>NC_056739.1:1871324165-1871641665 GCF_019279795.1 Protopterus annectens
TAATGATCCTTGTGGATTGATAATTTTTTTTTTTGACTGTTTGTTGATGATGTATGGTTGACAGCTGTATAGGTCAATGACAAGTTAGTGTCACATGGAGACATATCTATATCTATATCGATCTATCTGTAAGTAGATTATATATAGATAGATAAATAGATATATAAAGATACATAACTTTTCTTTCAAACTGCATAAATACTGGTATAGTGATTTTTATCCTTTGTGGAATGATGCTTTTTGTTTTGGCTGTATGTGGTTACTAATGTATGTGTCAATGTTTTTGTCAAGCTCCCAAAGATATATATCATTAATTGCTAATTTGATTATCAAGTACACAGAAGTTCCAGATAATTTAGTGGTTTAGTAGGTCTCGGTAGTGTTATTGCCTGCCAGCAAGAGGTTCTCCAGTTCGATTCTCGGCTGGAGTGCGAGGAGTGCCTTCTGTGTGGAATCTGCATGTCCTCCTCACGGTTGGGTGATGTTCGAAAGACATGCGTAAATGGGCATGCCTTCATTGAAGGATGGACGTCGAGCTGGCCCCGCAACGTTCATGAAAATCTACTGCCAATCATTAGCGGACCGGAGTTCCGCTGTGGTGACCCCTAACTGGGAAAAGCCGAAACAGAAACAACAAAAAGTAGTTCTCGCAGGCTATAGACAAAATTTGTAGTGTATTAATATGTGTGTATGTGTGTGTGTGTGTGTGTGTGTATATATATATATATATATATATATATATATATATATATATATATATATATATATATATATATATATATATATGTATATATATATATATATATATATATATATATATATATATATATATATATATATATATATATATATATATACACATATATATATATATCTATGGGTTTACTATAGAATCTCAAAATACTGAAATTTTGAAATTCTATAGCCGAAAGCCTTAAATCCCAAAACCCCAGAAGTGTGAAATTCAAAATCCCAAAGTTCAGAGATTTTGAAATAGCACTTCTGGTGTTGTGGTGTGTGAAGGATAGGTATAACTTCAAGTAAGTATGTATGTGTAAATGTGTTGGTTAGGGGTTTTAGTGTATGTTAGTGTGTGTTGTGGCTATGATGTGTGTGCAAGGGGCTATGAAATGTGTGGGTGTGAGTTACCTTTGTGTGTGTGATTGTGTGATCTCGGAGTTAGTATATATAAGTAGGGGGTGTGTGGGGGTGCAGCCCCCTACATGGGGGGTGCAGATGGGCACAGCCCCCCTGCTCGTCTGTAGTGTAGATTTGTATGTTTGATTGTGGGGGGGCATTGTGTGTATGTGTATGTGTGTGGTGTATTTGTAGTGTAGGTTCACAATTTTAAATTTCACGGTTCAGGGGTTTCGGGATTTAAAACTTTCGGCTATAGAATTTCAAAATACTGAAATTCGGGATTTCAATATTTCGAAATTCTATAGTGAACCCATATATATATATATATATATATATATATATATATATATATATATATATATATATATATATATATATATATATAAATGTGTGTGTGTTATTGGTCAATAAAAGTAGCAGATTAGAATCAGAGAATTTGCTCTTTTCTTGAGAACTGCCTGATCTCAGAGTTATAGTATATAATTAGCAGGAGGCATGGGGGTGCAAGGGAGCGTGCATCTCTGCAAAAAGTTATGTTTTCTTTTGGCTTTTGCTGCAAACATTTTGCATGTGTAGAAACTGATGCTCAGCACATGTGTAGTTGTATGTCCATGTGCATAATGCTAATCATTAAGGTAAGAAAATTCATATATATATATATATATATATATATATATATATATATATATATATATATATATATATATATATATATAGGTTCCACTATTATTGTCAAATGTGTGTTTGCTTGAGAGCTGTTTTAGTCAACTGTTTATGATCAACTAAACAACTAGTTAACAGGTGTCCAACATTGAACAATTCCCAGGTTTGAGGAATATGCCGTTAAAACATGGTTGTGTGATCTGAGAGCTAGTCTATATAAAATTAGCAGGGTGTGTGCATTGGTGGCGAGTGCGTACTTGAATTTTACATGTGCTGAGGCTGTTTCTTTTCTACCAATTCTTCTCTTATAAGAAAAGAAAAAAAGATGTTATTTTGAGTGGATTTTTCACATATGTCCTTGGAAAAAAAGAAAGAACATCAGTGATGAACTTTGATCAAGATTTTCTTCAAAATAACTAATAAAACTAATAATAAATAAAATAATAAGTATGAAGAAACACAAGCAACAATGCAGATTATCACATAATTGAAACATTCTTTTATTCTTAAGCATTTATAAGTGTTACTTGTTTCGTAAATGATCTGTGAAATTAATATGTTATATAGGAACAAAGAAAGCAAAATCACTAGCACTTTAACACTTCTGATTAGCAAGTTACTTAGCTCTGACATTCAGTTAACCCAACAATGCACATACTAGGCAAAGTTAAACAAAATAAAATTCTTAACTTATACAGTCTTAAAGTTACCAGTTCTGTTGCCTATAATTTAATGACATTCTCTTACAGGAAATATTTGTATAACATTTACAAATATATTTGCAAGTTTAGTTAAATGAAATGTATTAAATCTTTTACAGTAAATACAGTAAAACAATAAAACTAAACATTTATATTCCTTATCATTAAAAATGTTTTATTTTCAAATATAAATACATACTTATATTTAAACTTAAATATAAACCTTTTATGTAATGGGTAGAACTATTGTTTCAGAAAATAAAAGTCCTGCAATCACAGAATAAATGTCACTTCTTTTTAAACTTTTTTTGATTGCTGTTAAATTTATAAATACTTTGAATGAATAAACTGAGCTCAATTTTCATTTTTTTTTTGTAATACTGCCAGGAGACTCCAGGACAATTTTTGTTTTTGGTATGTACAGATAAAGGAAGGGGAACATTTATTAGTATTACTGATCTAGTTAAAGAACCATTATCATACCATAACCCCTTACAAACATACTTATCTCTTCCCAATATACGTTTAATTTTTATCATTTCATAAATATGTGTCCAATCTGCTTTTACATTTTTACTACATTTACAACAGACTGAATAAGTTGATTACTAATCTTATAGATTTTTATAGGGAGCAACAAAAATTCTATATAATTTCATGTATATATTTCCATATAAAATGTCCCAGAATAAACTTGAAGAAGTTTGCCTAATTGATTTAAGTAACAAAGTCACATTATTGCCATTTATTCATTCTCTCAATCCACTACTATCTAAAATGTTCCAGAATTTTGCATCAAAATTATTTTTACTTATAATTAGCTTATATAATTTTGAGAAAGCTTCCTTTGTTGGTCAATTTAACTTTCATAATATCATTCATAAATTCATATAATGAGGGGAGTGTACTGTTCCTCTTCACTCATATCATCTGCAAATATATTCTGGTGATTTAGCTTTAACTTTTTAAAGCAATCATACCATTATATTAATTCATTCCTTTGTAGTAAATTCATTTTAACATTGTTATCAGTTTACTTAAATCAAGAGGTGTGTGCACTGGGAAAGCACAAAAGTTTCTATCTGGTTATTAATAGAGTTTTCTAAAACATATTTCTTAACTATTTTAAGAACTGATTTCATATCTGCAGTGTCTAAAGAGTGAAATGAATTTCCTTCTAATGCAAATTTTATTAACCAGATAAAAGGATGGTAACATATTTCTCATTTATTATGTTTGACAAACGTATGAGAATTTTGAAAAATCTGTTCCTGAATGGTTTTCCATTGACTAGTATTTGACTAGTAGAAGTTAAGTAAATCCAGAGCATAACAGAGCAAAAATTTGCAGCAAAATAATATAAAATAATATAATTCTACATCTTGGAAGCTAATATAACCACACTCCCATAATCTTATATGGTTTTTATAAACAACTCTCAGCTTTTTAGGATACCATAAGAATAAAGTTAACATTTTTTCCATTCTTTTCATTTTCTTTAAAAGTCTTTTGTCAGGTATTAAATCTATTGTATGCAATATTTATATAATCTTGTGTAATATGATAATTTTAATAAGGACTAACCTATAATTGAAAATAAAAAATATATACCATTTTCACTAAGAAGTAACATTTATCTGATTATCTATCTTTAAACTTACTGTCCAGTAATTGATTTTACACTAACATTTCAGTTTTATTATTATTAAATTTCATCAGTAATACTTTTTGAAACTTTTTAATTTCCTCATCTATTTTTCAATTGAATCATTTAAATCGCTTACAGTTAGTAAAACATCATCTGCAAAAAGCTGTATTTTAGATTGACAATCCTTGTTAATCGAGAATCCATCATTTTTTCATTGTTTCTTCTACTATTAGATAAGGGTTCAATAAGTAATGAAAATAGCAGAGGTGACAAAGGACATCCTTGCTTTTTGTATTTGTTTAAAGTGAATCCTTAACAAATGTAAGATCCACTTTTAACATATTCTGTGGAGTCTCTATATATATTTTTTTTAATATTCCAATATCCAGAGTAACAAAATAATACAGTTGGCTAACCAAGCCACCATAAAAAGCATAACATTTGAAACGTACCAATGCTGCACCCCCTATACACACACAGACACACACACACACACACACACACACACACACACACACACACACACACACACGCACACGCACACACACACCTAACTAAATATACCAACTCTGACATCACACTACAGTGGGGTAAAGGGAAAATTCCAGATGGTGTCTAACCGTTGATTTGCCCTAGTTAAAATTTGTCATTCGATGAAGAGCAGCGTTGACAAATAGGGGTTCGATGAATGGCTATTCTCTGAATAGCCATTCAATAAAGTGATATAGACCTGATTAAAACCATCCAGACTGTGTATTTAAAAATATTTATTTTAAAAGATACTATGACACCTTTCTCCACCATATTAATTTAATTGTATATAAGACACTAAAGCATTCCTCCAACAAAACCTTAAGATTCCACATTTTGTTGAATTCTTCCTTTCTACAAATGAAACTACTAAAGTTCATAAATAAAAACAAAAATAAGTTTACAACTGTAAATGTCTATATTACTAATAAAATACAACTACCATGGATACCAAAGGTCCTAGTTTGCCTATCAAATAGATAAATGACTATACTGTCTTCCTACAAATTCCTAAAAATTGCCAAAAAATAGCCAAAAGCTACCATGACTAACAAATAAGTAATTTAATATTATATATTATGTTAAATAATAAGAGAGTATTCATTTAGTTATATATTTTGCCATTTAAAACTATTTCCTCATTACTACATAAAAGTTTAATAATCATCTTCTATTAGTCACAAATATTAAATAATCCAAGTAATGTGCTATATACCTATTTATGTAATAGTACTATAAATTATCCATTAAATATTCCTAAATTATTTGCTCATTCAACATTATTATAATTAAATTTCTATTTAAATAAGTAGGACAAAGTGGGAACTGACAAGATAAAGATATCTGTAAACTTACAGGTGACAGGTAATCTTATCATGCCAAACTATTAAACAAAAGGAAAGTCAAAGCTCACATTAATCTTGAAATTACAAATGTCTATATCTCAAAATTGTGTAACACTAAATATGTAAAACTACCAACACATATAAAAATCCTTTAGTTTATTAAACTAATTCATAAAAAGTTACTTTATTGAGGAAAAAAGAGAATTGGCAATATTCATGGAGGCTAACATGGAAAATTGCACCATGTTAGCCTTCATAACACTGTTTTCCCATACTAAAACCCATTCCCTGTTCAGGAAAAGGGCTCAGTTTCTGTTGCATGGTGTTGCACTGTGTGCACACATGCAGAAACATGTGGAGATCCAAAAATGCATGGTGACATGCAAATGAAGTGCATGTCTACCACACCAGCCCACTATTACCTAGTAACAAAACCAGGTTGCGATTCAGCAACCTGGTGTGAGTCCATGTTTCCTCCGTATTATGTAAGGGGAAATTTTCCCCATACATGAGCTAGCACGGATGTTGAGCAAGGTGAAAGCCATTAAAAGTTGGCTTTCCTTAATTATATTTAAATTCTAGCTTGTGTGAAACAGCACAGAAAATTAACTCACACAAACAAGCCTATTTAATATATATATATATATATATATATATATATATATATATATATATATATATATATATATATATATTGTAAAAGATTACACTGTTAACAGGGAAAAGTCACCTTTAATGTGTAAGATCCATGCTATCCACCTTCAACACGGACGGAGCCGAGTTTGGGTGTGGTGGGCAGTAGATGTATCTGAATTGATCTGAAGGTGTAGAAAACAGTGCTGCACCACTGTGTAAGTTAACACAGTGGTAGGCAGCCATAGGGAGAGCATGGGCAAATGTTATTTTATTTTTACTGGTGTTATTCTATCATTTATTTGTTTTTCTTTTTTTTCATTTTTTATTTATTTTTTTGCAATCTCCGGATAGTTGAAACTATTGCCCTTACCAACTTAGAAAGTTGATAGAATGACAAGTTTTCCATTAGCATAGATATTCATGAAGAGTATGTGGCCTGCAGCTGACATGATAATATTTGATAGAATGAAATATATAAATGTAAAATGGTTGTATGCTTTTTTTTCCACTGTCGTTGAAGTTTAAGCATAGCTGAGCATGTTTGTGTGCCATGATGCTTTTGCTCAGCACTGCTTAAAATGGTATGAAGAGCTATATAGAATTGTATAGCAGAACTCCTCACTGGCAATTTAGCTCAGTGGTTAGAGTTTTGGCTTTGCGTGTAGTAAGTGTACGGTTCGAATACCAAGACAGGCAAATCATATTTTGCATGGGAAAGCATTGTTAAATTATTTTTTTATTTTTAATGATGTAGTAATTGATATTTGTTAACCAGGGTAGTGTAGCTGGCCAACCTTCCAGTGTCAGTGGATATGTGATATGAAATCCCCCATGTCAGCACAAGTGTCCAAGACAGTACAGTCACACCCCAAAGTAATGTAATAAAAGCACCTAGGGGGACAGCATGTAAAGTAAAATATATACACTTAATAATATGTCAGTAAGGAGTAATTAATGTCCATTTCATTAATTTCCTTTAAATGAAAATGGATCAATGCTTAGCAGTGATTAGCTCTGCTTAGCCGGTTTGAGCATTGCTAAGAAGTATAATTGGAAGCAGCATTCAGCCCAGTTAAGCGGATTTGCTCACTGCTAAGAACTGCTCAGCATTTCTGAAACCAGCTAAGCAAGGGGTGTGTGCATGAGGCTGCTTAGCTGTGCTTAGCTGGTGCAAGGAAAGCTAAGCATGCTCATGTACAGGGAAGGTGTAGATCTGCTGACAAGTGTTTACATTTCAGCAGTGTGTTTGTGCGGCATGGCACGGGGCTTAAATACAAAGGAAATTAAAAAAAGGTTAACACCTTTAGAAAAGGCAATCAACTAGAAATGACTAATAATCCCTCTCGCACTCACACTGACCCATTCAAATCCCTCAGGTATGCAGCTGGCAAGTGGAATGTAGTCATAATTAGCCAATAATACAGGCTGCATCTACTGCATGCCAGTATAAAGTATGCAGACCCCCTTCAGTATGTTTTTCCCACATACTCTGCACAATTGGAGTACACACTTGGGACTTTTAACTGAAAAAATTATAGGGGCTGCTGCTGCTTTGTTATATCTCCACTTGGTACAGACTGAGGGCAGTGATGAGGATGATGATGACGACAGGGCCAGACCGAAGAGGAGAAGAGTGTTCTGACCCAGGATAACCTCTCAGGGGCTACATGAGCTGGAGATAGTAGAGTGCTACAGGGTGGACAGGGACATACTACATCAACTCACCAAGCTCTGCCGACCTCACCTCAGACCCAAAGCCAACAGAGTGAAACCCATCCCACTGGAAACAAAGGTATGTGTAGCCTTAAGAATACAGCTACAGGTACTTTCCAAAGACCTACTGATGTCATTATGGGGGTCTCACAGGTATCTGCATCCAGGGTACTCCACCAGTTCCAGGATGTCATGCTAAGACATGCCAGTGAGCACATTTATTACCCCAGCATGCATGAGGAGAGGACCAGCAATATGCATCTCTTTCATTGTGTAGCACACTGCCCAGAGGTACTGGGTGCCATAGTCTGCACTCACATCCACATCAAAGCACCACCCAGTGAAGAGTATAGAGTCTACATCAACTGCAAGGGTTATCACTCCATCAACTGCCAGGTCATGTGCAATGCCCAGGGCATTATCATGAATGTGTTTTCTGGCAACCCTGGCAGTTATCATGACTACCACATCTGGCACACCTCACAGCTGTACCAGGCATTTGCCAGGGGCACATCCCATATGGCCATCTCGTGGGGGATGCTGGCTATGCACTGGAACCATGGATAATGACACCCATCAGAAATGCACATACATCCACTGAAGAATGCCATAATGAAGCACATATACAAACTAGAAACATTGTAGAGCATGTGTTTGGGCTGCTCAAATCACAGTTCCACTGCCTTTACTTATCTGCTGGAGCCCTGCAGTACTCTTCAGCCACATGTGCATACATGTTCATAGTATGTGCCATGCTACACAATATGATCCTGTAGAAATAGCTGCGGCAGGAACATCACAGGGAAGGGGCACACAACCCCCCCACCATTGCCAAGGTCCCCACAGGCACGGGGGGACTCAGAGGAGGAACCCCCTGAGTCTGCCCCTATAAGCAGACATAGGTGTGCTGAGTATGCTCTGTTCTTGGCAAAGAGGCAACACATAGCACATGCACATACACCCTAGGGACTCAGGGACTGACACATCTCTCTGACTCACACACACAGTAAACTGGATGCCGCACACATCACACTACCTGTATCTTACCATGTATAGGCTGTGTACTATGTGCATCTGACAGATTCAGCCCTCATGCATCATCCTCATAACTGCTGCAGGCACAAGGTAAGTCATTCTTCTTAACAATAAATGAATGGAGTAGTATGTTGTAGTAGCATATCTATGGTATTGTTGCATGTATGCAAGGGAATGGGGTGCCCTACCAAGATAGCAGCAAACAGCTGACAGTTATGTGGGACAACAGGAATTGCCCACCAAATACTGGCTTCCCCAGAGTATGCAGTAGTCCCCTAGGTGACAAATCTCACTGCAGTATAGGTGGGGGCTAACAAACTGGGGGAAGGTCATAGGTCACATGCAGGTATGTCAATGTTGGGGTCCCATACACACCCCTCAGCCTCTCCCAGCAAGTCAGCTGGAGTAAACCATAAAGAAATGTCTGGCAAAGACCCACAAATAGGAACAATGATGAAATATTCCTCTTACAGACTTACATAGTGATATCACAACAGGTCTTGCAGGTGCATGAAGTCTCTGAGGTTTAAGACATCAAAACTCAAATGTTTGCCATTACATGCTAACCTGCGGTCTTTATTGATATGCCAGTATTCTCCAAGATAGGAACAACACTATGCTAAATGGAACCAAAATGTAAAGTCAACATCTGCACAGCATGTGCAAATGTGAACAGTTGACAGGTATAAACCCCCCAACCCACACGTGCTTCCATAGAAATGCAGTAACATTTATGTTTGATGGGTAATAGCATCATACCACACATTCCCAGGGCTGTCCCAATCAACTTGATAACTTGTTGCATGTCCACAATATGCAGGGGTCAATGAGCTATGTATATGCATGGTTAATACTGTCAGGATGTGGGCAGCACTTACTCTCGGCTGTTTTGACTTAGTGGCCTAGGTATCAGTACTGTGGTTTACTGGGTCCATGCTCCAATTATGTGCCAGCTATTTTGCATGTCAGCTACACCTACAGTAAGAGTTGTACACACTGTCCAAAAGTTAATATCGGTTACTGCAGGAAAGCTGGACAAGTCAGGGACAGGGGGCCACACATATGGACAGTACACAGCTTGGAGTATCCTACACAATGCCTAGTAGGAAAGCAGGTACCTGAAAGTCAGTGTACTGCCAGGTTATAAATGGCTGCCACCTTACTGTGTCAGCACTAACAACAAGTCACTGGCCACCATCCATACCCCTGGAATGACAGGCTGTCACAGAAGGACTGCAAGTATGCTTTGTCTATCTGTTCTGCTTCTCCAGACATTGCATTTGCCTGCCAAACTATCTGCAAAACAAGAAAGGTTCATGTCAAAACATCAGTGGCAGACAGTGGAGAAGCAGACATCATACCCATAAGAAAAAAGCAAGCAAATACCAAACCAGTCTCCCAATTGTCTATGTTTGGCAGAACATTATTAACACACTGTCCTCATGTATGGGCCTGTGTCTCACTGTCATATATGGACATGTCCAGATGTCAGTCTGTGATGTTTTGACACCTAGGCCAACATGTAGCCTCATAATAATATAGCAACACAAACCGTCTGAGGACCACAGCAGATGGAGTTGTGCAATGATGGACAACCTACTAAATAGGTGCACTCAGAGGTGTGAAGCCATAACCCTGTCTGTGATGTCACGGCATCTATCCCGCTCACACCAGAAATACAAATACATAACAGCAGCCACTGTGGACAAAGCCTGTGATTGGACTACAGAAGGACAAAGAAACACAGATAAGGGGAAGGGGAACCCCTGGCCAGACAAATGGAGAATGTTCACACAAGAATAAATTGTGCAGTAACATAAGGTCCCTCCAGTGTAATGAGTCAGTAAACATCACCCACAACTACACAACACACACCCATATAAGCGGAGGTCTTCAACAAAACAAAAACCCAAACAAAAGAGACCTCAGAGGCAAAAATACATGAGAACTCCACAAACCTGCACACCATAGACTATGCTTATTCCACACACCCAGTGTCTCACAACCACTAAGGCCTTACCATAAACCCAACATATTACTCATAGGAGACTCCATTGTGAGACACACAGATATGCCTCTCGCCAGGGTGGATAAGGAGAAAGTCATGTTTACTTGTTTGTCAGGTGCCAGAATCCACCATATCACACATGCACTCAAGTCTCTCCACAACAGGTACTGTTATGACTCTGCCCTAGTCCATGGTGGTGTGAATTATGTCAGATGTACCTGCCTGGACTATAGGAAGACAGACATGATTCAGGTTGCTGAATATGTGTCCCATGCAGGTATGTCCCTAGGCATAAGCAGCATTCTACCATCACCCAGAATGATGGTGCACTACAAACAGAAAATGATTGTCAGTAATAATTGACTTACTTACTGGTGTCATCCCAGGGGGATCCACTGCCTGGAAGCCTGGGAACATATGATAGACAAACCACGCTTCTTTGATAGAGATGACCTGCATCTGTCTCACTTGGTCTGCAGGCCTCTGGCAAAAGCTCTTGCCTCCCCCATAGTGCCTTTTTAGGAAAAGTCATGGGGTCCATACTACCAACATAAAACCCTCAAAAAATGAAAATTAAAGGCTATGCTGCTAAAAGCTACTAGTCTAAACAGAAAAATA
The DNA here is from genome assembly GCF_019279795.1 of Protopterus annectens. NCBI lineage: Eukaryota > Metazoa > Chordata > Ceratodontiformes > Protopteridae > Protopterus > Protopterus annectens. The sequence goes on from NC_056739.1 coordinate 1,871,335,704, forward strand.
TACTCATCGCAAACAGTCATAACACCAGAAGATGGTGACATTTGTGCACTCACAGAAACCTGGGCCACAGCTGCAGAGAGCAACCCATCCTTACCTGGTCACTCATCCTATCACAAAGCTAGACCCCAAAATGTGGGCTGCAAAGCCAAAGGAGGTTGAGTATAAATATATGATAGACAGACACACACCTCCAGGCTGGTCAAACAGTCTGACATTCATGAGACACTCCAAGTGCAGTTAACTGTTGATAAGATTCCTCTGCAAATTATAGGTAGTTATAAGCCAACATATCTTACTCAGGATACCCACCCCACATATCTGGCCCTCTACAAATCTATCAAGATTCAACCCTTTATCCTGATCCTGGCTGACTTTAATTATCCAGCCATTGATTGGAAAACCAGTCATGCCAGAACAGAAATGCACAGAGATTCCCCATCTTATCAATGTTAAATCCTTAGGACAGCTACTTGATATCCCTACAGGATGTGATACATATGTCAAACTTGGCAGTAAACAACATGATTAACCACTGCAGCACCCCTATGGTATCATCCACCCTGGCAAGGTCCCACAAACAAGCGGGCAAGTTCGTTATCACCATCTCTCCTGACCCCTCTCTAGCCATGGTAAAATGAAAATGTCTCCCAAGCTGATCACAATCACGAGAGGGATGGTATAAACAGCTTAACAGCCTGCTACCCCACTGGAGGAACAGGCACCAATGTCCAAATGTACACAAAGACACTATACCAACATACATACATACATCCAAAAAAAGGAGGTCAATCTGGTGGTTCCCTGCCATAAACAAACTGTACAACAGAAGGAAGAAACTGTTGCAAAAGAGAGTAAAATCCCAGGAGTGGAGGAGCTCCCTGGTCAGCCTCAGTAAGAAGCTGAGATCCCTTATAAGATCCTCCAAAGCTAGCTATGAAAACAAATTCACCACTAAATCGAAGAAAAACCACTAAGCATTCTATAGCTATGTCAAGAATCTAGATGGCAACACCCAGATCTACTCTGAGTTACAGCACAAAGGCACTAAAATTACAGAACCAACTGATATTGCCAACATCCTGGCAGATCGGTTAAGTGCTAACTTTACCCCCCTCTCACACCCTAAAGGGCCCATATCTATACAGGAAGAATACAGGGTCCCTGTAATCACAACAACGCAGGTAAAAGCTGCACTCTCTAAAGCCAAAAACACAGCATCCATGGGACCAGACAACATCCCAGGCTGCGCTTTACATGAACTTCAGAACGAACTGGCTCCCCACTTAAGCACCATGTTCAATAATAGCCTTGCATCAGGCTTTGTGCCCACTGAATGGTGCACAGCAACAGTTATCCCACTCCACAAAGGGGGAGCCACCGCTGATCCCGGGAACTATCGACCTATTAGCCTGATGAGCCTGGTCTGCAAGGCCATGGCACGTATCATCATGGAACTCATAAACAAAGACACTGGTAACTTCCAAACTCTGGATCCCACCCAGTTCGGGTTTGTGAAAGGCAGATCATGCCTTCTGAACCTGATTGACTTCTTTGAGGCAGTCACCAAAGCTGTGGATGAGGGTAAGGTGGTTCACACAGCCTATCTTGATCTCACCAAGGCTTTCAACACCATCCCCCATTCTGGAATTATAGCTAAACTCACAAAACTAGGTATAAATCCCTACATCACAGGATGGGTTTCCAACTGGCTCACTGACATAACCCACACTGTAAAAGCTGCAGACTCCAAATCTGACCTCAAAGCAGTGACAAGTAGAGTACCACAGGGTTCCATCCTGGGACCTCTCCTGTTTGGTATCTACTTCTCTGAAGTACAGGCTAAAACAGAAGACCTCTGGCTAACGAAGTTCGCAGATGACTGCAAACTAGGAGCCGTGGTCAAGTCCCCAAATGATGTGGACATCCTACAGAAGGGCCTCACTGAGACAGATGCCTGGTGTCAGAGCCATGGCCTCAAACTCAATGCCAAAAAGTGCAGTGTCATCCCCTTTGATAAAAACTCTATACCCATGAATTACCACATAGGCAACAATCTACTTAACACCGAATGCATGATAAGACACCTTGGGACCCAGGTGGACAGTAGTCTCTCCTTTGATAGTCATATCACCACAGTAGTCAGGAAGTCCTTCTATGTAGCACACCTCATCATAAAAGGGTTCTCATCCAGGAAAAAATAGGTCATTGTTCCCCTCTACTCATGACTAATTAGACCCATTATAGAGTACAATGCCCCTTTTGGAATGTACCTCACAAGACATCTGCAGCAGCTGGAAAGGCCACAGAAGTACCTCACAAAGAGGATTATTGGCCTCAAACAAATGCCCTACACTGACCACCTCAAAAAACTCCAGGTTTACTCTGTAGCATATCACCTACTCCGAGGTGATCTCTGCCTAACATATAAAGCTATGTCAAACCCAGAGCTGTTGGACATGCTACACCTAACGAAATTCCAATCCCTCCAAGCTACACGGTCTAGGGGCCGAAACCTTGTCACCACAATAAGCAGGACATGCTGGAGGGATAGATTCCTGTCCCAGAGACTTCCTATACTCTGGAACAAGCTACCCATCTGTGTCAAGCAAAGTTCTTTATTAGCAATCTTCAAGAAAAATCTTAATGAGTGGATGGGAAATAGGAAATACACCCTGGGGATCACTTCTGTGTCTCTGCTGGACAGTGGCACAGGAAATAACTTTCTTGGGTGGTATACACTATGGAACTTTGCTGGCTAGGCTTATGTAGGCCCTTGGGCCTATAGCCTAGTACCTACCTATGAACCTATGAATCAGGAATACCTGACAGGACAACATCATCATCTGCAAGGGAGAGTAAACCTGTCTGGAAACATCTTCAATAAAGGAACTATATAAAAAAAAGGATAACATTGCTCTCCAGGACCAAGAAGGAGCAGGTGCACAATTGCAAGTAATCTCTCCTTAGCCTGAATGAACAAATGAGAGCACCAGTGAAATCCTCTAAAGGCAACCCCGAGTCCAAATTGCCCACATCTTGGTCAGGCAATTATAAGGCCTTCTTCATATACATCTGCATTCCAAAAAGAAGCTCCCAGATCTGTGCAGAAGTGGTGGTCAAGGACACCACATACACAAATGCTATAGATATAGCCAATCTACAGGCTGACAGAGTCAACAGGAATGTCTACCCTCTATCCCCCATCAGTAAAGCAGGACATCCCCAGTACCTGACCACCCAATCCTTATCACTAGGGAGCAGGGCATCACTGGCCTCTCAATGTCAAGAAGACAGCCTTCATGGGACATGAATACTTCCCAAGCTGCCACCTACATGAACTCAGGCATGAACTGGCAGCACCATTATGCACCCTACTCAACCAAAGCCTGAGTACTGATTTTGCCACAGCCAAGTGGCAGACAGCCATTGTCATCCTTTTACACAATGGTGGAGTGTTCACCAATCTAGGAAATTAAAGACCCATCAGCCTGTCTAGCCTGACCTGCAAGACCATGCGATGGATTATCATGAACCCCATTAACAGGGACATTGGCAAACTCCAAATAGTCAACCTCACACAGTCTGCCTATGTCAGGGGTAAGTAATTCAATGAAATCTGGTTGACTTTCCTGAGACAGTCACCAAAGGCATGGATGAGGGAAAGATGGTGCACACTGACCACCTTGACTTGACCAAAGCCTCACACACTATTCCCCACTTGGCCAAAGTACAAAAACTCTGTCAACTAGTCATCAATCCATGTGTTACCAGATGGGTAGCAAACTGACTCGTTGATAGAACCCACCTAATCATAATAGGGGTAGCCAACTCAAGCAGAACACACGTAATGAGTGGCATACCCCAGGGATTGGTCCTGGGGCCTCTGGTATGCAGAATAAACTTCCCTGAGGTGCAGGCCAAAAACACTGTCCTATGGCTGACCAAGATGGCAGATGACTGCAAGCTGGGAACAGTCATCAATTCCCAAAGTGATGTGGACATCCTACAACAGGGTCTCACCAAAACAAATGACTGCTGCCAGAAACATGGCTTCAAGCTGAATGCGTGCATATGCATCATTATCCCCTTCGGGGACCCTGGTATTCCCACATATTATCACATTAGCAACAATGTCCTACATACACAATCAGTATTGAGGCATTTGGCCACCCAGGTTGATAGCAACCTGAATTCTGACCACCATGTTGCTTCCATTGTACAGAAAGCTTCATAGATGGGCCAACTGAAAAGTAAGGGTTTTTCTTCCAGGAACAAAGAGGTCATAATATCCATGTATTCTAACCTTATAAGGCCAATTATTTTGCACAACACCCCCTTCGGCATGTACCTCACAAAGCACATGGAGCAGTTGGAGAGACCACAAAGGCTCCTCACCAAGAGAATCCAGGACCTTGAACACTTACCCTACACAGATAGGCTGAAAGCACTGTCCCTCTACTCAGTTCCATACAGACTCCTCAGAGATGACCTCTGTCTGGCATACAAAGCAATCCAGACCCTGCCCTGATGGGACTGTTGAACATGTGTAAGTCAAGGCCCACTCGATCAACCTGTAGGTGCAGCATCAACCTGGTCTGTGATATCAATATGTTTGTGTGAGAGATACATGTCCCACAGACTCTCGCATCTGTGGAATATGCTCCCTTTTCACATCAAGCCAAGTACCTCAATACCTTTTATGAAGTGTTCCCTGTATAAGTCCATAGGAAACATAAAATACAGTCCTCTGATTCCACCTGTGTCCCTGCTGGTCAGGGGCTCTGGGTACTGACATGTTGTAACATGGATTACACTTTCATCTGCAAGGGTTATAAGGGCTTCAGGGCCAATAGCCTACTATCCTCATATCAACCTATCAACCTATAAACAAATGTCTGTCAGTGGTTCACCACATTACTCTATACTGCTCTGCTACTGACATACCAGGAAATCACAGTGCTAATTGGGAAATATCACACATACTATGGACATCTCTGCTCAGTAGAATGCACTCTTTACCCACATCAGGATATGACTTTTCAGAGTACCACACAAGCAGGAGATCCATAGCCAGTATATCACTGATGTGCTGGACTGTTTACACAGCTTCATCAGCCAATCAGCTGTAGCCACACCTCTCAAATGGCCAGATTGGGTAAGAATGTCAATAGTTTGGCTCATAAGTTTGGACTGTGCATCATACATCTTGTACTTCTCAGGTAAATCACTGTGATGATCTGAGGATTTCTGTCAGTAAGTAATGACGCAATACATTTCAGTGTCAGACGTCATATATATCAGTAAAATGTCTGCTAAAACAAACCCTGTTACTCTAGCAACTTTCTATGTTTGTAAGAGCAATATTTACAGTATCTCTCTATGTTTGGGCCATTGTCCCCCCATTTTTAGCAGGCTATCTCCAGATTTCTTGCACTAACAGGTTGAGAGGTATGGCTGTGGCACACAAAACTCTGGACCAGAGTACATCTATCTCTGGAATGGAGTCCCACTCTTAATATAGAAGGTCATATTGGGCATGCTCCTACACTTAGAGAATTACAACCCATGTCTAAAGTCACAATGGACTATATAACTGTATTGTGCATATATGTCTTTGCATACAGACAGCTATTACACCTCAACTGTCTCTACCCACACCCATCACACAGGATAACCCTCAGCTATCTGTAGGTGGCCCATATGTGATATATCTGCATCTGTTGCGTGTGATACACAGACAAATATATGGGCAATGTGCAACAATATTTCAAGAATACACACACATAGACATGGGGAAGAGAGAGACAGAAAGTGATAGAGAGAGAGAGAGCGAGATAGGGAGACACAGACAGTGAGTGAGTCATAGACAGGGATACCCTGAAAGGCAAAGAGTGATGTCCTGCTGCAGACAATTGAATACCAGTTGTAACCTGTTACATGTGCCAGCATGATGGTGAGCTCCTTTGTGCAATACTAGTGAGGTAGGGGTTGTAATATCACATGATCTGCCTTTGTGTGTGTGTGTGTGTGTGTGTGTGTGTGTGTGTGTGTGTGTGTGTGTTTGTAGATTAAAGTATTATAAGGCCTTTCCCACCCAGTATACTTCTCATTGCCCTAGTTTACAAGACCTGCTGATGTCATTCACCTTAGAAGTACCTTTGGACATTTGTCAGCAATATAAACTCTGTGGCACATGCAATAACTGTGTAACAATGTAGTGCGAGTAAGTAGATAGATAGGGGTTCTAATCTCAATTGTGGCAAATGTGTGTTTGTGTTTGTAGGTGAAAGTACCTTGAGGCCTTTCCCACCCAGTACACTTAACAATGAGCTACTTTACAAGACCTGTTCATGTCATTCACCTTAGAAGTACCTTTGGATACTATTCAGCCCTATAAGCTCTGTGGTATGTGTGATAACTGCATAACACAGTAGTGCAAATAAGTAGATAGGTAGGATTTCTAATCTCATTTCTGGCAAGTGTGTGTGTTTGTAGGTGAAAGTATTTTGAGGCCTTTCCACTCAGTACACTTTCCATTGCCCTACTTTACAAGACCTGCTCATGTCATTCACCTTAGAAGTACCTTTGGACACTAGTCAGCCCAATAAGTTCTGTGGCACATGTGATAACTGCATAACACTGCAGTGTAATTAAGTATATAGATAGAGGTTCTAATCTCAATCCTGGCAAATGTGTGTAAGTGTGTATGTTTGTAGGTGAAAGGATTTTGAGGCCTTTCCCACCCAGTACACTTCCCATTGCCTTATTTTACAAGAGCTGCTGATGTCATTCACCATAGAAGTACCTTTGGACACTCATTAGCCCTATAAGCTCTGTGGCACGTGTGATAACTACATAACACTGTAGTGCAAATAAGTAGATAAGTAGGGATTCTAATCTAAATCCTGGCAAATGTGTTTGTATTTGTAGGTGAAAACATTTTGAGGCCTTTCTCACCCAGTACACTTCCCATTGCCCTACTTTATATGACATGCTGATGTCATTCACATTAGAAGCACCTTTGGACACTCGTCAGCCTTATAAACTTTGTGGCATGTGCGATAACTGGGTAACACTGTAGTGCAAATAAGTGGATAGGTTGGGGTTTTAATCGCAGTCCTGGCAAGTGTGTGTGTGTGTGTGTGTGTGTGTGTGTGTGTGTGTGTGTGTGTGTGTGTGTGTGTGTGTGTGTGTGTGTGTGTGTGTGTGTGTGTGCGTGTGTGTGTGTGTATGTGTGTGTGTTTGTAAGTGTGTGTGTGTGTTTGTAGGTGAAAGTATTTTGAGGCCTTTCCCACCCAGTACACTTCCAATTGCTCTACTTTAGAAGACTTGCTGATGTCATTCACCTTAAAACTACCTTTGGACACTTTTCAGCCCTATAAGTTCCATGATGCATGCAATAACTGCATAACACTGTAGTACAAATTACTAGATAGATAGGGTCTAATCTCAATACTGCCAACAGTGATACTGTGTGTGTGTGTGGGTGAGAATCATATTTTCTGTGTGTGTGTGTGTGTGTGTGTGTGTTGGTTATACCATTTTGAGGCCTGTTCCACCCAGTACACTTCCCATCACCCTAGTTTACAAGGGCTGCTGAAGTCATTCACCTTTGATGTACCTTTGGACACTTATCAGCCCTATAAGCATTGTGACACGTGTGATAAATAGGCAGCACTGTAGTACGTACATGTAGATAGGTAGGTGTTTGAATCTCAATACAGCCAGCTATACTACTGTGTGTGTTTGTGTGTGAAGGCTTTCCCCTGTGGTTGTTGTGTGTGTTAGTTATATAATTTTAAGGCCTGCTGACCTTGTTCCCATGGCATTTCTTTAAAGAGCCAGTTGATGGCATCCACATTACAAGCACAGTCACACATTTTTTAACACAAAGGCACTGTGGCACATGCAATAGTCATATCAGTCTGTATTGTACATAACTAGAGAGGTAGGTCATATAATAGGAAAAGTGTCAACTCTGTGTGCATGTGTGTTTCAATGCATGTCCCCATGTAACTGTATGTCTGTGTTTCAGATGGCTATACCATGTTAAGGGCCTGTGAACCCACCACTGGCAATGCTAACAGCCCCTGTAATAGCCACCTACTTGAATATTAGGCAGGGTAGCTACCAACACCTTTGCAGGTGTGACCTGGTGAAATGGATGATTAACAGCACATACACCCTTGGGATACCATCTGTGTCTCTGTTGGATGGGGATATCAGCTGCTGCCTTGCATACACATGGGCTAACTTGTGGCCTAAGCATATGGCTGCTCATGGCTCATAGCCTAGTAACCTGAGATGGTAGCAGGTCTACCAGAAATGGCCTGACTGCTGTGACAGACTATATTGTTATGTGTCCACACACATTATTGACATGGACTGCTGGATGGCCTTTATGGGTGATGTTACAGTACCAGTTCATCCAGCCTACATCTAGCAAATAGATGAGTGGTACTACAGATGCATGTGGACATTCCAGGAACATCTGAAGTACACAATAACAGGGAGTGATGCATATGTGGTGTAGGGTAACCTACTCACAGGTGTCTGACATCTGCAGTACCAGACATAATTATTTTCTGACTGCAGTCCTTCATGATTTGCTACTAATTTGCCAGAAAACAACCTTTTATGGAAAGCATGGTGAAAATTGTGATGCAAATATCAGAACATTCTGCAAAACCCTGTACAGTTCAGAGGGATGCTGCAGCCATAGCCATCAATGATGGCTGTACATGCTGGACAGCAGACTAACATACATAACAGTTCCAGAAGTATTGTTGAGAGCTGCTGTTTAAATTCCAATTTCCCATGATTGCATCCCCGATCTTCATCCCATTACTTAATTGTTTGACATACCTGGTATAGTGCTGTACCCCTTTTTCAGAATAACTCCACCAAAGGTGTTGTGAATAGTCGCAGTCAGTCTTCTTGACAAAAGTATCATACATGTTTAGTTTAAGCATCAGCTTGCCTTTTGTAGGTAATGCTCATGAAGAGGTGATGTCCTGTGCATCAATCTGTTGCTCCCATTTGCTAATCGAGAACAGCTGGGTCACCTTCCTATTAGGCAATGTCATGGCAAAACAGTGCTATAATTAAGGCCTTCAAGTGAGCCTTGCCCCTTTTTCTGGCCTGTGAAGAGGACATTATGGAAGTGTTGGAGCTACAGCATCATAGAGGGTAGGTGTAAATACTGTCCACTGTTTGTATTGATGTATTGTGTCCACAGTTTTGCATGCTATGTCTGCATACCTCTCAACCTCTTAGCACAGAAAATTTGGACACAGCACAACAAAATGTGTGGACAAAGGGTCACAAATAGGGAGAGATTTTAAATATTAGTACCATAACCTTAGAGAATTGCTAGAGTAACAGGGTTTGTTTTGACATTCAGTTTCTGAGGGATTTGAAGTATGACACTCAAATGTGTATTATTATTTAGTGACTTCCATCCTTATATCATCCCAGTGACTCAAGAGTTGACAGTGATATCTTTTTTCTCTACTGCTAAATGACTGTAATGCATGATATGTTTAAAAAAGCATCACGATTCCCTACAGCTCGTATGGCATAGTAATATGTTGCTCTAACCCTAGTGCACAGGGTCCTGGGTTGGAGACTTGGTAGTAATATGTTTTTTCCCTAATGATAAATGACTGTAATGCATGACATGTTTGAAAAAGTACTGCAAATTCCCACAGCTCATATGGCATAGTGGAACTTTGCTGACTGTAGTGCACAGGGTCCTGGGTGCGGGACCTGCCAGACCTGGTTAGTTTGTTGCTGGGCAAAACAGGGGCTGATTGAGACAGTGTGATTAAAGCAGTTTTAAGTGACTTTGCATTGGTTTGTGTGATGTTAAGCGATGCTAAGAGGCACTTAGTCCTTTTTCGCTTTGCTTAGCACTGCTTATTCCTGCTTAAATTTGCACTAATTTGAAAAAAAAGAAAAGAAAAAAAGGTGATAGGAAAGTGGTGAAATGGGGGAAAGCAGGGGGAAAACAAAGTGAAAGGCAGTTAGGGATGTGTAGCACAAGTGTAGGAAAGGACCATAGCTCTCCATTTCTTCTGTAGCAACAGCTGTGAATGGTGTGGACAGTTTGGAATTTAGAGCCTCACACCACATAGGGAGGGGTGTGGGTGAAATACATTGGTTGAGTAATTCAGGGTTAAATTGATTGATGTCAGTGTACTTGGTGGCAAAATGTAGAGCTATGTATGGCACGTGTTTGTTTTTTGGGGACAGATGCCCCTTTTTTTTAAAGAGAGAGTGGGATTTTGGGGAAAGGTTTTATGTATGTTTGGGGAGGTACACTGTGTAGGAAAGGTTGCTTTTGCAGTCAGACAAGAGAGCAGACAGGGGAGGTGTATGTCACATGGGGGTAACCACCTTGAACAGGGAGGGTGATTGGGAATCGGAGGCAAACGTGCCTCCAGATGGAAATAGTGGGACTGAAGTCCCCACCCATGGGCAGTCACCACTGCCCCTTCACAGCCCCGAAGGTGGCTCTACTGTGGGCTGGACAACAGGGGCTGACTCCCCCTCAAGGTGCACTAGTCTGCCCTCAATCTGGCTCAGATGTCCATTCAAGTCTGTCTGGATGACCCTGCTCACCATACCTCGAACCTTTTTGTGGGTGACATGTTCCTTTCCATGCCCGCACCCAGGGGTGGAAGACCTCCATCCCCTGAGGTGGTTCCACCCAAGGGTGGTGCAGGAACAGTAGAGGAGGCAGTTCCAGGTTGGGGCCTGGTGCCATGGCCAGGTGAGGTGGGACAGGTGGATCCGCCAGGATCTGCATTCCCATATGTGCTATGGTGTTGAGGCTTTTCAAAATGCATTGGTTAGTCATGAACAAAACATTTCAAAATTAGCTATAACAGCATGTGTGGGTCTTCCAATTAACTCAGGACAATAGCAGTGAAAAAATTGCATAGCAAGCAGAACATATGCATAAATGGAATAACAGTCAGCATTGTAACAACATGCCAGTTACATTTATGGCAAAAGGCCACCAACAATGGTATTTGAACAAGGTATGTTAATATGCAGCCAGTTAAATATATGAACAGTAATAGAACACAAGTCCCAACATTAGGTTTTGAGAACAACATACCCGCAGTATATGAATAATAATTATTGATGCCGATAACGGGTGGTGGGAGAGAAATAAAGTCCATTAACAACTGTATAGGCTTCTATTTTTCACAACAGTACCACTCAATACTCTACAGGTCTGCCCTCACTTTAAATCTACCTATGGCCGATAGTTTAACAGTTATGTATGTGCTACAGAAGCTATCGGCCTGGAATGGTATGGGGCAAACTGTGACAACTCTGTTTACATGACTAGAGGGGACTCATACATGTCAGGGTTACATATATGATGAAGAAGGTGTACCCTGCCCTGATGTGTGAGTATGCTACTGGCATACTTCACCTGGATTCATATCTGTGTCCAAGGTTATTGGCAGCAGTGACCACTAAGCGTGACAGCGTGACACTTGAGAGACATGTATCGTTAAGAGTAGCCATTTGCAAGCATGGCGTTGGACAGTGGAACAGTTGTACACAGTTTATTAGTATACCCTTTATACAACTACTACAAACATTTCTTTACCTGTAAGACCCGTGGAGAACATATCTGTTAACACTACCTGACTGCTTCTACAAATATTCAAGATTACTTGAATGTAAATATTCACACATCTTAGTACCACTCCCTGGATTCAAACCATGGTCTGGGTGTACAAAAGTGAAAGACAAAGCTATTTCTTATCACACTGAGCTACCGGGGAAACACTGACTTTTGGTTGACTGATTTCTGCCTAATACTCTCTTGGGTAAACAGTCTGACCTTGTAATGTAAGTGTAATGTCATCAAAGACTGTGGTGACAGTTGAACATACATGCCTGACATTCATGCATGACAGATAGTGTACTGTGTATTAATCATTTGAAATGATAAGATCTGGAATGCAAATGTTAACACAAGGCAATGCTGCCAGGGACACAGTATAATACATTACACAATACTATTCATGGTTCAGATCTTAGTGCAGGACATATTTCATATTTCATATTTCATTTATATATTGTTTTACAGCTCCACAATCTACAGTTTTTGCATAACAGCTGGTTATCAGAACAACCTTAGTTAATGCATGCTGTCAAAGCCATATTTGCTGTGAAGCACCTGTACACATTCTATTTCTTCAACAACATACCAGAGTAAACACAACAGTTTGTGGTATAAATCTTTATTTGAGTAACATGACACAGTACTTTATTACAGTTGCAATTCCACTTTCAGTGGTACTGCATATCCTGTAGATCAATATTGGTCTGACATTTTATTTATTCAGTACACTCAGAACACACTTTACCTACTGCCAGTAAACAATATAATCCTTATTTATTGCACTATATACTGCAAGTTAGATCTGTCCTCACCAGACTCTTGTTGCAGCCTTGGTAGTCTGTCTACATGGGCCTACACATTGCTAGCTCCCACCTCTGCAGCTGTAGGGGAAAAACAACCATTATGCATACTTGTCTTTTGCATACTCAGGTTAGAATTTGATACAGCTATGGATGGAATACTTACAAACTACTGGGGCATTGCTGTCTCAAGCATTTTGGATCCATTGGGCCAAGAGCATCCCCATTCTCTGCTTTAGGTTGGCATATTGATGTTGTGCCTGCTCACCAGTTCAGGAGAGTCTAGTGGCACTGGTGAGGCGTGCCAGATGGTCCCAAGCCTCACATTTGTATTGGAAGCCCTGGCACTGGCTCTGCAGCAGTCTGTCATCATGGTGCTGCACAAGGTGCCCAGCCATGACCCTGGACTATAAAATGCCCCAGCGCTGCACCCGAAAGTGCGGTCTTTCTCCAACTCCAGACATAGCTCCTGTAGTGATCAAACTACAACAGCTTCTGGCTGTGTTCCTGCTGTGCAGTTCAAATAAGGTCATATTCCCACCCTTTGCCATCATTGTACCATATTTAAAAATGATGAGCACAGCTCACTGGTGCACAAACCCGGTAAGCTGAGTTGAGCAGTGCTTAAAAGGGCAAATGCTGAGCAGTGGTTAGCAATGCACAAATCTGCTAAGCTGGGCTGAATGCTGCTTACAATTACACTCCTTATCAATGCTCAAACTGGCTAACCAGAGCTAAGCACTGTTAAGCATTGCTCAGTGGAGATTAATTACTCCTTACTGACATATTATTAAGTATATATAGTTTACTTTACATGGCGACTCCCTATATGCTTTGATTACCTTACTTTGGGGTCTGACTGTACTGTCTGGAACACTTGTGTTTACATGGGGGATTTCACATCATATATCCACTGACACTGGACTTTTGGACCAGTTACACTACCCTAGTTAACAAGTATCAATTACTGCATCATTCAATAAATTATTTCACAATGCTTTCCCCTGTAAAAACTGAATGGCCTGTCTTGGTATTTGAACTGTGAACTACTGCATGCAAAACCAAAACTCTAACCACTAAGCTAAATTAGCATTCAAATTTGCAGCTATACATTTCTATTTAGCTCTTTACAGACATTTAAGCACTGCTGAGCAATGCGCCACAGTGAGACAACCCACTCAGCTACGCTCAAACTTCACATATAAAGGGGAAAAAATAGAATACAACCATTTTAAATAGATTTTTGGATTATCATCACTTTGCAAGGATTAACGCAGATGCCCATCATGGTGTACTGTGCAAATACACGCTAAGATTTAAACATGGAAAAAAGTTACATTTATTACCTTTACGTACATTTACAGTACAAAATACTTATTTCTACATTAAAAGTAACTCAGCAAACATTACTAGCATTGGTAAACCATTCAATTAATGGTTTACCAATGCTGGCTTCCATCTACACACACTTCACTGCTTAAAAGAAAACTTGTTCCATCTAAGCAGTTGAAAACTCATTCATATCAGCACATGAACTAGCTGCTCGCACTGTGTAGAGTGCATGATGCCCATTAATAATGCAGGGATCATGCACTCTATACTGTTCTACAGACAACATGAAAAGCCTCCGTGTACGCTCTAAATGGAGCCTACAAGGACTTTCATGAATACCGGCGGATGTCTTGCTATTTCTATAGAGTAAAAAAAAAACTTCTAGTCAATATTGTATTCAGATGTTACAATGTGCTTAATTCAAATCCAATTCTCCCTTCCTGTGTTCAAACACATTGAAAAATCTGCTTTATTTTCTATCAAAATGGATATACTGATTCAGAAATATAACTCTCAGATTTCACCTCTGACTTATGAAATTAGTTATTTTATGCAGTATTACTGAATCTAATAACATGCAATATGCAAAAAGCTCCAAAGTTCACATGACTAAGCTTCAAATTTCAGCTTTTAGGAAAGTTTGAAATATATATTAGTCTCTATGTAAATTATATGAGATCATTTACATTCACATTTCTGCTATATGCAGCTATATGTAATACATATCTTTCTTTTAAGCAGTTTGTTATTCAAATATATATATATATATATATATATATATATATATATATATATATATATATATATATATATATGTATATGTATATATATATATATATATATATATATATATATATATATATATATATATATATATATTATTTACTCATTAATATTCTACTTTATTCTATGCAATTTGTATTTCTAAAATATGCCAGCAAAGAGCTATTTAGTCATCAGGTCTCTATTATAAATTACAGTATGTATATATATATATTTCTTAACTTACTGCTACTGCTCTTTTAATAACCTTACACAGTAGATATGTCATTCCTTGCACATTTCTATATTATTCACAAGATGTTTATTCTTCTTAAATCTAGTATTACAAGCAATTGTGATTATATATAAAATAATTTCTGCTTGTTTAAATTGAATGTACTTTTTAGCCATTGTGAACTGCAATTCTGAACTAAGCTTCGCATCCTGACATCCGAATTTGATTACAGCATATGAAAATGGCAACTCACAAGAATGAGTAGCTGCTACTTTCCTCTATAAGTTTCTCATTCTTTTTATTTCTTTTAAAGTGTTTCAATCGGTGACATGCATGTAACTTTAATTCTTTCCATTAATATGTACAGTTAGAGTTAATAACACTACACCATAAGCTATTAGCATTCATCAAAATGTAAGCAAATTATACATCAGCAACATCTGAAAATGAAACATTACTATAGTTTTAGTTTTAGCAATTCCTCACTTTTAAGAAAAGAAAAAAAAAAACAAGAGTTTTTTTGAGTAGATTTCTCTCATATATACTTGGGTAAAAAAAAGAAAGAAAAAAGTTGTTCTTCGTTTTTGCAGACATCAGTGATTAACCTTGAACAAGATTTTTTTCAAAAGAGTCCAGGAAGCAGGTGGGATGCAAAGTAAGCAAGAATCCTGCATAATTACACAACTAAAACATTCTTTTCTGCTCAAACTTTTTTTTTAAATATTCAATTGCTTTATAAACAACCTGTGAAAGGAATGTGCTACAGAGGGAAAGGAAAAAACCTCACCACCACATTAACACTTCTAATTAGCATATTACTTAGACATGACATTCTTTCAACCCAGCAATGCACATAATAAGCAAAGTCTAACAAACAAAATAAACATCTTATATTATATAGTCCTGAAGTTGCAAATTAATTTGCTTATAATTTAATAACATTCTCTTACAGGAAATATTTGTATAACATATAGAAATACATTTAAAGTTTGCTAAATTAAAAGTTTTAACAAAAGGATTCAATAAAGCTTACATGATCAGGGCTGTAAAAAGTTTTTGATGCGTCACACACCGCGTAATGGTGTGGAGCAGTATGAATGCACACGCAAGTATGCAAACTTTTTTGGCATGCAAATTATAGCATAAGTAGCTGAATTTTATGCTAATGAAGCAAATCAACATAGTGGAGTGGTTCAACAATGTCTAAAGCAACCATGTAGACTCATGTTGGCTGTGTATTCCAAACCTTTCTGAATACAGCCATGGAAATGAGTCTACACAAACAAGAGCAAGTAAAAGCTCTTACATTTGTAAAGAACTGCCCTTAACATATAACACCACACATATTCTTACCTAACTACACAGGGTGGATGCTAGAAAATCAGTGTAACAATTATAATGATGCCATTTTAAGTGCCATGACATAAATGCAGCTTCACTCTCCCACCCCCAAATGAAGAATATACTTGAAAGTAATGCAGGCTGCTAAAATGTGTAAACCTCCATGAAAAAGAGCAATATACTGTAATGTAAGCATATGCAGCATTTAGTTGATGGATTACAATATTCCTCTGTTACAGCATTGGGCTTCCATGCAATTTCTCTGCTTACATGGTTAGCAACCATGCAGATTCCAGCCTCTCAGCATGATGAAGATGGAAAATAGGTCACAACTCATTAGAATTGTTGAATCACAAAAAAGAGTAACCATGTAGGGATGTTCACTTCATGTATGCACTTCCACAGTGTTATAGTGAATGCTGGAATCAGGGGTATGTTTCAAGTTACACTTGCAGAGGTAGAAATGTAGGGCTGCGATGGGTGAAAGTGCATGTAAGCAGTGCACAGTTCCTAAGTTCTGTGTCATCCTCATTATCTGTTTGTTAAACTGTAATTTCTCTGTCCAGTTTATCCTTTTTTTTTACTTTTCCCTTTGTTTGCATGATGTGTTGCTTCATGCAACCAAAAGAAACAGAGAAGTCAATGGCAGGTTTCTCTGGGTCATTCTTTAATTGTTCCTGTGGTAGCACATGTATGTGTTAAGGCTGGAATATAGATGGTCCCGGGCTCAAATCCAGGATGTGCAACCTCCCCTTGACTTTTTATGGTCCATGTTTGTGTGATATCCAGAGAACAGAGGAAATATCAATTTTGCCTGTCCTTACCTTATTTATGTGAAGGTGCATGCAGGTGCATGAAGATGCTCATAGCTGTGCATAGTGTAGTAATGAGCAAGTAAGAAGTGTGTTTAATAGATGCAAGCTATAGCATAATCAGGTAAATTTCATTTAATCAACAAATCCAACATGGTGGAGCTATTCAACAATGTAAAAGTATCCAAGTAACCTACATCCTGTTTTTTCCCTTATCCTTCAATACCGTTAGAGTAGAGAAAAGGAAATGTTAACTGACATAATGCTAGGGGCTGCTGCAGCTATTTTACATCTGCATGTGCTAGAGGCTGAAGCCAATGCTGCTGGTGCTACTGACAGCAGGCCTAGGCTGAGAACGAGAAGAGTGTTCAGGCCCAGGGTAACTTTCCAGGTCCTACATGAGCTGGAGATTGTAGAGCACTATAGGGTCAGCAGGGACATATTACAAGAACTCTGTGCACTCTGCCACCCTCAACACAGAGCCAGAGCCAACCGAGGGGAAGCTATACAAGTGGAAACTAAGGAATGGGGTTGGACAGTGGAACAGTTGTACACAGTTTATTAGTATACCCTTCATACAGCTACTACAAACATTTCTTTACCTGGAAGACCCGTGGAAAACATATCTGTTAACACTACCTGACTGCTTCTACAAATATTCAAGATTACTTGAATGTAAATATTCACACATCTTAGTACCACTTCCTGGATTCAAACCATGGTCTGGGTGTACAAAAGTGAAAGACAAAGCTATTTCTTATCACACTGAGCTACCGGGGAAACACTGACTTTTGGTTGACTGATTTCTGCCTAATACTCTCTTGGTTAAACAGTCTGACCTTGTAATGTAAGTGTAGTGTCATCAAAGACTGTGGTGACAGTTGAACATACATGCCTGACATTCATGCATGACAGATAGTGTACTGTGTATTAATCCTTTGAAATGATAAGATCTGGAATGCAAATGTTAACACAAGGCAATGCTGCCAGGGACACAGTATAATACACCACACATTACTATTCATGGTTCAGATCTTAGTGCAGGACATATTTCATATTTCATTTATATATTGTTTTACAGCTCCACAATCTACAGTTTTTGCATAACAGCTGGTTATCAGAACAACCTTAGTTAATGCATGCTGTCAAAGCAATATTTGCTGTGAAGCACCTGTACACATTCTATTTCTTCAACAACATACCAGAGTAAACACAACAGTTTGTGGTATAAATCTTTATTTGAGTAACATGACACAGTGCTTTATTACAGTTGCAATTCCACTTTCAGTGGTACTGCATATCCTGTAGATCAATATTGGTCTGACATTTTATTTATTCAGTACACTCAGAACACACTTTACCTACTGCCAGTAAACAATATAATCCTTATTTATTGCACTATATACTGCAAGTTAGATCTGTCCTCACCAGACTCTTGTTGCAGCCTTGCTAGTCTGTCTGCATGGCCTACACATTGCTAGCTCCCACCTCTGCAGCTGTAGGGGAAAAACAACCATTATGCATACTTGTCTTTCGCATACTCAGGTTAGAATTTGATACAGCTATGGATGGAATACTTACAAACTACTGGGGCATTGCTGTCTCAAGCATTTTGGATCCATTGGGCCAAGAGCATCCCCATTCTCTGCTTTAGGTCGGCATATTGATGTTGTACCTGCTCACCAGTTCAGGAGAGTCTAGTGGCACTGGCGAGGTGTGCCAGATGGTCCCAAGCCTCACAGTTGTATTGGAAGCCCTGGCACTGGCTCTGCAGCAGTCTGTCATCATGGTGTTGCACAAGGTGCCCAGCCATGACCCTGGACTATAAAATGCCCCAGCGCTGCACCCGGAAGTGCGGTCTTTCTCCAACTCCAAACATAGCTCCTGTAGTGATCAAACTACAACAGCTTCTGGCTGTATTCCTGCTGTGCATTTCAAATAAGGTCATATTCCCACCCTTTGCCATCATTGTACCATATTTAAAAATGATGAGCACAGCTCACTGGTGCACAAACCCGCTAAGCTGAGTTGAGCAGTGCTTAAAAGGGCAAATGCTGAGCAGTGGTTAGCAGTGCACAAATCTGCTAAGCTGGGCTGAATGCTGCTTACAATTACGTTCCTTAGCAATGCTTTAACTGGCTAACCAGAGCTAAGCACTGTTAAGCATTGCTCAGTGGAGATTAATTACTCCTTACTAACATATTATTAAGTATAAATAGTTTACTTTACATGGCGACTCCCTATATGCTTTGATTACCTTACTTTGGGGTCTGACTGTACTGTCTGGAACACTTGTGTTTACATGGGGGATTTCACAGCATATATCCACTGACACTGGACTTTTGGACCAGTTACACTACACTAGTTAACAAGTATCAATTACTGCATCATTCAATAAATTATTTCACAATGTTTTCCCCTGTAAAAACTGAATGGCCTGTCTTGGTATTTGAACTGTGAACTACTGCATACAAAACCAAAACTCTAACCACTAAGCTAAATTAGCATTCAAATTTGCAGCTATACATTTCTATTTAGCTCTTCACAGACATTTAAGCACTGCTGAGTAATGCGCCACAGTGAGACAACCCACTCAGCTACGCTCAAACTTCAAATATAAAGGGGAAAAAATAGAATACAACCATTTTAAATAGATTTTTGTATTATCATCACTTTGCAAGGATTAACGCAGATGCCCATCATGGTGTACTGTGCAAATACACGCTAAGATTTAAACATGGAAAAAAGTTACATTTATTACCTTTACGTACATTTACAGTACAAAATACTTATTTCTCCATTAAACGTAACTCAGCAAACATTACCAGCATTGGTAAACCATTCAATTAATGGTTTACCAATGCTGGCTTCCATCTACATGCACTTCACTGCTTAAAAGAAAACTTATTCCATCTAAGCAGTTGAAAACTCATTCATATCAGTACATGAACTAGCTGCTCGCACTGCGTAGAGTGCATGATGCCCATTAATAATGCAGGGATCGTGCACTCTATACTGTTCTACAGGCAACATGAAAAGCCTCAGTGTAGGCTCTAAATGGAGCCTACAAGGACTTTCATGAATACCGGCGGATGTCTTGCTATTTCTATGGAGTAAAAAAAAAAATTCTAGTCAATATTGTATTCAGATGTTACAATGTGCTTAATTCAAATCCAATTCTCCCTTCCTGTGTTCAAACACATTGAAAAATCTGCTTTATTTTCTATCAAAATGGATATACTGATTCAGAAATATAACTCTCAGATTTCACCTCTGACTTATGAAATTAGTTATTTTATGCAGTATTACTGAATCTAATAACATACAATATGCAAAAAGCTCCAAAGTTCACATGACTAAGCTTCAAATTTCAGCTTTTAGGAAAGTTTGAAAAATATATATTAGTCTCTATGTAAATTATATGAGATCACTTACATTCACATGTCTGCCATATGCAGCTATATGTAATACATATCTTTCTTATAAGCAGTTTGTTATTCATATATATATATATATATATATATATATATATATATATATATATATATATACATATATATATATATTATTTACTCATTAATATTCTACTTTATTCTATGCAATTTGTATTTCTAAAATATCCCAGCAAAGAGCTATTTAGTCATCAGGTCTCTATTATATATATATATTTCTTAACTTACTGCTACTGCTCTTTTAATAACCTTACACAGTAGAGATGTCATTCCTTGCACATTTCTGTATTATTCACAAGATGTTTATTCTTCTTAAATCTAGTATTACAAGCAATTGTGATTATATATAAAATAATTTCTGCTTGTTTAAATTGAATGTATTTTTTAGCCATTGTGAACTGCAATTCTGAACTAAGCTTCGCATCCTGACATCCGAATTTGATTACAGCATATGAAAATGGCAACTCACAAGAATGAGTAGCTGCTACTTTCCTCTATAAGTTTCTCATTCTTTTTATTTCTTTTAAAGTGTTTCAATCGGTGACATGCATGTAACTTTAATTCTTTCCATTAATATGTACAGTTAGAGTTAATAACACTACACCATAAGCTATTAGCATTCATCAAAATGTAAGCAAATTATACATCAGCAACATCTGAAAATGAAACATTACTATAGTTTTAGTTTTAGCAATTCCTCACTTTTAAGAAAAGAAAAAAAAAAACAAGAGTTTTTTTGAGTAGATTTCTCTCATATATACTTGGGGAAAAAAAAGAAAGAAAAAAGTTGCTCTCCGTTTTTGCAGACATCAGTGATTAACCTTGAACAAGATTTTTTTCAAAAGAGTTCAGGAAGCAGGTGGGATGCAAAGTAAGCAAGAATCCTGCATAATTACACAACTGAAACATTCTTTTCTGCTCAAACTTTTTTTTTAAATATTCAATTGCTTTATAAACAACCTGTGAAAGGAATGTGCTACAGAGGGAAAGGAAAAAACCTCACCACCACATTAACACTTCTAATTAGCATATTATTTAGACATGACATTCTTTCAACCCAGCAATGCACATAATAAGCAAAGTCTAACAAACAAAATAAACATCTTATATTATATAGTCCTGAAGTTGCAAATTAATTTGCTTATAATTTAATAACATTCTCTTTCAGGAAATATTTCTATAACATATAGAAATACATTTAAAGTTTGCTAAATTAAAACTTTTAACAAGAGGATTCAATAAAGCTTACATGATCAGGGCTGTAAAAAGTTTTTGATGCGTCACACACCGCGTAATGGTGTGGAGCAGTATGAATGCACACGCAAGTATGCAAACTTTTGTGGCATGCAAATTATAGCATAAGTAGCTGAATTTTATACTAATGAAGCAAATCAACATAGTGGAGTGGTTCAACAACCTCTAAAGCAACCATGTAGACTCATGTTGGCTGTGTATTCCAAACCTTTCTGAATACAGCCACGGAAATGAGTCTACACAAACAAGAGCAAGTAAAAGCTCTTACATTTGTAAAGAACTGCCCTTAACATATAACACCACACATATTCTTACCTAACTACACAGGGTGGATGCTAGAAAATCAGTGTAACAATTATAATGATGCCATTTTAAGTGCCATGACATAAATGCAGCTTCACTCTCCCTCCCCCAAATGAAGAATATACTTGTAAGTAATGCAGGCTGCTAAAATGTGTAAACCTCCATGAAAAAGAGCACTATACTGTAATGTAGGCATATGCAGCATTTAGTTGATGGATTACAATATTCCTCTGTTACAGCATTGGGCTTCTATGCAGTTTCTCTGCTTACATAGTTAGCAACCATGTAGATTCCAGCCTCTCAGCATGATGAAGATGGAAAGTAGGTCACCACTCATTAGAATTGTTGAATCACAAAAAATAGTAACTATGTAGGGATGTTCACTTCATGTATGCTCTTCCACAGTGTTATAGTGAATGCTGGCATCAGGGGTATGTTTCAAGTTACACTTGCAGAGGTAGAAATGTAGGGCTGTGATGGGTGAAAGTGCATGTAAGCAGTACACAGTTCCTAAGTTCTGTGTCATCCTCATTATCTGTTTGTTAAACTGTAATTTCTCTGTCCAGTTTATCCTTTTTTTTACTTTTCCCTTTGTTTGCATGATGTGTTGCTTCATGCAACCAAAAGAAACAGAGAAATCAATGGCAGGTTTCTCTGGGTCATACTTTAATTGTTCCTGTGGCAGCACATGTATGTGTTAAGGCTGGAATACAGATGGTCCCGGGCTCAAATCCAGGATGTGCAACCTCCCCTTGACTTTTTATGGTCCATGTTTGTGTGATATCCAGAGAACAGAGGAAATATCAATTTTGCCTGTCCTTACCTTATTTATGTGAAGGTGCATGCAGGTGCATGAAGATGCTCATAACTGTGCATAGTGTACTTATGAGCAAGTAAGAAGTGTGTTTAATAGATGCAAGCTATAGCATAATCAGGTAAATTTCATTTAATCAACAAATCCAACATGGTGGAGCTATTCAACAATGTAAAAGTATCCAAGTAACCTACATCCTGATTTTTCCTTTATCCTCCAATACTGTTAGAGTAGAGAAAAGGAAATGTTAACTGACATAATGCTAGGGGCTGCTGCAGCTATTTTACATCTGCATGTGCTAGAGGCTGAAGCCAATGCTGCTGGTGCTACTGACAACAGGCCTAGGCTGAGAACGAGAAGAGTGTTCAGGCCCATGGTAACTTTCCAGGTCCTACATGAGCTGGAGATTGTAGAGCACTATAGGGTCAGCAGGGACATATTACAAGAACTCTGTGCACTCTGCCACCCTCAACACAGAGCCAGAGCCAACCGAGGGGTAGCTATCCAAGTGGAAACTAAGGAATGTGTAGCCCTTAGAATATTAGCTACTGGTACCTTTCACAGATGAACTGGCGACATGTTGGGTGTGTCACAGGCATCAGCCTCCAGGATCCTCCACCAGTTTTGAATGCTATGCTCAGACATGCCAGTGAGCACATATTTTTCCCTCGTACTTCTGAAGAGAGGGCCAATGATATGGAACTGTTTTACTGTATTGCGCACTACCTTGAAGTACTGGGTGCCATAGATTGCACTCATGTACACATTAAGCCACAACCTGGTGAACAGGGAGGAATCTACATTAACTGTAAGGGATACCACTCACTCCACTGCCAAGTTGTGTGTAATGCCCATGGAATTATCCTGAAAGTGTGTGCTGCCAATCCTGGTAGATATCATGACTCCCATATCTGGCACACGTCACAGCTGTACCAGATGTTTGCTTAGGGGGGACATCCCACAGGGCCATACCCTAGAACCATGGCTGATCACTTCATCAGAAGTGCACACACACCCATGGAAAAATGCCATAATGAGGCACACTGTTAAACTAGAAATATCATAGAGCATGCTTTTTTCTTCTGAAGTCATTGTTTTGGTGCTTAGATACAGTGGGTATAAAAAGTTTAAGCACCCCTGTTAAAATGCCAGGTTTTTGTGATATAAAAAATGAGACCACAATAAATCATTTCAAAACTTTTCCCACCTTTAATTTGACCTATAACCTGTACAATTCAAATGAAGAACTAACAAATTTGTTAGGAGAAAAATATAAAAAATAAAAAAGTGTATAATACCCTGATTGCATTAGTGTGCACACCCTTAAACTAATACTTTGTTGTATGTGTTTTTGTTTGTGTCTTTTGGCTTTTCCCAGGTTAGGGGTCGCCACAGCGGTACTCCAGTCTGCTAATGACTGGCAGTTGATTTTTACGTACCGGCTTGCCAGGCCTGACGCACAACCTTCAACGAAGGTAAACCATTCACGCATATCTCCACGCAGAAGACGCTCTTGCTGAGAATCGAACCGGACAGCGTCTTACTGTGAGGTGACAACGCTACCGCAGCACCACCATTGAAGCACCTTTTGATTTAATCATTTAGTAATTTAGTAATCCAACATATTCAGCAATATGGAGTCTATTATTTATATCACCTCCTCTTAAATTCCTTTTTATGACTTCTAATACTTTAAATTTAAAAGTATGTGTATTTCCATATTCATTCAAATAGGGTTTAAGGTTACTGCTACTACAACTTTTAGTGATAGATATGACACTCTACCTTGTCACAACTGTAGTTGTTGTAATAGTACTTGTAACCTGCTAGTGTTTGAACACCCAAGAACCAATCATAAGTTTAATATTAGACATCAAGCAATGTGCAATTCATCTTTAGTGGTTTACCTTGCTACATGTGTAAGATGTACATGTTTCTATGTAGGGAAGTGCTCAAGATGATTGAAAGATCAAATAATAGAGCACAGGTCAGACATAAAGAGGAATGTGTTAACAAATGCCTTAGCTAGACATGTAAATGAATATGGAAATACACATACTTTTAAATTTAAAGTATTAGAAGTCATTAAAAGGAATTTAAGAGGAGGTGATATAAATAATAGACTCAATATTGCTGAATATGGGTGGATTACTAGATTAGATGCTGATAAGTTTCCCGGTTTGAATAATATGATAACTATAAAGCCATATCTTGTGAAAAAGCAAATGCAGTATAAATGTAATAAGAATGAATTTTCCCCGCCTCTTCCCCCCTCCCCTCCTTTTTAAAGAATGTGTATATATTTCTACTATTTTAGTTAATGAAATGTTTTATTTGATTTATAATTGTTAATTGATTTTGTTATTTTATTGGTTGGCTGTGTCATGTGCTAATATGCAGTGAATGGTATAAAATGTACTACATTTTAAATGAATTGTAATGATAACTAAGGAAATGTGTTTCCCAAAAGCTTTTATCTTTGTACAATAAAGCGTTTCTACTATTATGGACTTATAATTTTTTGTGAATACAGCAACTGAGTCCTTGGTGGTTTACTACAACTAGCTCGTTTATATTATAATTGTGTTTTTACACAACTAGGCTTCCAATCAGCCTTCTGCTATTAGGCTACTATCCTCAGATGACACTATGAAGCAATGTACCTATGCAGGCCTCCCAGCCTCTTGGACAATGAGGGGTTTGGGCTTTTATTTAGCCCTACCCCTAATGTGTTTAATATGCATATGATATATTAAAACTGTTTGGTTTTACCACACTGCTGTGCTGGCCCCTTTCTTTGGATCTTTCATGACATTTATTGGGCCTTTGCACTTGTACTTGCGAGGGGTTGTTGTTGTTGACTCCCACATGGCCTATCAATGTCATCTACTATAGGTTCACTTGCAGTACTGTTAAAATCATTCTTGTACATGGCCCATGCAATAAGTACTGTGTTCTGTAGTCTGTGCCCTTAAATAGGGGTTCTATTCTCATTCCAGTCGACTGGTTTTGTGAGTGTGTGTGTGTGTGTGTGTGTGTGTGTGTGTGTGTGTGTGTGTGTGTGTCTACACAGAAAAGCAGAAGTGTGTATCCCACAGTTACCTCTCCAATGGCACGGCTTGCTAGTTTTTTGAGACTTGCAGAAGCTTACACATCCATTTTATGCAAGCCTCCTAACCTCTTCTTGAAAGCCTCCTAACCTCTTGTCTCCCACATAGGTCACCTACAGTCCTAACAAAATAATACTCATGCTGTGGTGAGTGCATTAAGTACTGTATTCTGTAGTGTGTGCAGGTAGGTATGGGTTCTATTCCCACTGCAGTCAAATGTGAGGGTTGGTGTGTGTGTGTGTGTGTGTGTGTGTGTGTGTGTGTGTGTGCATATGCCGGTGTGTGTGTGCACGCGTGCAAGTGAGTTTATATGTGTCTGTGTGTGTGTGTGTGTGTGTGTGTGTGTGTGTGTGTGTATGTGTGTGTGTGTGTGTGTGTGTGTGTGTGTGTGTGTGTGTGTATGCATGTGTGAGCTGGTGCTGAACTGTACAGTAAGCCTTTTACAGCAGTCTGTGGGACACTGTTATCTTGTCCTCAACAGGCACTGCTAATTTCATCATCTATAAAGTGTTGTCTGCATCTATAAAGTGTTGTCTGACATACTCCGAGTTGGACTACAGCCTTGGCGGTTGTGTTAAGTACTATGTTCTGTAGTGTGTGTACTTAGATAGGTATGAGTTTTATTCTCACCGCAATCATATTTTGTGTGTGTGTGTGTGTGTGTGTGTGTGTGTGTGTGTGTGTGTGTGTGTGTGTGTCTGTGTGTGTGTGTGTGTGTGTGTGTGTGTGTGTGTGTGTGTGTGTGTGTGTGTGTGTGTGTGTGTGTGTGTGAAGCTATTGCTGGACTCTACCAGCCTGTGGGACACTGTTATGTTCTGGACAGACACGTTTGTCATTACTAGGTTATACAGTAAGCAAAAAAGCTACTGTAGACAAATACAAAAGTGAGAACTCAGAACTGGAAGACCACCCTACTCAGCTTAAAGAAACAAGTAAGACAGCATGTGCAATCTCTAACCCCAACGCTTGTGCCTGGTCCATGGGATCCACCTGCTCCCCACCCCACTGGCTATGGCACCAAGGCATAGCACATCTGAGCCACTAACTGGTAGAACCCCTTTTGCTGCCCCTGCACTACCTGGCCCTTCAGGTACTTCTGCCCAGGAGGTCATGCCTGTGGTTCCCTCCAGGAGCAGAGGCAGAGGGGAGCCTTTATCATCAGAGAACCACTGCCAGGTATTTTGCATAGGAGTGCATGCTGCTTTGTGGGCACATGCCTACACAAGATGAAAACATTGCTCTCCATCATTGTATTGAATAACACAAGGAGATGCAGATGGCAGGCACTGCAGCCAGTGGCACAGTGATATGATAGTGATGACAATCCAGTGTGTGAGGACTCCATTCTCACTGTCACCCAGCTTGACATCAAGGGGTTTGCATGGTCCATACCCTTACCCCAATCATGGTGTTCAGTCAACTCTTGTGTTCTTCACATTCCCTGTCTCTTATCTTGTATGTCCTGTCTGTCAGCAATTGCTTCCTCACCTTCCCAACTTACCTGCCTCAGACATACCTGTTTCCCTTCTCCAGCATTCCTCTCTTTCTTCACAAAAAAATTGTCCCATACAAAGCTCTCTCTCTTCATGTCACACACATGTCTACTTGACACACTTGATTCAGTCCAATTTGCTGTATAATATGATTAAGTTGTTGTCACCTCTCTCTCTGGAAGTGACAGTCCAAATTCAGCTAATCTTCTGCACATTCAATCAGCTTTGTCAGGCCATATTCTCAGTATGCATCATATATTCACAATACATAGATGTGTTGTCACTCCCCAAGCAATATAACCCTGGGGGCTCATTATTTTTTACACATGTCAGCCACACTACAAAGTGTAATTTATAATATTGTGCACTCCCTGATGGACAGGGTTAGTGGATGGTGCTGACAACTTTGCTGTGCTAAACTCAAACATCCAACTATGCTCAATAAGTTTACTTGTGTTTTTACACAGTTATGACACACTGTGCAGTTAGGCTATATGAACCTATGAATCTATGTGTCTATGCAGATCTCACAACCTGTTTTCCTCCACATGGTCTGCTGATGTCTTCTACCATGCATTCACCTGCAGCCATGCAAAAATCAGACTTCTGCTGTGGTGCTTGTGTAAAGTACTGAGTTCTATAGTCTGCATACTTAGGTAGGGATTGTGTTCTCACTGCAGTCAACTAGGTGTTTGTGTGTATCTCATATGTCCTATCCTACAGTTATTTCTCCAATGACATGGCTTGCCAGTCTTTTCATACTTGTGGAAGCATACACATCCATTTCATGCAACCTTCCCAACCTCTTGTTTATCACACATATCTCTCAACTGTCCAGATTTTCACAGAATGTCCAGATTTTTATGTCATATTTTTGGTCTGTTCCTCATAAAATTGGTGGCTTTCTGGCAAATCTCGGGGATGGTCTGATGACTGAAGACACTAAATAATGACATACATTCGAGTTTCAGATTTCAAATCCTTCAGAAGATGTATGTTAAAGCAAGCATTGTTACTCTAGCAACTTTCTAAGCTTATAAGAGCAATACTTAAAATGTGTTCTTATTTTTGGGCTTTTGTCCCCCATTTTGTCAGGCTTTGTCCAGATTTCATGCAGTAAGAGGTTGACAGGTATGGTCCCACATGGTCTGCTGATGTCATCCACTATAAGTTGACCTGCACACATGTAGAATTCAGACATGTGCCATGGTGCTTACTTATCATACTGTCCTGTAGTGTGTGTGTACTTAGATAGTTAGGGGTTATTTTCTTACTGCAGTCAACTGTGTGTGTGACAGATGTTACTTGACATTACAGAAATCTTTGTACACCAGTATGCAGGACATTGCTATCACCATATGCTCAACAGACGATGTTGATGTAATCAGCTATATCAGATTATTGCATATACAACTATCCTACCGAGTCAGACTCAGATACTGGCCTGGAACCCAGGCAGATGTTACCTTAGGTTCATAGGATGTTAACAGGTAGAGGACTGGTGACAGGTATGCTTTTGGGGTATGTCTGGTGGGGATAGGGGAGTGAAGTTTAGCACAAACTGTCTGGTAGTAGGTTGGCAATGTCCTCAGGGTCAGTGTGAGTGGTACCATCTAATACTAGCTGGGCACAATGCTGAGCCTTCATCTCTAGATGTTTGACTTAGCTAAATAATGAATCCAATTATCTTCAGTTAGGGATGCTACTTTATGTTTGTACATGGCTTTAGAGGACTTTTCAAGATAGCTAATTTTCTTGTTTGAGCTGTGGAGGGTGTCCTTCCTTTCCTGAGTCAGTTTACTTTTGTTCTTAGACATTACTTTCTTCCACTCATTGTATAATCTATGTATGCTAGATGCCCATTAGTGTGGCTTGTTTTCTGTGAGGAACTTGTTTAGATCAGTTCATGTTCAGCTGACTCTATATATTTGTATAATTGTTTATATAGGCCATTTGTGTACAACTCTGCATAGCATTTTTGACAGTGGTAGCAGGGGGGTTGTAACTCTTTATGGCAACAGTTAGGACACTATAGTTTGCTTTAGAGAAATGTTTCATCTTTTCTGCTCTTGAGGGGGTGTCAGGTATGATTGTGAATGTGAATGAGACTGAATTCTGATCTGTCCTGACTAGGGGGGCTAAAACACAGGGTTTAATGCAGAGAACCACTATGTTGGTTAGTACTAAGTGTAGGATATTCAAGCCCCTTGTGGGGATGCAGATTATCTGTTACACAGTATGTGTATTAACAAGGTCCAGGGACCTTGGGTGAGTGTGTTTGTACACATATATGATTCCAAATCAATGATAGAATAGTTGAAATCACACATGACCCAGGAGTTTGGCTGTCTAGTGAGTGACCCAATGAGGTCTGTTTAGGAAGAGTGGTCCTTGTGTTACATGGTGATGGATCTGTAGCTATCAATGATATGGAAGGGAGTTTTGCATACAGTTAGTTGTACTTAGACTAGTGCTACAGACTCATATTCTTTGATCAGTCTTCCAGTGTATTTATCTTTAATGAAGATGTATACACCTCTGTCTTTGGTTCTTTCATGCTCATTTTGATGTGTGAACATGTGGAAGACATTGTATCCCTGCATGGCCATGGTGCTGTCTGTGGTCTTGAACCATGTCTGTGTGACTGCACAGACATGGATATCTTCCAAGGTAAGGAGTTCTTCCAGTGAGTGCAGTTTCTGATTTACACTCCTTGCATTAAGCAGCATTACCTTCCATTTCTCTGTGGTGGATTATTTTATGTTTGGGCTTTAGTTGTTATGACAATGCCTAAAAAGGCATTATGGAGGAGGCAAATGCCTTCATACAGTACAGTGAGGTACGTCTTCAGTCATTCACTGCAACATGGACTATGACAGAGTCATAATGGTACTTGTGGAGAGACATGAGTGCGTGCATGATCTGATGGTGCCTGGCACCTGACAGGCAGCTGAATGTGATCTTCCACTTGTCCAGCCTGATGAGGGGGGCATCTTTGTGCCTCATTATGGAGTCACTTATGAGCAAGACATTTGGTTTTGGGGTGTTTGGCCTGATGGGCTTATTGTCTGAGACACTGGTGTGTGTAGTGGATTCTGTTAGGTCTTCACTGTGTGCAGTAGGTTTGTGATTGGGGTATCTCTCATCTTTAGTTTGGTTTCTAGAGAATACCTCCTCATATGTGGGTTTATGTGCTGTGAGCTTATGTGAAACAGTTGAATTGTGTGTGCTGGCATCATCTTTAGTATCAGGTTTGTTATGTGAGAGAACTGATTCCAAATTCATACTATAGATACATCTCTCACATGTTGTATTAGTTTTTTAGCAGTAACTAGTTGTCAGTATATATGAGGCAATTTCTCTGTTTCCTCAGGATGCCCATGTACGTCAGGTTGCCTGCAGACATGGTGGGAAACTGTCAATTCATTATGGAAGGTATATACTGTAGTAACTAGTGGGGAGTGAGTTATATGGGCCAGGTTGTGGTGTTAGACTAACAAAATGTGTCTATTCCCTGGAGGGCTGGGTGTACAAAAATGTGCCAGTGTTTCACAATGCACATCTGAGTTGCTTATAGGTTAGCAGTGCAAGCTCTGAGCACCTATGGTAAACTGAGTGCAAACACCCCAAACCACAACACTGGAATGCAAGCAAAGTTAAACTATTTTAAACAAGTAATCAAGGGAAAGGCCAACAGTGAGCCTTATTCTAGAAATTCCAAAGTCAGATGAGTTCTTGGCTGCACAGTTCTGCCACAAGGGTGCAGGGGGGCTTATTAATGCAAGAGGGCTAGTTTTAGTGCTCCAATTATACCAAATAGTCTATATTCAGCAAGTCTGAATCAAGCCCATGCTATAAAATGCAGAGTTTCTAAAAATCCACAATGCAGAAAATAGCAATCACAACTGAAGAACAAACATTTTAAATAAATCAGCAATCCAGCAGAATACTCCAACAATAGTGTAGATAACAAACCTTCCTAGTCAGAAATAAGTGGTCTGGAGCACAAGTGCTTAAACCAGAACTAAGACACTTTCAGAATAATAGACACAATAAGCCTTCAGCCAGCAACTCCCAGCTTAGAAGAGTATAGGATATCCTCCCCAGCCACAAGTCTCTACACCATAAACCTTCGTAATGTAAAATAACTGGTTTGGAGGCCAAGTACTTAAGTCATAACAAAGAGACTTAGAACAACAGTCACAATAAACATTCAACTAGCAATTCCCAGCTCAGAATGTCAGAGGCTACCCTCTCCTCCCACCAGAGTGTAGACTACAAACCTTCATAATGTAAGACAACTGGCCAAAAGTCCAAATGCTTAAACCAAAGTAACAGGCTTAGAATAACAGCTACAATGTAATGTAGATCCAGACAGATGACAGTGACATGTCTTTTAATCTACCCACATACATCATGGCATGATTAGTAGGTCTTGTGTTATCTTGATGAGAAATCCCTGTGGTCTATCCAGCTACTGCATGTATCTGGTGAGGTTCCTACAAAGGAGAGCATTATACTGTCTTACTGTTTTGATGAGTTTGGCTACAGTGCTGATACAATCTTGACATCTGCATGTGATGATGTGCATTATGATGGGCACCATACATATGTACTAGAAAACAATAAAGAGAAAATTTATAAAGTAATGACACACATCGCAGTTCCTGACTCTAAATCTTACAAGAGAATATACTACAAAGTACTGTCATGATGCTATCCACTATATCATTTGGCAAGGCAAAATAACTGACAGGTACAATTATCAGTTGAGCAACACAAATGCAGATACAATAGAAACTAATGTAGCTATGCACCATGTGCATCAGACACAAACATTTTGTATCCCTGAAAACAAACAAAAAAAGAAAACAGGTATATGGCATAGTTATCATCACATGCACAGGGTGTGTGGGTGGGAGGCAGGAGGCCTAGGCTGACATAAACGGTTTGTGAGTGAGTGTGAGGCAGAAAGTGAAGCAGGCAGGCTGTGTGTGTGTGTGTGTGTGTGTGTGTGTGTGTGTGTGTGTGTGTGTGTGTGTGTGTGTGTGTGTGTGTCTGTAGGGGTCCTCCATGTGAAAGTGGAGTGTGAGAGTCTGTATGAACACTGCCAAGCTCCAGTGCTAGCTTTACATCTTGGTATGTTTGGCAGGTGTGAGATGTGCATGGTAGAGGTGGCAGTTCATCACTTTCACCACCAACCATGAGAACTGGCAACTCCATGCTCGAGGTCAGATGGGGTGATGCTACCTGAGCATGACCGTATTCTGCTGAATGTGATATCTTCATGGGAATGCCAAGATCCATGACCCCATGATCTGCCATGTCTGGATGTGGACAGCACACTCCCCGATGGACCAACAGACATACTGCCACTATGGGAGCATCATCAAAAACAGCCATGTTGGCTCTTAGCAGATGTTGTGACTGACTTATGCCCATGAGTATGC
The DNA here is from genome assembly GCF_019279795.1 of Protopterus annectens. NCBI lineage: Eukaryota > Metazoa > Chordata > Ceratodontiformes > Protopteridae > Protopterus > Protopterus annectens. The sequence continues at coordinate 1,871,368,512 of NC_056739.1, forward strand.
CATTCCCCTCCCAGCAGACATTCCATCACAGATACTACGTGTTCTATGACATACACCTTTCAGTCCATCACAGACACCCCTTGTTCCAATGTGTCATTCATCCAATCCAGGGAATTGGTGCTCGGTGGAGAAAGTCATGCATGTCAGATTGTGCTGCATCCACAACCCTGAATATTTGTCTGGAGTGTGCTGCATACATGACCCTGAATATCTGTCTGGAGTATTTTTCTGAGTGTTCCTGTGCCTCCATGATGGCCCTAAACATATGTTGAGTGACATTGGAAGAGACACCTGTGGCAGGTGAAAAGGGGCAGCAGGGCCCCTCAGAGCACCCTTATCAAGCATCCTGCATGGCACCACCCCAACACTTTGGCTATGGTCAGAGTCAAGAAACACTGAAGCCACAGTAGCCACACTTCCCTGCTCAATGTCATTGCCCTCCACCTGTCCTATATCTGTGGGGTCAGTAGACTAGGGAAGAATAGGCCTACTGGCTGTGTCCAGGTAGAAAGAAGGGGTGGCTGATGTCAACCTTTGTGTCAAATTCAACTTGTGCACCCCTCAACTGTGCCTCAGTTTTGCCGCCATCATCATCAGTGTCTGATGAGACACTGACATTAGTTGGCACAGGGTCCACACTCCCACTGCAATGATCACCTGTGATAAAAAGGGAGAAACACAGGCTTACAGTAATACCTGCATTTCTATGGTGCAATATATGCTAAACAACTAACAGCGCTACTACTATTACAGACAGTACAGCAATACACACAACAGCTCCAAAATGACACATTTGATTACTAGAAATTGATCTGCAGTACTGAAATAACTTGATTTGGCTTACCACCTGCAGGAGGCCTAGGGTTCTGGATTCCTGACTGTCCTGAAAGAAGTTAAGCAAGAGGTAAGGCCAACATCATCACATTTAACAGTAAGACAGGAGGTACTACATGCACTACTCTCAATCAGCATGATGTGTTTAACAAGAATGTGGCTGAGAACTCCAAACTGAGCTTATCACTGTACTAATAATCAACCCCCCCCCAAAAAAAACAAAAGTGACACAGAAGTAACTTTTATTTCAAGTGTTATACTATACAACAGTATTGAACTAGTCATTTAACAATAGCTACCTGGAAGCTCTTCCTGGGACTGAAAAGGAGTGGCACCCACATCAAGGACATATTGTGTGCCATTCTGCTGTGAGTTGGGTTGTGTCAGAAGATTTTCCAGGAATTCCTCACTGAGGGTGAGATGTGGTTCTGCAGCAGGCCCACCACCAGTTACCCTCTGGACTTGGGCAACAACAGCTAAATGCCTCCATGCAGATGTGAGCATGTCAGTGGCCTTGTGGAGCACCTGCTCATAAGTAAAGCCATGGCTGCTCATGACATTTATGTTATCAATGATTTGCTGCCATATCCTCAGCCTCTCTGGCATATTGAAGCAACTTCCAAGAAGGAAAGTGCTATGTTGATGTAGCGCATCCATAATTATTGCATTTTCTACCTTACTGAAGGGGGGGGGGCTGCAATTCCATGACACTTTTGGTCCTAAAACACAACAGAATGATAATACACATAACAACCATATAACTACAAAGTAACTGTTACCAGATAAAACAGTTAAGGTCGGCAGTCAGTAGCACCCACTGGAAAAACAACACGTATGGCATATGTGAGATACTAACAACAAGCAGGATGCAAAACAAGGAGAGTAGCAAGGGCAACATATCCTTGTATGTGCCATAGCAGTAAGTCAACTGTGCAACCCCCCAGAAGAACAGTTCATTCTAGTTAGTGACATAACAGTAACTTCTCTTTGCTTCTCATAGCCACTAAAGAACAGGCACATGAATCATTTTGCTAATAAAACACATTGGAAATGCTAAACGTGCATTCAAAGAATCTGTCCCTGAAACATTTGTGCATATGTATCACATAGCTTACTGTTTTCATGCATTGTCAATCATTTGTTCCTCTGAAATGGCTTGACAGACATGGCCATGCCATCAGTACACTTCTAACTAATGTGCACAGATAGTGTAAAATGCTTTGCTTCACATTATTCATTAATATATTCCAGCATATGCATTATGTAGGTAAAAAAAATAACAGCATATCTGCTGGGGTTCAATGCTCCTCTGTAAAGATCAATAAGGAAATAGTTTGTTTTGCTGAACATGTAGCAAGTATCCTCAGCATAAGTTTAGCTAGTTATACATTTGCCTTTTTATAATGGAGGGGGTTATTAATGTGCTGCATTTTTCTTAGGGTCTGTTTCAGAGATGCTAATTACATCATAAGCAGCTGAACTGCATCCTAATCATCCAATCTGGTGGCGCTATTCAAGAAGTTATAAATCAGCCATTTAGACACCATGCTGTTTTTTCCTTTGGATTTCAAAAGTAGTGGAGTACGGACACAGAAAGTCTACACAAACAGAATGCTAGAAGCTGCTGCTGCTTAACTCCATTTGTATGTGCTACAGGTTGCAGTCAGTACTGCTGCTGCTGCCAATAGTTCCAGGCCATGATAGAGAATATCACTTACAGAGACAACCTGTCAGCATTTAAAACTGGCTATATTCAGGATTGGTGTGCTTAATGGTATTCTGTTGTGTTCTGCTTTTTTCACAGCCATCACAGACTGGGCTATAAATGTGTGAACCCATGCTGCTAGATTGGCACAGATGCAAGATGCACGTGGTATGCATGCTTCCCAACAGTGGGATTATTTTAGCATTAAAATTTAGATGCACTTATTTGTTACTTATACAGTTGTATTAAATTGAGCATTCATTTCTTAACTGTATTAGGGAAGTACACATGCATTACACTGGAGGGCAAAACAAGAGTTCATTATTACAAAGTAGTCATTGGCTGTGCCTTCAAAATCCACAGTTGCCAAATATATTAAATACATATAATATAATATATTAAATATGCTAAGGTTTCATCAATATTGCAATGTAACATCAGAGCTGTAAAGCAGTGTCACCACTGGCTTGCTGTAAGCTTTAATCAGCATATTTGGACCACTCACATGTACCATGCATGCACACATCAAATGATTGCTTACTGCAATCTGTAGTATATTGTGCATCTGTTAGAAGCTGGGTAGTCTTAACAGTAAACAAAGATATTTGTTACGAGTTTGTGGTGTTAAAAGTAAAGGTAACAGAACAGAATAAAATAATTGTATCAGTACTTTGTATGTCACATATGAAGTTACTAATGTTATCCCTTTTTTCTTTCACCACAAACCTGACACACATGATTCTGTCCAATTCTCTATATAACAGACTGTGTTGTGATCACCCCTCTCTCTGGAGGAGACAGTCCAAATTCAACCACATTTGTATGTTTTATTCTGGAAGATACAGAGATATATGGTTCTTTTCTACGTCCTTCATGCACATTCCTGCCTTGTATTCACTTTGTGCATTCCCCTGCTTGTTCCTCATTTCACCACTTTCCTGTCTTCCCCATTTCTTTTCTTATTATTGTGTGATAGTGTGCATTGATCATTAATGCACAGCTATGGCAAAACCAGTTCTAAGTATTATATAGTCTGATTGGAAACCAGTACCATCTAGCCATATTTTAAACACTCCAAAACAACTAGCACACTTCAAAATTTGGATTTACATGTGAAATTATTTGACACTGTTAGCATACACTTAGATTCAAACCAAGTACCATCTAAAAAAATACACGTATCACTGCATTAACAAGTGATGCTACAGACTCAGTTGATTAGCTGGTGTATTTTAGGGACTGTATAGCAAATGACAGACTTAACGACTGTTGTATACACCTGCTAGTTAACTGAATCTCTAGCTGCAGAAATTAATGCACTTAATGCAGTGATAAGTTCCATTTAGGGCAAATTGTTTAGCCATAGGTAATCCATTAAAGTATTTTGTTAGTAGTATTGCTTAATGATGCTACACGATGCACAGCATCTTGCAAAATTTAGCACTACTTCTGTACAAAACAAAATGAGTATTGTGCAATAATGCTTTATAAAACATCACAGGAGATAACACAATGCTGCTTCATACACATTTAATGAAGAAGATATGACATTAGTTGTATGAGGAGGGAGCACCGGGAGTACAAAGGGAAATCTTTCCTATACTGTGTCGCTTACTAATGAATGTATTAAATATATCTGTTATCTAACTCACTCCATGGTAGCAAGTGTTAATGCATTGTTGTTGGAGGCAGATGGCACTGGGTTCAAATACAGGCAAAAGTAATAATTTTATATGGATAAAAATAATAATTTTACAAGTGTGTATGATACTTTAAATATATCTCCCTATATTGTTGTCTTTTACCATTGCTCCATGTTGGTGCACACCATGCATTGTTGCGCAATAATTCTTTAAAGAAAAGAAATGGGGAAGACAGGAAATTGGTGAAATGGGGAGCAAGCAGGAAAATGCACAAAGTGAAAGTAAGGCAGGAATTTACAGGAAGGATGTAAGAAAGAACCATACCTATCTATTTCTTCCAGAATAAGACATACAAATTTGACTGAATTTGGATAGTCATCCCCAGAGAGAGGGGTGATCACAACACAATATGTTGTATAGACAATTGTATAGAGAATTTGAAAGAAATCATGTGTATCATGAACAAAAGTGTGCAAAATGGAGAGCTATGTATGGGATGATTTTTTTTTTTTTTGTGGGACAGGTGCCCATTTTATTTTTTGAGAGAGAGAAATGTTAGGGAAGGGTTGTAGCAATGTCTGTTTGAGGTAAGTTGGGCAGGTGAGGAAGCAATTGCAGACAGACAACACAAACAAGACAAGAGTCAGGGGACAGTAAAGGACACATGAGGTGGGTGAAAACCATGGAGAGGGATGCAAAATCTTGGTCCCATGCATGTTGTGACAGCTGACAGTGAGAATCTAGTCCTCATCCAGTGAACCATCATCACTATCACCTCACTGGGCCACTGGCTGCAGTGCCCGACATCTGTGCCTCCAGTGTGTGCTCTGCACTAGGATGGAGAACAGGCACTCCATCTGGCATAGGTATGTGCCAGCAGTGCTACACCATCCCTAGCAGTTTGTCATGGGTGATAAGTTCACCCTTCCCGCACTGCTCCCAGAGGGAGCCACAGGCCTATCTTCTGGAGCAGACATATCTGATAGGCCATGTTGTACAGGGACAGCAGTGGGGATGCTACCAGGTATTGCACCAGATGTGCTGGGCAACTGTGCTGTAACCATTGGAATGGAGGCAGGTGGATCATGTGGGACAGTCTTACCCTGCTGTGCTGTGGAAAAAAAAAACAGAAAATAAAAAAGTAAACACACACACACACAAAGAAAACAATAAACATAAAAAGAGAGAAAATGGTTGTGATGAGAAAAAAAAGGGAGAACATTAATAATGCCATATGTGACATACAAAGCATTGAAACAATTATTTGACTCTGCTCTGTTACCTTTACTTTTAACACTACAAACTCCTAACACAATTTCCTTATGTTTAAGACTACCCATTTTATTACAAAAGTACACTATAGTACAGATTGTAACTACCAATCCTTGATTGTGTGCATGTATTGCACATATGCATGTTCCAGTTATACTGATTGCATATTACAGAAGGTCATTTGTGCCACTGGTACAGAGGTATGAAGTTACATTCTATAATGATGAAAACCTAAGCAGTATTGTGTATTTGAGAAGCATGGTTTTTGATCCCACACCCAATGACTACGCTAAAATTCTGTACTGTTCTTTTGTCCTAAAAACGACTGCATACATACTTTTCCTTTCACAGTTTAGAGATGCATACCCATTGCTATTTGAGAATATGGCACCATTGCTTTGTGCTACAGACTAAGGCATGCATAGTTTCTTTTACAATTGGATATGCATGCTCAATTAGATACGTATATGTGTTCTAATTATACTGATTACAGATTACAGAATGTAATTTGTGCCACTGGCATAGAGGTATGAAGTTACACTCCAATAATGATGAAAACCTAACAATATTGTATATTTGGGAAGTGTGGTTTTTGAACCCACAACTAATGACTACGGTAAACTACTGTACTGTTCTTTTGTCCTACAGACTACTGCATGCATACTTTTCCTTTTACAGTTTAGAGAAGCCTGCCTACTGTTATTTCAGAATATGGCACCAGGCACCTTTGCTTTGTGATACAGACTACAGCATGCATAGTTTATTTTATAATTGAGATATGCATACATAGTTTGATACAACTGTATTACATACCAACAAAAAAGTCCTTAACTTATAATGCCATAACATTACTATACAAATTATCATTATTATAAAAATACTATGTTGGCAGTACTGTTCTGATGTATACATACCACATACTACTTGTATCTTTACAAGATGCAGAGGATGGGATCAAACATTAGACACTCTCTCTTCAGCAGCTGTAGAAAAGAAATGAGCAGAACAGAACACCATTAAGAATACCAGTCTTGACTATATTTGGCTTTTAACTCTTACAATTACTCACTGAAATTGATACTTACACATCTATGGGGTGCCCCTTGCCTGACATCCCCCTACTCAAAGGTTGAGGGTATCCCAATTCCTCCTCTGCAGGTCATCAAATAGATGCCTGCATTTATCACCTGTATGGGGAATACCTGTTGCACTGGTTAAGGCCCAGGCAACACTGTTCTGAGCTTTAGATTTATATTCTGAGCCAGAATAGTCCCACTGCAGCAACATGGGCCCTGTGCTCCCTTACTAGGAGTCCAACAAAAATCTTGGAATCCTGGATACCCCATCACTGGTCTAAAAAAGCAAACCCACTCCAGCAATTCCAGACATGCCTACCATAGTTCATACTCAATGTCAAATGAGCATTTCCCACCAATTGCAGTTTATATGCTGCTGTTTCCCACCTATTGCACATCTTGATCTCACTGACAGTGTGCCGATTTTTGATCTGCAGTACTTGAAAATGTTGCACATTGTGCAAACATGATAATTGAGGGTGCGCAATGCTAGGCACCATGTTTGCACAATGGTAAGCAATGTGCAATATTGGTGAACAATGCTATAACTAGCTTATTAGGTATACAGACACTTGTATAAATGGACTAGTCAAATTTACCATACATACAGTTCTCCTACACTTGCAGCTATTACATCAAGAAGGTTGAAAAAAAACAGTCATGTATCTTGCACCTTATTACTATAATTTGCATGTATAAATGGACTAGTCAAATTTACCATACATACAGTTCTCCTACACTTGCAGCTATTACATCAAGAAGGTTGAAAAAAAACAGTCATGTATCTTGCACCTTATTACTATAATTTGCAATCTTGCAACAGTAAAACAAAAGTTGCATACCCTGTACTAGAACCCTGCACCATCTGCACTCCACCCCTACACATAACAACTGTTGCCATGGGATTAGTGAGATGATATCTGCTATCTTAGTAGTTACTGTAAGATTCTCTCTGCTAATAATAGTGCAACTAAGCTTACCATGGTTGTGCGATGCACACTATTATTAATTGAATATGTGTGGTTGTCTAGGTCCTGTCTACAACCTAAGTGGTCCATTCTTCCAGTTTGTGAGCATAGCTTAACATGTTTATGCCAAGCAGTGCATCACGCAAACACTGGCAATACAAAAAAAAAAAAAAAAGATAAAATAAAATGAATTAAAACAGAAAAGGCAGACTCTCCACAGTTTTTCAGTATGTCCAGATATTTGTATCATATAGTTAACTTGTTTTCTGTCAAAGAGGTGGTTTGGTTTATTGTGAGATCACTGAAGATTGCAGTCAATATATAATGACATATACTTTTCTATTCCGTACTTTATATATCTTTCAGAAAATGCATGTTTGCCCTTTGTCCTGGAATGATCCACATTCAGTATTCAGGTTTTGTGGCCAGTAACACTGGGGCAATCCACAAAACCTTGCCTATGCATGCCATGCATCATTAATATTCATGAAGCGAGGCTGAGTAATGCTGCATGATACACTGTATTGTGTTCTAGACTCTGTGTGGAAGCTACATGGAGTATACTGAATCCCACAACATGTCTTTCACTGTAAATGTAGTAAAACAGTAAAACTAGCCATTTATATTCCTTATCATCAAAAATATTTTAACTTAAAATATAAATATATATTTTCACATGTTGTGAAGCTTAAAGTCCACTACACACCTTTTATCTAAAAGGTAAATCTATTGTTTATGAAAACAAGAGTCCTACAATTAAAGGATAAAAGTCACTTGGTTTAAGGCTTTTTAATTTTAAAAGCAGTTTTCCAAGAGTTCAGTACACTCTTGTCTCTTGATGGGTATACTGTTCCAGTCCATGTACTACTCCATTTCTTCAGTATTATTAAGAGTTTTGTTCTTGCTGCCAAACGTAGTTGCCTCATCCAGTGTGTCAAATATCTTAGTTCCTTCAGAAAAAAAATAATTTCATCTTTGCTGGAAACACAAAAATATCTTTAAACTGTCTGTTTAAATTCCTTGATCAATGGTAATTAGGGTTTTCTTTTGCACATTACGTTGCAGGACTAAACATTGTCAAATATGACTACACGTTCACCTATTTTTTTATTTTTTATTAATTTAACATGTTTACTATATATACATCGAAAGAAGAAATTCAACATCACACACTATTGTACAATGTTAGGAATACATTGAATCATCAAACTAATCTTACACAAGTAACACATTAAAAGACTTGTTATTTTATTAGCAACATTTCAAAACTATACTAACCATTAAATGTCTTAGCATGATTTATATATCTTATTCTGATAATCATTTCAGTTTTACATAGTATGGCTGTTAAATATTAAACAAGTCTTTGACTATAGGATTTGAGTTTAATTTCCAATTTTTGTAATAAGTTTTCTAGCCACTGCCAGGAGCCTCCAGAATGCTTGTTGCTTTTGGTTTGAACAGATAAAATAAGTCAAACATTTATTAGTATTATTGATCTAGTTAAATAAAATTATCAGACCATAATCCCTCAAAACATACTTATCTCTTCCCAATATATATTTAACTTTTCACAATCCATAAATATGTATGTCCAGTCAGCTTTTACATCTTTATTACATCTCCAACAAACTGAAGAAATCAATTACTAACCTTACAGATTTTATAGTGAGTAACAACAATCTATGTATGTTTTTCCATATAAAAAACATTCTAGAATAAGCTTGAAGAAGTTTGACAGATTTAAGTAACACAGTTGTATTCTTACCATTTATTGATTCACTCAACCCACTACTTTCTATAATGTTCCAGAATTTTGCATCAAAATTATTGTTATTATTTATAATTAACTTATATAACTTTGACAAGCTTCCTTTGTAGGTCGAATTGACTTTGACAATAGCATTCATATATTCAGATAATGGAGAATAGTGTTCCATTCTTCTTCACCCATATTATCTATAAATTCATTAAATTTCTTAATGATGGAAATATTATCTGGTTAGCAGATTCATCCATCTTAAATTCTTTCATTAAACATTCCTTTAACTTAGCTTTAGTTTTTTCAAAGCAGTCAGACCATAACATTAATCCATCAATTTTTAGTAAATTAATTACAGCCATGACATTAATTCATTCATTTTTAGTAAATTAATTTTGATATTGATATGTTTCCTTTTTGGATATGTCTTAATTGCTTTAAGAATTGATTTCATATATGCAGAGTCTAAAGATTGAAATTAATTTCCTTCTAAGGAAAATTTAGTTAACCCGATTTAAGAATTGTTACATATTTCTAATTTATCATATTTGATAATCTTATAAGAATTTAGTAAAATCTATTCCTGGATGATTTTCCTTGACTAGTGTACATTGAATCAATCCATAGTATAAAAGAGTTAAACTTTGCAGCAAAAGAATCAGATTCTACATCTGGGAAGCTAATACCACCATGATCCCATAATCTTATATCAATTCTATAAGCAATTCTCAGGTCTTTAGGATAACATAAGAATGAAGTTAGCAGTTTTTCCATTTTTTTCATTTTCTTTTAAAAGTTTCTGTCAGTTATTAAAGCTATTGAATGCAATAGTTATATCATTTGGGGTAATATAGCCATTTTAATAAGAACTTACCAATCATTGAAAGTAAAAACAAAACAAAATAAAACAAAACAAAAAGACTTTAATTCCATTGTTTAATAAGAAGTATAACTTCTTTCGTTATTTTTTATAAAATTATTATTAACACTCTTACTCACATCTTGATAGATTATTATTCCTAAATATTTTATTTTGTTTCCTTCTGAATTATATTTATATTTATCTTTAAACTTATTATCTGCTAATTGATTTAACACTAAAGTTTCAGTTTTATTATTATTAAATTTCATTACTGATACTGCTTGAGACTTTTCAATTTACTCATCTATTTCTTCAATTGAATAATTTAAGTCTCCTATAGTTAGCAAATATCATCTGCAAAAAGTTATATTTTAAATTAGCAATCCTTGTTAACTGAGAATACATTATTTTTCATTGTTTCTTATACTATTTGATAAGGGTTCAATAACTAATGCAAATAGTATAAGGGACAAGGGACAAACTTGCTTTTAAGCTTTGTTTAAAGTGAATCTTTGAGAAATGTAAGATCCAATTGCAACATATTCTTTGGCATGTTTACAGATTTTTTTTAATATTCCAATAAATTGTTCTGGAAACAAAAATGGTTCAAAGGTTTTAAACAAGTAGTTCCAATCTATAGAATCACAAGTTTTCTCAATAGATAAGACAATTAGGGACAATTTATTGTTTATTCCTTTTGCTAAATCTAAGATAATTGCTACAAGTTTTACATTTTCATACATTAATCTATTGACTATAAATCCTGTTTGATCTGTATTAGTTAGATTTTCTACAGTATCTCTTAATGTTGTAGTGAAGATGGAATTAAACATTTGCGGTGGTGGTGCTACGGTAGCGTTGTCGCCTCACAGTTAGACGTTGCCGTTCGATTCTCAATTAGAGCGTCTTCTGTGTGGCGACATGTGTGAACGGGCGTTCCTTTGTTGAAGGTTGTGCATTAGGCCCGGCAAGCCAGCACGTAAAACTCTACTGCCAATCATTAGCAGACCGGAGTTCCACTGTGGCGACCCCTAACCGGGAAAAGCCGAAAGACACAAATAGTCTCTATTTAATAATGAAATAAATCTACCTGAGGAAAGTAATTTATTGTCCTTTCCTTGTTTAAGTGTAGGTGAGATTGCAGAAAATTTCCATTTGGGAAGAATTATTTTGTCACTCTGAATTGTCATGAAAACATCACTCAGTAATTCTAACATATTTAAAGGTAGCAGACTCTATAATGCCCTACTTAAACCATCTAAACCTAGAGCTTTAATATTGTTGTTTTTATGTTTCTTGATCTCATTACTTTATTGGAATAATCATTGTCAGATCTGACTACATGTTCACTTATCTTAATTGATGTGCTGCACTACACTGTCTTAATGGTTGATATTTTTTCTAAGCTGGATAGCAACTTAACTGTAATTGAAATTGGTTGTGAGTTTTCCTTATTTAAAGGTCTTCTCAATGTCCTATATGCTCAATCAATTCCAAAAGATATAGTTTCAGGTATATTTAATGTTTTATGTAACCAAGTTGTTAAGAAGTTTACTATATTTTCTCTATCACACATTTCAGGTATCCCTGAAATTCTGATGTTATTTCATCACAGCCTATTTTCTAAATCATAAACTTTATTCATGAACCATTTTTTTGTTTTTTTTAAATAAATTTCAGTATGAGACTCACCTTCAGTTATTCTCCCTTCATGATCATTTAAAGCTTATTCCAGAGTGTTGATTTGTATACTTGGTTACTTCATAAGAATTTATAAATGTTCCATCTTCTTTCTGGTCTCTTTTTTGAAATGTTCTGTCTTGGAATCCAATCTGCCCATTCTAAGTGATACCGCCTGCATACTAAATATTAGTGATTGGATGGCTTTTTTAACACAATAATTCTGAATACCATTTATTGAGTGGCTCATGTTGAAATATCTTCTCTCTTAACCAAATAGTTGAAATTTGACAGGAAAATTACAACTTTATAAGAACATGAAGCTTTAAATCCTTCCTCTGTCTATGACTATAAGTGAATAAAATTAGCTAATAAATAGCCTCAAATTTTAATTTTATGATTATATTTTCTGTCAAAGAAATGTTTTTAGTCACAGATCTTTCAACAGTTGCTGCTCTTAGTTAGCTATCTTTGTCATGCCCCTCCTGAGGCTATTTTTCCATGCTTGTGCAGTTATGTGTTGATGTGGGTGTTTTCTACAATACTTTCTCAGTGTTTAGCATTTCAATGTTTTGTGTGTTTGATGCATAATAAGACTGGCATATATCTATAGCTATCTATTTATATATATATATATATATATATATATATATATATATATATATATATATATATATATATATATATATATATATATATATATATATATATATATATATATATATATATATATATATATATATATATATATATATACTCTCTCTCTCTCTCTCTCTCTCTCTCTATATATATATATATATATATATATATATATCTATATTTTCATATTCATACACATACACACACACACACACACACACACACACACACACACACATATATATATGTGCATATATATATATATATATATATATATATATATATATGCACATATATATATATATATATATATATATATATATATATATATATATATATATATATATATATATATATGAATATATATGGATCTATATTTAATATCAAACCCTATTCAGCGAAAGATGAAAATATCGAAGCAACAGAAAACCAAATTTTTTCCTAGGGAAGGAATTCGGTTGTCTGTTTCTGTTACTTCAGTATTTTCAGTGCTGTGGTGGAAAGTTACGGGTCGGGTTCAGGTAAGTGTGCGATTGAGTGCAGGTAAGGTTAGTTAGGGTTAGGGTGCGGGTTAGGTATGAGTGTGATTGTGTGGACATGAGGGTTAGGGCAGTTTAGGTGAGTTAGGGTTAGGGCATGGGTCAGGTAAGTGTGCGATTATGTGGATCTGAGGGTTAGGGCAGGTGAGGTGAGTTAGGGTTAGGGCGCGGGTGAGGTGAGTGTGCGATAGTGATGGACCTTAGGGTTAGGGTTTGGGTTAAGGTAAGTGGATAGTTACTGGTGTGTGTATAGTTTAGTGTAGGGTTAGGTGTAAGATTTTAGATGTATGTGTGTGGATTGCTGTTTGTTTGGTGTGCTTGTGTTGTGTGTATGTGTCTGGAAAAAATTTGCTGTTCTGTATGTTCGATGTTTTCAGCTTTCACCGAATAGGATTCAGTATTAGAATATTTGAAGTTTTTAAGCTTCGATGTTCTAATATAGACTATATATATATATATATATATATATATATATATATATATATATATATAGATATATAGATATATATGTAGATATACAGATAGATACATAGGAATCATGCAGTCTATCATCTGATTTAATTGATCTCTGTGTAGAACATAGCAGTTTGTCAGCTGTGCATGTAGTCAAATTGTGATCATGATATCAAAAACAATGTAATGTTTAGTTGATTGCAGTGTAGTCTTAATTGCACAACCTTAGTGTTAGCATATGCAAGAAATAGGATGTGGGGCAAAGCCCCCATGTCAAGGATTGTGCTGAGTGGGCTGTGTCCACCATGGAAAGCTATATCACGAAAGTCTATGGCAAGAAATTGTAAATAATGGAGAATAATAGCAGCAAAAGTCTGTGAGCTGAAAGAAAAAAGTGACTTTGATAGGTTTTCTGCCATTGTGCTAAGTAAACTGAAGGTGTCAGAGTTGTTATTTGGCTGAAAGCTGTGTGTATTACTGAACGGTTGCAAGGTAAAGCCTTTTAGTTACTGTTTTGCAATGCATAGTGATTCAATGGATTGCTAGGTTAAAGGGACATGTCATCAGTGGAAAGTGATCCATAATATGAATATTGACTCTTGGTTGAGTGTTGTGAATGCAATTGTGTGTGTGTGTTTATATATATCCATATATATATATATATATATATATATATATATATATATATATATATATATATATATAAATATATATAGGTCTACTTTGTTTCATCAAATTTACACTTACCCAAATATATATGAGTCATCTCAAGGTTTGACATTTGGGTAAGTGTAAATTTGATGAAACAAAGTAGACCTATATCTATCTATCTCTCTCTCTCTCTCTCTATATATATATATATATATATATATATATATATATATATATATATATATAGGTCTACTTTGTTTCATCAAATTTACACTTACCCAAATGTCAAACCTTGAGATGACTCCACTGAAAACTTAATTAACCCAACAAAGAATCATTGATTTCTTTTACAGAAAAGCTAACCTCTTGGCCACCCAGGTGAACTATGCTCTTTCCTCTAGTATAGTGTGATCTAGGAGTTAGTATATTAAGTTTGGTGGGTTGTGTTTTTTTTTTTTTTTTTGTGTCCTGGTGGCCAAGTGGTTAGTTTCCCTGGAAAAAAACATTGTTGATTTAATTGATTTGCTTTATTAAGTTTTCAGTAGAGTTTTCTCAATTTTTTGACATTTGGGTAAGTATAAATAAGATGGAAAAAGTAGACCCATAATTATCAATATACATGTGTGTGTGTGTGTGTGTGTCTATACACACACACACACACACACACACACACACACACACACACACACACACACACACACACACACACACACACACACACACACACACACACACGCACACACACACACACGCACACACACGCACACACACACACACACACACGCACACACACACACACACACACACACACACACACACACACACACACACACACACACACACACACACACACACACACACACACACACACACATAGATAGAGTAAATATTATATATAATACCTAATACTCTAAGTGGTGAACACTGCCTTGTTCTTTCCACCTGGCCCTTTAAAACTGTAAAGATACTGCCATGTACCATTACAATTCCTACTAACCAGAAACTAAACAGCAGCTACTAAATGAGAAAATTCAAACCACTTGCCAATCTACTGTTTATAGCTGATGGATCCAAGCACAGCCTTTATTCACTAAAGACTCCATCTTCATATTTGTATAAGGAGGTTAAGTGTGCAAAAATGCCCTTGGATTTCACAGCAACTAGACAATTACTTAAATCCAATGATTCAGCCTGGAATAAATGGAAACAGCAACCCTCAAACAACCAACTTCATAAACTAAATGAAAGATACAACCATCCTAAAATGGGATATAATTGCTAGAAAAACAGAAATTGACTCATTTCTCAGAGGGAGACATACAAACATACTGTGGTAGCCTCTAGCCCAAAACTCATCTAGAAAGAGTTAAAATCTTTAACAGGCAGCATCACTGATTCTACACTATCACTCAGTAATACTAAAGGAAGTCTTACTTTTTTAAGGACTGCAGTATTTTCTAATAGACACTACTAATGACCTAACCAAAAAACTACATATATGTTCAGACCCCCATCAATTGATAATACAACGCAAGACTTCCAGATTCAACCATCCCAACTCCATACTCAATCATCTTGTAGCCAAACATTTTTGCTTTAGACAACTCATGATAAAGAAGTCAAAACAGATCTTCTCAACATAAATTACATTGATAATCCATCTCTAAGTTCTCAAAATACACCCCGCCATCATGAAAATGTCAATCCTCTTCAGAGCAGCATTTCTCACTCTTACTAACCCCTTATAGGTTCATAGGTAAATATGAAGCTAGCTGCCCTTGTGATCCATTTTAAGCCTAACCAAATTCCCTTTTTTGTGCTCAGAGTAACATATCCATTTGTTTATAGATTAAAGTTAACCATCCTATGGTCAGTAATTATATATTACACCTAATAAGAATAACTGGGATCATATTATATTTAAGTTGATGGGACCCATGCATAGGATAAAGCATTTAAGAGCTACCACTGTCCATAAGTAGTAAAGGTTGCAACCCCAGAGTAAATGTTCTGTTTCCAATCCATCTAAGTTTTACTTGAAAATGGAGTGGAATTAATTTTGTTTTATGAGGGTGTGGAGTCTGTTCCACAGCAGCAGTATCCTCTGCAAAATATACCTATCTCTTCAAACCATTCTGTTGATGCTGAAGACAAGGTTTGGATTCCTAGACCGAGTATTTCTGATGCAATTTGACTTGTTGATGTGCATTAAATCCATCAGTAATGGGTCAGAGGATGGCTTGTATGCCAGACACAGGTCACTTATTAGCAGTCTGTGGCATATCAAGTATATTGACAGGGCTTTGAGTCAGTCCATGTAGGACATGTTGTTTAGGTCTTGTATCTTTTTAGTAAGGTACCTGGCTGTGGAAATTCCAGTTGTTGCATGCATACGGACAGATGCATACCAAAGGGGGCATTATCTTCAATGATTGGCCTAATGAGGGCTGAGTAAAAGTGGACAATGATATCCCTAGGTCTAGACACAATCCCTTTGTTTATAAGCTATGCAATATAGAATGACTTTCTTATAACAATACATACACATTGGTCAAATATTATGCAACTGCCATGTAAGCTCTCAAGTCCTGAACTGGCTCAACTCTTAGAAGTGTATTATCATTGGGGTAGTTCCCTGGGAGAGATGACTTGCCAAAAAATACAGTAATGCTTTTTTATCATTTAGTTTCAGACCATGAATTTGACACCATTTATTTATTTGAGACAAACTTTCCTGAAGGATGGCT
The DNA here is from genome assembly GCF_019279795.1 of Protopterus annectens. Taxonomy (NCBI): domain Eukaryota; kingdom Metazoa; phylum Chordata; order Ceratodontiformes; family Protopteridae; genus Protopterus; species Protopterus annectens. Next base: position 1,871,385,343 of record NC_056739.1, read on the forward strand.
AAGTTGTTTGAGAATTCAATGACTGCTCTTAGTTTACAGTCACCTGCAAACTTAGTCAGCCAGAGCCCTTTAGTACTTGCTTTTATTTCAGGATGGTAGATGCCAAACAGAAGAGGACCCAGTCATCTGCAAACTTAGTCAACAAGAGCCTTTTAGTACTCACTTATACTTCAGAATGGCACATGCCAAACAGGAGAAGACCCAGCACAGAACTCTGGGGGACTCCACTGGTGACTGGTCTCTCTATGGAGGAAACTTCACCTATTTTGATTATCTGCATCTTATCTGTGAGCCAGTTGGCAGTCCAGTGAGTGACACTGGCATTTATTCCTACTTTATTTAACTTTACTGTGATGTCTGAGTGGAGAATTGTGTCACTTCTCAGTCATTCTATTTTTCGCAGTGCCTATAACCACTCTTATATCATTCCAATCCTGATAAAATCCTAAAGAATACAAAATGTACATGCCTATAGCGAATCTGTGTTCAGTAATAAAAATATGAAAAATTTATGGGGATCGCAAAAACAAACATAACTTTGTCTTTGTGATAAACAAGATTTCAGAAATTCTTTTAGTAGCATGACAGCATTATACATAGCTATTGACACCATTTGTAACGCTATGAATGACTTAAAACTAATATGGTATCTGTTCAGTGATATGACAAGAACATTCAAAACAGTAAATCATAACCTGCCCATTTACAAATATAGAGTTGATTTCAAAGTTAACTTTAAATCAAAACAATATAAGTGCATCTATGAACATGATTTTGAACTGAATATGCTATTAATATAGCAATCCCACAAGGAATTGTCCTTGGGCAACTATTTTCCTTGTTCATCAATGATATACTGACCTCTCCCACCTCAACTTGTATCTTACTACTTGAATCACCTTGACCCTTCAACATGAACTACAAACTAGCTTTACAGATTTATGCCACTGGAGAAACACAAATATGGTCCTAATCAATCCTCTGAAGTTTAACATTATATGTGTCACCCCACAAAAGCTGCCTAAATCCTCAAATCTAATTATTACTAATACAATTGGCAATTTACTGACTGCCACTAGTAACAAAACAAAAGTACATAAGGTCCACCATAGACCCCACTCTTTCATTGGCCAAGCATACTGATAATATTTTCCACCGAAAAAACTATGTTAAAGAATCTTATACCTCCTCAACTCTACAGCTTTTAGTCCATTAGGTAAAACATGCTTATCCCTAAAACTCTCTTCTGTAACCTTACATTGAAGCTGAAAGATATGTAAAATTCAAACTGCAATGAACAAAATCAACAGATTTGTTCATCTTGCAAAACCTCATACTTATCACTGCCAACTTCTAGAGCAGTGTAGCTGTCTACTTTTAAATGTCAGAATCACATCTCTACTTAGGTGACAAATCTACAAGCTGTTAAAACGGAATATTGACAACCTCAAAAACAAAATTACAAACTAAGAAGGCTAACTACACAATTACTGACAGCCAAAAACATAGTATTACCCTTATTAGACCTTGTTTTAAACCTCCACATGAGGGCTATCTCTTGGCTAGGTCCTTCTATGTGGTATTGACCACCTACAGAAGTGAGGGAGCAGGAGACACTTCAGGTATTTATAAACAAACTAAATAAGCAAGTGTTTAAAGACATCAAATGCTATTGCTTCTAAGACAAGGGCTAGCCCTTGTAGATCACTTAGTAATCACATCTTAAAAACATATTCTTTTAACTGATTACAATTGGTTGAATGCCTACCCTAATTGTATCTACAGTAAATGATAATGTCACTTGCATTTATACTTGTAAATAATAAGTAACACACAAATATATTGTCTTTACTTTGTTACTGTACTTTGTACAACTCCATGTTTTCATGTCTTCTTTAGTCTATATATAGTTTCTGGTGTGTGTCTTACATCATGGTGGCTGGGTCATGTTTGACAAAAGTTCAACTAGTCCACTGACCTGGTCATCAAAATTAAATAAATAAATTAATTAATATAATTACATTAGCATTTGGTGGACCATCACATCATCAACCACTATGCATCATCTATCCAATTGTTGACTTTGCCTACTGCACTGGCAAACAGGATTACAAAATGGATTGCCAAAGCAAATGAACACAAACACAGAAAAACATCAAACTCCTTTCATTTATGTTGTTGGTTCAGCACCTCCACAACACCTTAATTATATATATGCTAACTCCAGTGTCACTCACCCTCCATAGTATTGCAATTTCACAAGCATTCAGCCATGGCATTAGGGATTAGCACCTATATATTTTGCACTATGGATTGTGTCAAAGAAAGCAATCAATGGAATCAGCTTTTTTTTCTTAAAAATGTTGAGCTTATATGTGAAGATCATTCAGGAAATGTAGTCCTCACTTTACAAATGAGTCTACACCCAGTATCAGTAAACTCACTTTTAAGGCTTGCTTTTTCCATATTTCAGCAAACTTCTAAATAGGATTATAAAACAGTGGCTGACAAAAGTAAACAACACTTACAGAGACATCTAGATAGTAGAGTATCTATCTTCACAAGTTCAGCAAAAAGAAACAATAAAATTCCTTCACCTTCAATTCAGCCAATAAGTCCAGTAGATTTTTCCTATCAAGATCAAGTCCCTTTAGTCAAAGAATGTCAATTGCTATTTAACTGTAGCCTCCAAACAGCCTTTATGCTTCACGAATGGAGAACAGTAACAGTCATCACTCTGCACAAAGGTGGGCTGTCTACAGTACCTGGAAACTACAGACCCATAAGTCTCACTAGTCTTATATGCAAAGCCATGGAAAGAAGTATCATGGAAATGATCAATAATGATATAGTAATCCCCCAGACACTTGACCAAAGCCAGTTTGGTTTCATCATGGGTGGGTCATGCCTACTCAACCTGGTGGACTTCTTTGACAGGGTCTCCAAAGCAATGGATGAAAGCAAAATGGTTCATGCTGCCTACCTTGACCTGGCTAATGCATTTGATACAATACCCTTTCCGGGCATTGTTGACAAACAAAAGATGTTAGGTACAAATTTGTATGTCACCCAGTAGATAGCCAACTGGCTCACAGACAGGACACAGGAAGTTAGAATTAGGGATTCCACCTCTACAAAGAAGCCAGTCACAAGTGGAGTCCCTCAGGGATTGGTCCTTTGACTGCTCCTTTTTGGCATTTACTTCTCTGAAGTTAAGGCCAATGTCAATGGTTTCTGACTGACTAAATTTGCAGATGACCTCTAGGAGCTGTCATTGAATCCCACACTGACACAAATGTTCTCCAGAAAGGGCTGACATAGGCAAACAACTGGTGTCAATGCCATGGACTAAAACTAAATGCCAAGAAATGCACAATACTGAGCCATGGACTAAAACTAAATGCCAAGAAAGGCACAATACTGTCTTTTGCGAAGTTATCCACTCCTGTTAACTATCATATTGACAACACACCCCTTAGGGTTGACCCAGTAGTCAGGACTTAGGGAGACACATAGACAGTAATCTACCTTTGTCCATCAAGTGTCTACAGTAGTGAGGAAATCATTCCATATTATGCAACTTATAAACAAAGGTATGGCATCTAGGTCCAAGGAATTCATTGTTCCATTGTATTTGGCATTCATCAGACCTATCATTGAGTACAGTGTCCCCTTTGGTATGTACCTACCCACACATATCCAATAACTGGAACATCCACAGAGGTTCCATACTAAAAGAATACAGGGCATAAGTAAAATGTCCTGTGCAGACTGCCTCAAGGCCCTATCCCTGTATTCTGTCTCTTATAGGCTGTTGAGGGGAGATATATTCCAGGCATACAGGGCATTGTCAGACATACTCTAATAGACCTCCTGAATATCCACAAAGCAAGCAGCACCAGAATTACCTATTCTTAAGACTTAAACCATGCCTATGATGTAAATATTATCTGCTGGAGAGAAGGGTATGTATCCCAGAGACTACCCGGTCTCTGGAACAGGCTCCTCATCCATGTGAACATAGTTCCTTCCTAACCCAATTCAAGTGCAACTTGGACAACTGGGTGGAGAACAGGAAATTCATTACTGGTTTGGCACCTATATCTCTAACGGACACAGGCAACCTCTGGATAGTTCATCTCCTAGGTCCCTGCTTACACTTATCAAGGGTACCAGAACTTGTCAGGGATTTGGGATGTATAGCTAGTTCTAAAAAGGCCCATGTGGTCACCTTTGAACCTATGAATTTATGAACCTGTATGAGGACTTGGCTCATAGATGGAGTCAAAGAAATGTATTTGATTGAAGGAGCAGTGATGCTCCTCTTACAAAGTGAAACTTTTGAAGCACAGAATCAATGGGAGATATGTTGTCCACTAAGAATACAGAAAGAGAGAGAGAGTGACAGATCATCAGGACTAGAGAAGCAAGCGGTCACAGAACTCAGTAGAAAACTTAGCCGAAGTACAAGACTTCATTAACAGAAACCACTTGAAATACAAGTTGTAGGCCTGGAAAAGAGCCAAGGCTGGTGTGCTTAAAGAGCAGGCTAGTACAGCTATTACATGACAGCAATGAGAGCTTTAATTGTGGATAAAGTGATGAGAGCAGCCAACATGAAGCTGCTACAATATACTGGGAATACAAAAACTCTGCCTGAAGGATTGTGATTTTTTTTTGGTATTTTATTGTTTCTAAAGTTAAGCAGTATGTTTAATAATCTCCAGCAATACCATTTTGTACCGAATATAAGAATTGAAGAATCTATTCACTAAACAAATTGTTAAAGTAAACCTGGAAATTGTTGATGTTTTCATTCTTAAAAGGATGAGATGAAATATACTAATGAAAATATACGGTATTTTTGACTTAATTCCCTGCTGTGCTCACCAAGAGAGTTTATGATATTTATTTATATACATAATATTTATGGTTGGGAGATTGACATAATGGTTAAGGTGCTTGCCTTGTAAACCAAAGGTGCAGCATTGGATTTTCACATAGGGTAATTGGCTAGGCTTAAAATGGCCCACAAAGGCAGTTAGCCTAGTACTATTCTATGAACTTATGAACCTAAGGTATATCTCATACTGCTTGAGAATGTGGGAAGAATTAAATTACAGTCACAGTTGTACAATGGATGACTGAAAGCAAATACACATTTCACTGCCTTGAAAAGTAGTCCTGACTTCTATGGCACTGAAGCATGTTCAGCTGATTCTTCACTTTAGCAGCAAAACAAATCATGTTATTTTAAGCACACGTACAGCACTACACATAGTACAAAACAGTCATAGCACCCAAAGTAAATGCTTACAGTGCATCCTTGGCACTGTTTTCTACCTTTGCCTCCCTTTGTTGGAGCAGGTCAGGGCAGTACTACCTCAAGTTATCATAACAATGATTGCACTGCTCACCAGGTATGCATGATGTTAGTGACATCACTCCACATATGATCCAGGTCATATTATGATATTCGCTTTCTTCAAAGTGTTTATCATACTGGCACATCATGCAGTCCTTGAATTTCCTTTCTAGGAAGAATAGAAGAAATCCGGTTTGATTTGGAATATAATGGAGGAACCCAGCAGTTCATCCTTGCTGAGGCAGCCATGGCCAATTGCAAGGTGCACACTGTGAACAATATGGGAGATCAGTATGCATGGTTTCTGAATCATGCATTACTCAATAAAGCAGTCGTACAATGTGCATATAGTAATTCACAAATAGTGGCACTACCTGCATTCATTAGCTTAACCACCACACTAACTGTTTCCATTAGCACAGTATAAAAGGCATCGTTATTTTGTGCCACATTTCTTACAACTGTATCATTAAGATATAGAAAAAAAAATAAAAACTTGAGTAAATACTCTGCACACGTAGTGCTTCATATAGTTAAAAAAGCATTCCTGCCTGTTATGGTACTTCAGCAAAGAATATAAAAACTCTGTGCTGGCTGTTAGGGAGAATAAGTTACATATCTTTATGTATGTGTAATTAGGACCCCATAACATTGGCATGGCAAAGAACTATGTATTCATGTGTGTGTTGGGTGATCAAGATGTGAACAGAGGATGCTGTTAGGTTTGCATGCCATAAGGACTTGTGTGTGTTGCAGGGACTTAACTAAAGGCATGGATACAGTGCTTAAAATTGGGAATTTGTACATAGCACTTTGAACACCTGTCAACAAGGGGTGTTATGCTGGGGTGGCTGTGATCATACTCATGTGTATACCACAGGGTAAGATAAGTACCCATTAATCAACATGTTTTTTCCTTAAGTTTACAGGAAATGGTATGTTCAACAGGGGAAGGCAACAATTTAAAAAAATCATGGGATAGAATAATGAAGTGCTACTACTGCCCCTCCAAACCCATGGCATGCACCTTCTTGACAAAGGTGCACAACATAGCCATTATCAAAATATGATCTAGCAGAAATTGATGCAAGTTGCAAATGTTGTGGGAGACCAAAATACATCTCTAGCAAAGGAAATTGGAAAAGCTGTTGTGTCAAATGGAATTATGATGGAGAGTAGACCAGCAACAGAGATTTGGCTCACTTAAGAAACTATGATGTCCTTCAGTGACCAGAGACAGAGATTGGCCCTCAAAATTATGCTTGGCCTAATTTTAGGAGCTGTAATGGAATCAAGCATCTCTATGAAAACGGGGAAGCATCAGGTTAATAACATCAATTATAGTAGGCTATAAAACACATAACAGCATGAGCAAAGTGAGTGACTGACCAAGGCCCATTTGCATATATGTCCTTCCAGACATCTCTGGTCTTTAAATGCGAAATCCTGCATTACAAACTGCGTTTCTTCATCATGTCCTGTGGCAGTAATTCATATGTAGCAGGATGAATATCACAGCAGAAAAGCAGTGCACCAAAGGCAATAAACAAAGCAAACTTCATTATCATAATAATCTACAGTGACTTCATTAACAAAACAATCTACAATGATACTACTGCTTTCAAACAAGGTGTGTTTTCAAGACTAATGCAAGACATCATAACATCTTTATTTATTTATTTTATTTTATTTTAACATTTGTTGACCGGGAAAGTCCGACTAGGTTCCACAGATCCTGTTTTCAGCGGAGGCCCGGGGAGAAATGCTCCAGAAGCATGTCTTTAGAATTTAACTGCTAGTTTAACATGATATCAACCCCCTTCACACACACATACACACACACACACACACACACACACACACACACACACACACACACACACACACACACACACACACAAGCACACACACACACATGCACACTCTCTTTGAAAACAATCCCTGGTGCCTAAGTCCCTAGTTTTTAGCAATGGTTTAATACTATATTACTCATACAAACCCATATTCCTGGTGCAGTCAACTCAGTTATTCATTTAAATTCAAGCCCCTCAGTCTCATTGTTAATATCTCAGCCATGTTGTTATACACTCAAAACTGGTAAAACTAAAAAAAAAAACTTAAGCTTTTTATTGTTATCTAATATACGCTCGGCTAGTGCATTCTTTCTCTTCAGTGATATCATATATATGATCACATGTTCTTTTAAAGTTCTGCTTGTTTTTGTAACATAGAAATGAAAACATTCAGTACATGAAGCCAAATAGACCAGGTCTTTGGAATTATAGTCAGCATAAAACTTGAACGTATATTTAACATGTCTGAGAGGATGACTATAATGATCCTTGGAACATATGTATCTACAGTAATTACACATACAACACATAAAAGTGACTCTAGTCTCTCTTTTCAAATCCTGGCTCATATTCTTTTAACAAAGTGTCATTTTAAAATTACATTGATTTTTAAAAGCAAAACTTCATACTGCGCCTAGTCTCTTACTGAGCTCATTGATCTTTTTATCTACTCTTAAAATACCGTAGATCATTCACACTAAGTGATGAACATCAATGAAATTTCTGCAATATATGACTGCAAACATAAATGCAAATTTCTTAGCGATTCCCTCAGATACTGTCTTCTCACTGAAAAAGGTTTAGCCACAGTATTTATCAATATCTAGACATGGTCAATAACAGAATTAAATTCATTCTCATCATAACCTTTACTTAAACATTGTGCTTTCATATTTTCACATTCCGTATATTCCTACGTATATACATAATGGGGTATATGTTTCTTCTATTAAGTTATAACTTATGCTTACTTGGTTTGTTTTTGTTTTATATATATATATATATATATATATATATATATATATATATATATACACACACACACACACACACACACACACTTGTAGCCAGTTTCTCATTATCGTCAAAATAAATATTTATGTCAAGAAAGTAAGTTCACTTCCTGTAGAAATGGGTCTACAAAACTCTATAGCAGTCTCAGTATAATTCAATACATATTAAAAATATGTTTACTCTCACTCCAGAAATGCTAGGTTTGCATACTCATGGTGTTCCCATGGCCACACATGTTCTCTGTAAATAGAATACATTTTTTTAAATTTGCAACATTATTTTCCAACTGCAGTTCAAACAGCAAACATATTAAATTAACAATACAACTGGCAAAAATTACTGTTTTGTGAAAGGTACTTATATATATATATATATATATATATATATATATATATATATATATATATTTTTTTTTTTTTTACTAGTCCCATGATGGTTAAGAATAATGGTGAATAAACTGTTAATGTCAACTGTTACTACTACAATATAGTCATCAAATGATTGCCTAACCATTTAAAAAGTCATTGAAGAAAATGTCTTCTGTCTATTATAATGGTTTTAAGTTTATCCAAAAAGTGACACAGTAAGTCATCATAGGTGACAGCAATACATTCTTATGCAGTTTTAGGAGCACATGTATTAAAGGAACTGTTGGTTCATTCACCTTAGAAATATTCTAATGATTCATTCATATAAGAATCATAAAGGACAGCTTTAATTTTAGAAGTAATATTATGCAATTCATATTTACTAATTAGACTATATGTTTATTAATATCATAAAACATGTCAGTCATCTGTTAATATACCATTTTTTGTTCATAACCACTATACCCGTCCTTTGACAGCTGGTCATCCTAAATGTCATTGTTTCCTTTCAAACCTTCTAATGTCTGAGGCTCTTTAGCTGTCAGATTAAAAAAACAAAACAACACAAAAAAAAAAACTAAAACTTACCTTTCTGATGATTACACTATTTCTGAGGTTACTTGTGGCAAGTATTGCTTCCAAATATGCATCTGTTGGACGTGTCTGAAACTGCCACTTCTTATACATCTGCCAGCCATGAAGTCTATGGCCATGGGAGGACCTGAATGTAGGTACCAGCTGTTACAAGCAGGTTCACGTAGACCATTGGTGATATAACCAGCATCAGTGTTACCTGCAAGCACATGACTTGTCTCTTCAGATCACAGACATCATCCAGGTTAAGCAGACAATAATTAATTCTGGTTAGAAATTCAGCCAAAAATATGTACCACAAGAAAAAAGACATCTTCCTAAATACTTTCCAGAATCATCAGCAGAATAACCAGAAAGAAAATGTTCTCCTTTGGTTAATCAAACCAAGATCTAATCTCATGTAAAAGTCATTAACATTCAATCTAACTCCATCTTACCACCACTGGCAAATTTCTGAAGAAGTTAATTTATGGCCAGCTTTCAGAATACATTCAAATGTTCAGAACTGTCTCAAGACATCAACATTACCTAAGATCAGGCAGAAACACCATGATGGATTAATATGTTCTTACAGTTAGTGTTCTGCAAACCATTTATAAACAGCTACTAACTGTATTCACCAAGTCCACAAAGGCTTATAATTTACTGTACAACATTTACTGTACGACATCTTCCTGTCAAATTCCCTTCAAGCAGCTGGACAGATTCCAGGCATCATAGTGGTTTAATTCCTTTCTAGTGCATGGAGTGTGGTGATTATCCTCTGATGTTTGGAAAAAGATGTATCAGTAAAGCACTTCTGTAATGAAGACCCATCCTTAGCAAATGTTAAGCACCCCCTGCTTTACTTGTTAAGATATGAACTTGTCCCAGGGAGTATAATCTACCAGTACTGACCTGCGAAGACAGTCACAGAATATTTGTTTCTGTCTGCTGTCCATATTGGTAATGTGTCTCTGGCTTCCAGTTATAAGTAGCTAGAACAACAGGATGTGTGTTAATCTGCATTTTCTGAAGGTAATGAAGTCTAATACTAAAATGTATGTCACTATTTTATGAGTTCAGTCCTCAGTAATTTGGCTGAAAAGCATTGATTTTATTAGAAAGAGACCAATTATATGAAGCAAAAATCTGAACATTTTATGAAAATCTGGGAAGTTGACAGTAATGCCAAGGTGATTATAACCATACCAGATAGTTTTACACTTACTGACAGCGCTAAGTGCTTTACAATTTTAAAAGCCCTCAATACATTTAGTATCTTTTTTTCTTTAACTAGTAGTACATGGAGCAAAAAAAAAGCTTCATGTACTACAAAGAGCTATGATTAGATCACCAATCATAACCTTTATTTACGTGCTCTCAACATGGATGCCAAGATTCATGTCTCGAGCTTCTCTCTTGAAGTAAATTTTTTGGCATCCACATCTCAAGCACATAGCAAGTAGATTACGATTGGTGACTCATTCATAATCTTTTGTATTAACAGCAGACATTTCAGTGCACAAATTGGTGCATCCACTTCAATTTTCTTTTAAAGGAATTCTTGCAAGGTTCAGTACTGTTCCCCATAATATTTTCACTTTTGGTACCCATTAAAGAATGTCTAAATTTTTATATAGATGGCCCATGTTCCACCTATGTTCCACATTAATCAAGAGGCCATCAAAACAACATATATATATATATATATATATATATATAGAGAGAGAGAGAGAGAGAGAGAGAGATGTATGTGTGTGTGTGTGTGTGTGTGTGTGTGTGTGTGTGTGTGTGTGTGTGTGTGTGTGTGTGTGTATAACAAATTACTATTCTGGGCTAAGAAAATAAACTTCCTTTCTCAGAAGGGAGAGTGGCAATTAACAAATGAGTCCTTCTTCCAAAGTTAAATTATTAACTTCAAATCACTGCATCAGACTTAAGAAAAAAGTCTAATATTTTCTCTCTATATGTAGATATAAAGAGAGAGAGAGAGAGAGATGCAGTTCATTTAGTCAATCATTTGGAATATCAAATGTTGTGTTTCTAGTTTAAGAAGCCAAAGTCTCTTAATTTAAGCTATTCCCAGATTCTGTGTATATGTGAGGTTGCAGTGCGGTGGGGATTTGGAATTTGCCTTTATCTCACTATCATGCATCTCGGACTCAGTATATAAAATTAGCAGTGAGTGACAGCCCCTCTATGAAATATTTTTATTTATTTATTTTGCTTTGTTTTATTGTGCCTTTTTTGTGGGTGTTAATCCTTTGAGACTGATGTTTTCATATTTGAACAGGGAAAAGCCGAAAGAAGAAGAAGAAGAAGAAGTGTTCATTAGTATGACAGGTAATTATATATATATATATATATATATATATATATATATATATATATATATATATATACATATATGGGTCCCCTTGACTTGATCGACACGCCAAAACACCGACGTTCAGAAGATTGACTCGAGAAGACCGACGAGAGAGATGATCGACAAGGTGAAATCCCGACAGCCGAAACACCGACATGGGCAATGTGTGAGCGCGAGACGGTAAGTGTGCGATAGTGAGGGATTTAGCATTAGGGAGAGGACAGGTAAGTGTGAGATAGAGAGGGATTTAGGGTTAGGGTGCGGGAAAAGTGAGTGTGCGGTAGTGTCAGACTTAGGGTGCGGGTAAGGTAAGTGTGCGATAGTGACGGAGTTTAGGTTTAAGGGAGGGTTAAGTGAGTTAGGGTTAGGGTGCAGGTAGGGTAAGTGTGTGATAGTGACGGACTTTAGGTTTAGTGGCGGGTTAAGTGAGTTAGGGTTAGGGTGCGGGTAGGGTAAGTGTGCGGTAGTGTCGGACCTTAGGGTTAGGGTTTGGGTTACAGTTAGTGCATGTATAGTTGTGTGTAATGTGTAGTTTACGTTTTGTGTGTCGGTGTTTTGGGTGTCGGTGTTATGGTATTCGGTTTTGTGAGTTGTCGGTTTTGTGTGTTTTCGGTCTTTTGGTGTCGGTGTTTTGGGTGTCGGGTTTGTGGCGTGTCGGTGTTGTGATAGGGATCCATATATATATATATATATATATATATATATATATATATATATATATATATATATATATATATATATATATATATATATAGATATATACTCACACACACACACACACACACACACACACACACACACACACACACACACACACACACACACACACACACACACACACACACACACACACACACACACACACACACACACACACACACATACACAAATACAGAAACACAAATGGTGCAGCTATTTCATCACTGGTACATGGATGCAAGAATAATATTAGAAAAATATAAATCCAGGACTCAAAATAATGTCCAAAAAAGTGTATTTTATTAGGCCAGTGGTTTGTAAAGCTCACAAACTGGTTTTGCTGATTATAGGTTCACAGGAGGTTACTAGGCTAGTAGCCTTAGAGCCTTTACAAGGCTAGCCATGTTAATCACAAGTATCCCCATTTGTTCTTTTTTGAGAAGTTTGCAGAATGAATTTATGAATAGAGGGGGTCTGTGATCAACTACAGCTACCCCTGCCTAGGAGGGACAAGGGTGCCACCCCAGGAGCAAATTTGCAACCTCCCATCCAATTACGTAGGTTGCATTTGAATAAGGTCACTGAGAAGCTCTGTTTTACATGAATAGTGAGTCTATTCCAGGGAAGTGTCAGTCGCTTGGAGACATATCTGTCTCTCCAGCATAAACTATTTATGTCACAAGCTAGGTTGAGATCTGTAGAGTGAGTGACTCTTGATCCATTTGATTTGTGGAGGTGCAGCATTTCTATTAGGGCAAAGTTGGAGATTGCCATATAGGTCTGGTAGAAGTCACACCCTCAGCAACCTATAAAATACAGCATAAAGTGACAAGACTTTCAGCCTGTCCACATAGGTCATGATTTAGAGTCCCTATATTTTCTTAGTGAGAAACCTCTGAGTTGTCTCCACCTGCTGCAGGTGTCTGGTGAGGTACATGCTACTGGTCTGATGAGAGTCGAGTACAGTGGAGTTATAACATCCCTTGACCAGGATGCTATGCCTTTGCTTATGAAGTGTACTAAATAGAAAGCTTTCCTTACCACTCTGGAAACCTGGTGATCAAAGTTCAGATTGCTAACAACTGGTGTTCCAAGTCTCACACCACTGGGTTGGAACTCAGGGGGTGTGCTGTCAGTATTGTAATTTGTAGGGAATTCAATTTTGTCAAAGGGACTAATAATAACTTTTTTGCATTGAGTTTTAGTCCATGGCTTTGGCACCAATCATTTGTTTGTGTTAGCCCTTCTTGTAATATGTTGACATTGATGGGGGACTCAATGATTGCACCCAGTTTGCAATCATCAGTGAAGGTGGTGAGCCAAAGGCCATCTACTTTGGCCTGGACCTATGAGAAATAGATGCCAAACAGTAAGGGGCCCAGCACATACATCTGTGGTACTCCACTGGTTGCAGGTCTACTGGTGGAGATGGAGTAACCAGTTTTGACAGAATGTGATCTGTCAGTGAGCCAGTTGGCTACCCATCTAGTAACATAAGGTTTAATGCCAATCTGGGAGAGTTTTCAATGATGTCAGAGTCGAGTATTGTGTCAAAAGCCTTGGCAAGGTTGAGATAGGCTGGGTGCACTGACTTACCTTCATCCATGGCTTTGGTGACATTCTCAAAGAAATGTATCAGGTTTAATAAGCATGATCTACCCTTAACAAAGCCAAACTGGGCTGGGTCCAGCTTTTGTCTGAGCCAGTGTTACAGCATCTTGTCTGTAATAAAGACTCTAATTCTCAGCGTGACTTGTCCAATGTTCTTGTTCCAGAGGACATTCTGTCAGCAATCTCAGTTCCTGAGAACATTCCTAAGAGCCCTGAAGTAGAACATTCCCCAGTGACTGTCCCTGTTGCTAAACCCAGTCTTAACTATTACATTACAAGATAAGGTTGCATTTCCAGACCTGCTTCCAAATACACGACAACCTGGATATGACTGTTGTTTTGTTTATTATTGTCTGTATAATTGCATGCCTATTCAAATGTCTTTGTCAATCTGAGACAGTTCAGTAAAGGGAGGATGTAGATCAGAGTGTGTGATATACCTTTAAGAAGTATTCCAGCCAGTGGGCACTTGCATATAAGTACTGAGCACATGCAAGGAAGAGTGCCATTTTGACTGAGCAGCCAGAGTGATAGCATGCATGTGTGTAATGATCAGTCAGTTTATTTAAGTTTCATGTTCCTGCCATCCATCCTAATGTGTTTGTATGTAATAAACTGCTTAAAGGAACACCCAAGCCTCTTTGTCTTATTCAGATATATGAGCAACAAAACCCTCAGGCCAGTCAGATAAAAACACAAAAAGCTATCGACCAGTCGTTCGCACCTTGGATGGGTTTAATTTTGCTCTCTGCGCCCACCAGAGTGCAAAAGAACCCTTACAATGTAAAACAAAGTGGCTTTGAGATCAAAAGCAGTAACAAATGCACTGCAACAGAAGTAAGAACTCATGCAATATCAGGAATCCTTGGAAATAAGTTCACTAACCCTGAGAAATGTTCACAACGCACACAAACTTTGCAAAATATTTTGGCAGACTAACTCAGAACAACTTTTGCAGTATCAAAAGAGGTTAGGTAATATAAGAATATTGTTACAATAACCCAAGAGGAGTGCAGTAACAAACAGATGGAGTTTCTTTAACATGTGCAGGCTGAAAACAATGATTTCAACCAAATAAATACATGCAGCACAGAAGTGTTAAATTTCACTGAAACAGAGCAAGTATAAAAAATATACTTATATCAGCTTTATAGGCCAGATAATTTTAGAAGCAATCTGGGTCTTGTAATCACAGGTGTCTAAGACAAAAACAAGGAAGCTTTGAATAAATGAGCTAAAACACCAAACCAAAGGGTAAAAAGGTCTCACAGACAAACAATTCAATAAAAACTGAAAAAAAGAAAAAGGCCAAGCTAGAGTCTTCACTGTATAATACCTTAAACCTCTTACAGTGGAGGCCTACAAAATATATGCAAGTATGTTTTTCAGCTATGTGCTTTCTAAATGCCCATACATTTTTACTTTTTACTTTTTTAAGTTCATTATGGTTAAATACAGGCCAGTAAAGGCAAACCCCACTAGCTGTAGACATGCATGCTTAGACTTTTAATGAACTCATCAGTACAGCACAAGTGGATTGTTTGGCTGTACTTCAGAAACACAGAGCTTAAAATAAGACCAATGCCCATAAACAATAAGGTGCTTACAAAATATCTCAAATAGTATCTAAACCAAAGGGTAAAAAGGCCACACAGACAAACAATTCAGTAAAAACTGCAAGAAAAATTTGTCGATGCATTAAAGTTGACAACAAAATGTTGACATATTACTGCTCATGCTCAATGGAGCATGCAAAATAAAAAACAAGTATTCTTGTAGATGAGCTGTATTCTATCCCATACCTCCTGCTAATTATTATTATAATAACTTCTATTACTGGAACAAATCTCCTTAATTTAGTTCTCCAATAAACTCAATTTGTTCAATACCTAAATCCTTCCTCCATGGTCTAATGTGACTGCAAAATTATCCTCTTCTTCCAGAAAATCTTACATAAGGTTGTACCTAAGAACATTGTATTCATGAGTTTCTCCAAGGCATGCCTCCTTGTACTCTCTGATGACTTAAAAAGAATCCAAAAGCTCTCAAAACTCTCCCACAGGATCCATAACAAATCCATATACCTATACCACTGATTTCTACACTCACGCTAACTTCTGCATCTAAGGCGCTGTCCCATTTTGGCATAAATATAATAGTAAATTTAAGAACAAACCCTTATGGTAGGACAATAGTATAAACATATTCAAAAATAAAAAGAAAATTCTTCTTACACTAAGGAGTTTAATCAACCTGTTTATTTCTATAAATAAACTTAAGAATGTCTGCAAACAACTCTCACATAACAGCAAATCTTGTAAAGCCAGTTATAAAGTAAATATTACTACCTTCTGCAAAGATGACCATGAATGTGCTTTAACTATGCTTTTTCAGGTAGCATCTGACAATACACAGCCTTGTCTCCCTACCTATTCTTGCTGCTTAACTGTTTAGTCGAGTATAACTCTTAGTGACCTCAGGTAGCATACCAGGGCTGTTCATCAACAACTGCTACTTCACATTCTTGCAAATCCATATTTATATAGTAATGCTATTTATTCATCTTAATCCCTGTCATCTCTGCTTCTTTTGTCTTTGAGCTTTTCCCTCATCAGTCTTTTCTCCATCAGTCTTGTCTTCAAATTATGTGGCCATAGTTTTAAGTTGTTGGCCATCCAATAAACAGTTGGGAATTTATGTTATTAGACATTAACTGATTTGATCTAATTGTATTCCATGGAATTTCAAATGATTTCAATAACATCTTATTAGACATTAGCTGATTTAATCTAGTTATATTCCATGGAATTTCAAATGATTTCAACATCACATTTCAAAACCACTAATTTGTTTGTCACATAGCCATATTTAGAGTCCATCTCTCATAGCTGTCTGTTATTATCAGGGAAACTATAATTTTGACTACATTGTTTTTTGTTGACTGAGTTAATGAAAACAAAAAAAGCTCATTGGCTCCTGACAATAAAGCAGACTATTTCCTAGTCAGTACCAAACAGAGCCACACAGATTTCTTCCTAAACCAACTCTGGACATGTGCCTGTGGCTTGGAGAATGGCCATAGTGGTACCCTTACACAAAGGTGGCCCTGCCACTGACCCTGAGAAAATAGACAAATAAGACTCAGTAGCTCTGCATGAAAAGTAATGGAGCATCTGATTATGAAACTATAAACAATGATATGGGCAGCTTTGCTTTTATGAAAGGTAGGTTCTGTCTATTAAATATAGTGAACTTTCTTGTAAGGGTAAGTGAATGACTGAATAATGGACAGACAGTACACAGTTCATATCTGGAGCTGGCAACAGCCTTCAATACTATCACACAGTCCTTTTTATTTTTGATAAACGTATCCTCTTAAATATTACCTCTTAAATATTACCTGTATGTAAACTGCTGGAAAGCTAACTGGAGTCTCATACAGATCTTCTGTGAAACTTGGTAACACAATCTGCTCTAAGAAGCTGTTCATAACAGGTTCTACAGAGGGTTCTATACTGGGTAGACAACAATTCGGTGATGTCCTAGTGGATGCCAAGGGACCTGGGTTTACAATGTCTGTGGAAGATGGTAAACTTGGTGCAGTCATTAACTCTCTTACAGAGATCCATAAAATTTACGATGGATTAGATTGCACAAATTCTTAGTGTTACAGCCATGGACTAGATTAAACTAAATCAAAATATACAAAAAAGCATTATTGTATTTTATGACAAACATAAAACACATGTGTCAGTCAGTTAGAGAATACCCCCTCAAAGATAACACCATCATTAGAGACCTTGGAACATTTGCAGACTACAAGGCTGCCTTTGACAACCGCTTAAAAAATTTTATTAGGAAATGCTTCTATCTAGCCCAGATAATCACCACACATGTAATGACTTGATCCATGGAAGTTATAGTCCCTTTCTGTTCTAACCCATAATAGAATATAATGCTCAGAATTAGTATATATATCTCCCCAGGCATATTACACAACTTGAAAACCTTTAAAGGTTCCTGATAAAATACACATTGTGTATAAGCTCCTTAAGTAATATGGGTCTATATTACCAGATCAAAACTTTAGTCACTCGAATACCTAAAGACCGATCTGATAATATGAAAATCCAAAAATCACGAACGTCCGATTTCATGCAGGGAAAGAATTCCCTTTGCCATTATGTGGATTATGCCCTTTTGTTCAATGCAGGGCGATCTCGGAGTTGGCATATTTAGTTTGAGGTGTGTAGGTATTCTAATCTCAATCCTAGCAAATGTAAAAATGTGTGTGTTTGTAGGTTAAGGATTTTGAGGCCATTCACACTCAGTACACTTCCCATTGCCCTACTTTAGCACTACTGCTGATGTCAGTCACCTTTAAAGATCCCTTTGGGCATTTATCAGCCCTATAAGCTCTGTGATGCTTGTGATAACTGCATAATGTTATAGTGCAACAAACTATTTAGGTAGGAGTTTTAATCTCAGTCCTGGCAAATGTGAGAGTGTGTGTTTATAGATTAATGATTTTGAGGCTATTCACATTCAGTACACTTCCCATTGCCCTACTTTAGCACTCCTGCTGATCTCAGTCACCTTTAAAGATCATAACTGTGTAATACTATAGTATAACAAACTAGTTAGGTAAGAGTTCTAATTTCAATCCTGGTGAATGTAAAAGTGTGTGTTTGCAGGTTAATGATTTTGAGGCCATTCATACTCAGTACACTTCCCATTGCCCTACTTTAGCACTCCTGTAGGTCTCAGTCACCTTTAAAGATCCTTTTGGGCAACCCTCAGCCCTATAAGTTCTGTGGCACTTGTGATAACTGTGTAATACTATAGTATAACAAACTAGTTAGGTAGGAGTTCTAATCTCAGTCCTGGCAAATGTAAAAGTGTGTGGGAGAGTGTGTGTGTGTTTGTAGGTTTATTTATTTATTTTACATTTGTTTACTGGGCTAGTCTGACTGGATACGTGGCCATTTTCAGTGGAGGCCAGGGGAGAAAAGCTCCAAATAGACAAACATACACAGATTACACAAGAAGTTAAATAACATTAGAAAAGATAAAACAAAGTGATTATGTACAATGGTTTAGCAGTGTTCCCTAGTAGGGACTCACAATTGTCATGGACAGACACAATTAAAAGCAAGAGATGACAGATTGGATATAGAGCTTGGTAACGTAGTTGCATGTTATGATATTTACAGATTATGCTTTCAGTTTATAACTTAATTAGGGTTGGTACATGAGCAAAGCCAGTTCACTTTGAGTTACTGTTTGAGGTTTTTTTTTAAGAGACTTTTGGAGGATTGTAGGGTTATATAGTTTGGCAATGAATTCCACGTTTTGCCAACAAAGTTGGCAAACAGAGATTCACCAGCAGAGTTATTAACTTTGTGGGTTTGGACCAGTAGTTTGTTGGCTGACCATAGGGATCTCAGGTTGCTATATGGCTTAATAATATTTATAAGTGAGGGGGTATCCTCAGAGTGGTACAGAATCGTGTGCACTATTAAGAGCTGATTGAATTGATTTAAGCTGGGCAGTTCTAGCCACTCTAGTTGTTTCAGGTTCTGGCAGTGGTGGGTTCTATAGGTGGAGCCAGTGGTGAATCTGGCAATATGGTTATAGCTATGGGACAGCTTACCTAGCTTGGATTTGTTGAGGTTTGATATTACAGGCAAGGCATATAAAAGAGTAGAGAGTAGGTGTGAATGGACAATTGCAGTCCTAGCCAGTGGGGTTAAAAATGTCTTGTTTCTATACAATGATCCAAGCTTCTTATTGATGGTCTGTATGGTTTTGTTGACCTGTAGGTCAAATTTAAAATTATTGTCTATGATAACCCATAGACGTTTGGTGTGTTGATCTGGGGAGATAGTGGTACAATTGTTAGATGTGACAGATGAAAGTATGACAGATCTACTAGTGGGGGTGAAGAGTAAAAGTTTAGTTTTATTGGGGTTCAGCAGTAGGTGCTGGTTGGCGAGCCAGTTCTCAATAGTGTTAAATGTATTTTGGGTTAGGATTTGCAGTTTGGATGGGGAGGTGGCTGAGCAGATCAGAGTGGAATCATCTGGTTAATCATTTTGAGGGCATTCACACTCAGTACACTTCCTACTGCCCTACTTTAGCCTGCCTGCTAATGTCAGTCACCTTTAAAGATTCCTTTGGGCAACCCTCAGCCCTATAAGCTCTGTGGTACTTGCGCTAACTGTGTAATACTATAGTATAACAAACTAGTTAGATAGGAGTTCTAATCATAGTCCTGGAAAATGTAAAAGAGTGTGGAAGAGTGTGTGTGCATGTGTTTGTAGGTTAATTATTTTGAGGCCATCCACACTCAGTACACTTCCCATTGCCCTACTTTAGTACTCCTGTAGATTTCAGTCACCTTTAAAGATCCCTTTGGGCAGCCCTTAACCCTATAAGCTCTGTGGCGCTTGATATAACTGCGTAATGCTATAGTACAATAAAGTAGTTAGTTAGGAGCTCTAGTCTCAGTCTTGGCAAGTGTAAGAGTGTCTGTGTGTGTTTGTAGGTTAATGATTTTGAGGCCATTCACACTCAGTACACTTCCTATTGCTCTACTTTAGCACTCCTGCTGATCTCAGTCACCTTTGAAGATCCCTTTGGGCAGCTCTCTTTCCTGTAAGCTCTGTGGCACTTGCGATAACTGTGTAATGTTATAGTGCAACCAACTAGTTAGGTAGGGGTTCTAATCTCAGTGCTGGCAATTGTAAAGGTGTGTGTGTGTGTGTGTGTGTATTTGTGGGGAGTGTGTATGTCTGTGTGTGTGTGTGTGTGTGTGTGTGTGTGTGTGTGTGTGTGTGTGTGTGTGTGTGTGTGTGTGTATATCTGTAGGTTAAAGCATTTTGTGGCTGTCCACAACCAGTACATCTCCAAGTGCTATACTTTGCAAGGGCTGCTGATGTCTCTCACCTTAGAAGTAACTTGGGATGACTTTTAACCTATAAGCTCTGTGGCATGTGCAATGAATGTGTAACAATATAGTAGCAATAACTAGATAGATAGGTGTCTGAATCTCTGTCCTGGCAAGTGTGTGTGTGAATTATACCCATTGATGGGGCTGGGTTTTGCAAATTTTTTGTGTGGTCCACCCAGTACATGTCCAAATATCCACTGTACAGGGCCCACTGTTGTCAATCACTGTAGTGGTACCTGTGGACACTCCACAGTCCTATAAGCTGTGTGCCATGTGAAATAACTATGTAACAGTACGGGCTCAAAAATGGTGGGGCTTCTAATCCTTTGATACCATTCCCCAATCAGGAATCATAGACAAACACACACATCTAAGCATCAACCCCTATGTCACAAGGAGGATTCCAAACTGGCTCATGCATGGAACCCAGAGTGTGAAGACAGCAGACTCCATGTCAGACTGCCAACCAGTCATGAGTGGATTACCACAGGGTCTGGTCCTGAGTTCCCTCATGTTCGTTATGTATGCCTCTGACATCCAACCCAACATGAAGGGAACCTGGTCGACAATGTTTGCAGACAATTGCAAGGTGGGTGCTATGTGGACATCCCAATATCATGTTGACATCCTGCATAAAGTCCCCACTGAGACTGCTGACTGTTGTCAGAACACTGGCCTAAGGCTGAATGGAAAGAAATGTGTCACAATCCCCTGTGGAATCAATGTGGTTTCCATGAATTAACACATTGTGGGTAGTCCACTGGACACAGAAGTCTTTATAAGAGGCCTGGGAACACAGGTTGACAGTGACCTTTCTCATGACCACCACATCAGCACTGTGGACAAAAATTCCTTCTATGTGGCACGTCTCATAACTAACGGTGTTTAATCCAGGAAGGAAGAGGTCAATGTCTCCCTCTACTCTCCCATCAGTAGACCAACCATCAGATACAATGGCCCATTTACCATGTAGCTCACTAGACACCTGCAACAACTGCGAGTGTACCTCACAAATAGGACCCTAACCCTTAAACAACTGACCTATATGGAGGGAGTCCAATACCTCTAAGTATTTTCGGTTACATCTTGGCTACTTATGGGTGATCCCTGCTTGACTGACAATGTCATGTCTGCCAAGCTGTGCTAGGAATGCCATATCTAGTGAAACTCCAATCTGTATGCACCACATGCCATGGATACCTCAACCTCATTACCACAATCAACAGAATATGCTGGGGGACAGGTCCATAACCAAGCAACAGGCCATGTAATGCAATATATGTCACATACATGTCAGAGCACCTCACTGGCCCTCTGCAAGAGAAATCTGGATGAGTGGATGGGGAATTTAACTGTCACCTTGGGCATCACTCAAGTGGCAATAGTCGATAGATACTCTGGGGAAAAATGTCAGGTGGCCTGATGCCAGGTTTCCCATGGGCTAGGCTTGTAATGGCTCAATGGCCATTAGCCTGGTACACACCTATAAACACATGAACCTATGAATCTCAATACTGGCAAACATGTGTGTGTGTGCATTACTGTGTATAGAAGTGTTTGTGAGCATGTTAACTTATAGGTGAAAGTATTTTGAGGCCCTTCTCACCCACTACACCCCCCATTGCCATATTTTGCAAGTGCTGGTGATGTTAGTCACTTTAAAGGTACCTTGTGGCACTCTTCACCCTATCGACTCTCTGGTGCTTGTGTTAAGTGCATAACACTATAGTACCAATAACTAGATAGCTAGAAGTTCCAATCTGAGTCCTGGCAAATGTGAGTATGTGCATGTGTGTGCAAGTGTTTGTAAGTGTGTATATTTGTAGGAAACATCATTTTTGAGGCCTCATTCTCCCAGTACACTGTACATTACCATACTTTACAAGGGCTGGTGATGTTGCTCACCTTAGAAGAGCCATGGAACAGTGTCCACCCTACAAGCTCCATGGCACATGTGATAAATGCATATAACTGTAGTAACAATAACTAGATAGGTAATGGTTCTAATCTCAGTCCAAACAAATGTGTGATTATGTGTGTGTGAGAACAGTAGCCTGCATTTGAGTGAGTACCATGTCCACTTAGGGGATGGGTTTTACATTTTTATACTATGGTACACCCAGTACATGACCCAAGGTCCACTGTATGTGGCTCACTGTCTCCATCAACAGTAGAGGTATCTGACAACACTCTTCAGCCCAATAAGGGCCTTACTATGTGCAGGAACTACATAACAGTATGGACTGACTGACAAGATAGGCAGAACTGTTAACCTCAGGTCTGGCAAATGGGTGTATGACTGTATCTGTGTTGATCATTGTGTATATTTTTGTAGGTTAGAGTATTTTGAGTCCATTCTCACTCAGTATGCCCGCCATTGCCATACTGTACAAGGTCTGGTGATGTTGTTCACCTTAGAGGAACAATGGAACACTCTTTAACCTACAAGCTCCGTGACATGTGCAATAAATTCATATCACTTTAATAGCAATAACTAGATAGGTAGGGGTTCTAATCTCAGTCCTGGCAAGTATATGTGTGCAAAACCAGTATCCTCTGTGTGTGTTTGAGTGAGGAATATAACCATTGTGTGGCCATGGTTTACAATTTTAGGTCATCGTACTCCCAGCCCACATCTTACATTTCACTCTATGAAGGCCACTTTTTACATCCACTGTAGAAGTATCTGTACAAACTCTGCAGACCTATAAGCCCCATGCTGTGTGCAGCAGCTATGTAACAGTATGAAATGAGCAGCTAGAGAGGCAGGACTGCTAATCACAGTACTGGCACACTTGTGTGTGTAGATTGGTGTGTATAGCAGTGTTTGGGAGTGTGGACAGTCATGCATGACAGTATTATGAAACCTGTCACGCCCACTACACCACACATTGCCACACCTTACATGGGCACGTGATGTTACTCACTATACATGTAGTTTGGAAACCCAACACACTATGAGTTCTGTGCCACCTGTGATAACTGCCTAATAATGTACTGCAACTAACTAGATCGGTAGGGGTTCCAAACCCAACACTGGCAGTTGTGATCCTGTGTGTGTGTGTGTGTGTGTGTGTGTGTGTGTGTGTGTGTGTGTGTGTGTGTGTGTGTGTGTGTGAACATTATTCACTGTGTGTTGGGTCAACACAATACCCTCTGGGTGTGTGGGATTTACAAATATGAAGTGTGTTCCACCCACTACACTTACCATTGTCCACTTTACAAGAGCTGCTGATGTCAGCCACAATGCACTTACCTGTATACATCCTTCAGCTCTATAAGTTATGTGGCACATGCTATAACTGTTATACAGACATGTTAATTATGTACAGCTGTACCCTGGACATGACACACTCAATGTGTTACCACACTGCCATACCCCTTGTAGATAATGTCTACAGGGCCACATCCTGCTGACACACAGTCACCTAGAACACAAAAAGAATACATTATGGAGACCACATTCAGTCAGTGTTAAGAACAGCAATAATGCATAATGGCTGGACAGCTACACACTCTGATGTGCAACCATTAAACATGCTGGCTGACAACACTTTACACAACATTACATTGCTAAACTGTACTAAATTCACTGTGTGCATCAGAACCATATTAGCATGTCCCTGCATCATTGTTATGGATAACAGAGATGTGGCAGAGGTATCATCATATGCACAGGGTGTGGTGTGGGTTTGCCAGAGGCCTAGGCTGGGCCATCTGGTTGATATCATGTGTGTGTGTTTGGGGGATGGTCATTAAATGGGCCATGCAAAAGTGGTGTGTATAAGTCTGGAGGTGACCTGGCTGTGATGGTGATGTGTGTGTGTATGGATGCACACAGTCATGCCATGTGGCTGCCCTACACAGGGGTATGTTGGACAGCTGTGGACCGTACATGGCAGGGTGTACAGTTCACCATCTCTGGACATGGATATGGGAACTGGGCTTGCCTGATGGTGACTGCTGTCTGCTGGATCCGTGTCCCTGTTGGGACCAGCCAGTACCATATGTCCATGGGCTGCTGTATTGTGGTGTGGACAACAACCCCCTGCAGTTGTGCAGCTGGCAATGCCACTACAGGAGCGAGAAGTTCCATGGCCACGTGGACCCTCAACTGTTTGTGGTGCTGTCCTACGTCCATGTGGTTAATGACCGACTCCTACTGCTCTAACACAGACATTCCTTGGGTGAGGATTGCCAACATCTCACACAACCGTCTATCCATGACCTCAGCATAATAATGGTGGGCATTAGCAAGATCACGGATGTTGTCATGCATAGCAGGAAGAGTTGCATTTCTGACCCTGAGAATCTGTCTGGTGTTACGTTCATTACGTGCCTGTGCCTCCATGATGATCCAAAACATGCATCTGGTGACACCTACTGTGGCACTTGTGACAGGGGCGTGATGGGCAGCAGTCCACCTTCGAGCAACCCTGTATGTCCACCTGTGTGGGACCTCGTGTGTTATCTGGCTATGGCAGGTGTCTACAGAAACACTTGCCATAGTCACCACACTTTCCTGTCCCATGCCACCACCTTCCAACTGTCCATTATCTATGGCTACTGGTGATGGGATATGTGTGGGCATTGTGACTGTGTGCAGGAATGGGGTGGACAGCAGTGGGATGCCAACCAATGTCACTGATTCAGCCCCTGACAACCCTGCCTGTGCCTCACTATGCCTATGATCACTGTCAGAGTATGCAGAGACACTGACATCAGTTTCTAAGCAGGAAGGACCCTGACCCCCATTGCCACATGTGAGGAGAAAGACAATATATGTAAATTAATATTTGCATGTTATGGTTGGTTGCGACACACACACACACACACACACACACACACACACACACACACACACACACACACACACACACACACACACACACACACACACATGCACACACACAGACATGCACAGACACACATAGAGACACACACACACACACACACACACACACACACACACACACACACACACACACACACACACAGACATGCACAAAGACACTTACAGGTGAGGTGCCACAAAGCTATTACACAGACCCACCAGAAGAAAGTTAAAGTTTTGGAATGGCCTAGCTAGAGCCCAGACCTACATCCAATAGAAAATCTGTGGGGTGACCTGAAGAGGGCTATGCACAAGAGGTGCCCTCACAATCTGACAGATTTGGAGTGCTTTTGCAAGAAAGAGTGGGCAAATATTGAAAAGTCAAGATGTGTCATGCTGATAGACTCCTACCCAAAAAGACTGAATGCTGTAATTAAATCAAAAGGTGCTTCAACAAAGTATTAGTTTAATGGTGTGCACACTTATGCAACCAGCTTATTGTACATTTTTTATTTTTTATATTTTCCCCTAACAGATTCGTTTTTCAATTGAATTGTACAAGATATAGGTCACATTAACAGTGGGAAAAGTCTTGAAATGATTTTTTGTGGTCTCATTATTTTATATCACAAAAACCTGGCATTTTAACAGGGGTGTGTAAACTTTTTATATCCACTGTGTGTATAAATATATATATATATATATATATATATATATATATATATATATATATACATATACATATATATATATATATATATATATATATATATATATATATATATATATACACACACACACACACACACACACACACACACAACACGGGAGTGATTCCACAGAGCTTTCTCACTATTGCTGTATGCCTCTGTTGCATGATTAGTTTAAAAAAGCAATAGTAATTCCTGCAGTTCAGATGGTGTAGTGGTGTGTTGTTCTGACTCTAGTGTATAGGTCCTGGCTTCTAGACTTTGAGCTGATGTTTTTTTTTCATTAATATTAAATGACCAGACTGCATGATAAGTTTGAAAAAGCAACAGTGTTTCCTACAGCTCAGGTGGTGTAGTGGTATGTTGCTGTGATAGTAGAGCACAGCATCCTGGGTTTGGGACTTAGCAGCGCTGATTATTTTGTTGCTGAGCAGAACAAGGGCTGCTGGATACAGAGTGATTAAGGCACTTTTAAGCAGCTGTAAGCAGGTTTGCATAACACTAAGTGATGCTAAAACATGGTTAATCCATTTTAGCGGCACTTACTCCCGCTTACCCCCGCGCTTATTTCTTTGAAAGAAAAGAAACAGGGGTGATAGGAAAGTGGAGAAAAAAGGGGCATGCAGAAGGAAGTACAGTATGAAAGGTAGCTCGTCATGTGTAGGACGGCTGTGGGAAAGGTCCATAGCTGTCCATTTCTACTACAGCAACAGCTGTGAATGTCTACAGAATTTGGAAGTGAATTTGGACACTCAAAGCCCTGAGAGAGGGGTTAGGACAACAATAATGTGTTGTCATGCCAATTGGACCAGATTACATGTGTCCAGTGGACACATTCAAAATGGCAGCTATGTATGGGGCGTATTGTTTTTTTTGTGAACATATTGTCTTTATTTTTTAAGGTGAGAGTTGGATGTTGGGGAGGGAAAGTAGGTACATATGGGGAGGTAAGTTGGGTAGGAGGACAGACAGGACAGTCTAGACAGCAGATAGGGGTGGTATATGACACACATGGGGTAAAAACCTTGGACAGAGAGGGTGGGATGCACATGAGCCCTCAAATGGATACAGTGAGAATGAAGTCCCCCACCCATGGGCAGTCACCAGTGCACCTTCATGGCCTTGAAGGTGGGGTGTGAACAGGAGGGACAGGCTGACCCTCAAGATGCACCAGGCAGCTCTCAAGCTGGCACAGCTGATCTCCGAGCTCTGATCAGAGGATGCTGCACACCAATCCCTGGACCTGACTATAGGTGATGGTCTCCTCTCTGTGCCCACTCCCAGTAGGGGGCGAGCCCTGTCCCTTGAGGCAGTTCCACCCTAAGGTGGTGCAGGACCAATGGAAGAGGAAGGCCCGGGTTGGGTACCAAATGTACTGGGGACTGGTACCATGGCAAGATGAGGCGGGACAGGCAGATTCACTGGGATCTGCCTTCCCAGACGTGCTATGGTGTTCAGGTTTTAAAAAAACATGTTGGTTAGTCATGAACAACACATTTCAAGATTAGTTATAATAGTATGCATGTGTGTTCCAACTGACCCCATAAAACAGTTGTATAGCATACAGAACACATGCATATATGGAACCACAATAGGCATTATAACTGCAAACAAGTAACATTGACAGCAACAGGCCACCAATTATAGTATTTGAACGAGGTTCATTAAACTTCAAGCAATTCAATATTTATAGAACAATAAAATACAAGTCCCAACAGTAGGTTTGGAGAAAGACATACCCATTATTTATGTGTATACATTATTGATGCAGACATGGGTAAGGGGGAGAGAGAGAGAGAGAGAGAGAGAGAGATGGCAGTTAACAACTGTATAGGCTTAGATTTTTCACAAGTATACTGATCAGTACTCTACTCATTACTCTCCAGGTCTGGCCTCACTTTACATGCACCTGTGGCCTGGGGTTGGACAGTGGAAGTATACATTGAGAATATTAGTAATGCCTTCTTACGGCTACTATAAACATTTCCTTACCTGGAGACCTGTGGAGGAAATTTCTGTTAATAATACCTGACTTTTTCTACACATATTCAAGGTTACATATGTGACACTGAGTGCGTGTGCTACTGACATACTTTGCTGGGATTTCTATTTGTCACCCTGGTTATTGGCAGCGGTGTCCACTAGCTGTGACAGCATGACAGTTGAGGGACATGTATCAGAAAAAAGCGGTTGCTGTATGTACTTATCTTGGTGTCATTTTGCAGCTTTGGGTTGGACAGTGGAAGTGTTGCACACAGTGTATTAGTAAAACCTTCTTACAGAAACTACAAAAATTTCCTTACCTGGCAGACCTGTGGAGGAAATTTCTGGTAACAGTACCTCACAATTTCTACACATATTCAGATATTCTTGTGTGACAATATGTATTTAGCTTATTACCACTGCTGGGATTCGAACCATGTCTTTTTCTGCTAAAAAGGTACACCACACTTGTATTTCATCACAATGAGATATTACTAACTCTTGCTTGACTTTTTACTCCCTACTACTCTCTAGTTTGCACAATCTGACCTTGTAGTTCTGACGTTCATGCATGGCAGGTAGTTCTTGTACTGTGTATTCATACTTTGACATATTATAATCTGGAAAGCAATGGTTAACACAAAGCACTGCTGCAGGGGATAAAAGATTAGATTTTACATCTTATTATTCAGAGTTCAGATCTCGCTGCATGGTACATTTCATACAGCTGTTCACCTGTTTTACAGCTCCACAATTTTTGTAAGATGAGCTTCACTTCATTCTTGCTATCAGAGCCATGGCTGCTGTGCAGAACCTGTGCACATTTATATTCCTACCACAACATAACACAACAAGTAAACACAACAGTCTTGGGTTTTTACTTTTATTGAAATTTACAGAAACCTTTATTGTTAACTATCCTCTACATCATTATTAATCTGCTAACGGTCATTTATTAATTACACACAGTACACATTTTTACCTACTGGTAGTTAACATTCTACTCCTTTCTGTTTATTTGCCCTGAATACTGCAAGCTAGATTTGTATTCACCAGCCTCCCAGCGCAGCCTTAGCAGCTTGTTTGCATGTCCATCCACGTTCGCAGCCCTCTCATCTGCAGCTGTACAGGAAATAAAGAAACATTTATGCATACCTATCAATCATATACTCAGGCTCGACTTTGGGGAACAGTAAGTGATACTGATACTTACACACTTCTGGGGCATTCTGCGCCCATGCATCTTGGATCCACTGGTCCAAGAGCTCCCTCTTCCTACATTTGAGGTCAGCATAATGGTGCTGGACCTGCTCACCAGTTTGAGGGATGTACAGCAGCCGAAAGTGTGTACCCTCACCAACGCCATCCATAGTGCCTGCAGTGATCAGCTACTACTGGTTATGGCTTTATTCCAGCCTGCAAGGTATAAATAGGGCTGAAGTCTGGCACTTTGCTGTGAATGGATGATTTTGAATATGCTGAGCTAAGCTAACCAACGTGAAGACCCACTCAGCTAAGATCAGCATTGCTTAAAGGGGTAGATGATAAACACTGCTTACCAGTGCGCAAATCTACTTAGCTGAGCTAACTATTGCTTAGCATTTAAATTTATGCAGTGCTTACACTACCTAAGAATAGCTGAACACAGCTCAGCATTGCTCAGCTTTCATTTCATGGACTATAAGGATTGTGCTGTTGATTCCTCATTAATAACATATTATGATATGTATGTTTACCTTCCATAACATCCCCCTGTGTGCTTTCATTACATTATATTCTTGTGTGACTATACTTTATGGGACACCTGTGTTTATATGGGGGTTTCACAACTTTATTAGACTGACATCTCACATTTGGACTTGCTACACTACTCTGATTGACAAATACATGTTATTTACTACCTAATTAAAAAAAAAACTTTTTTGTACTGGTTTCACATATAAAAGTGAAAGGCCTTCATTGGGGCTCAAACCATGAATAATTGGATTCAAAGCAGAAGTTCTAACCACTACATTATCACACTTGGGGCATTTCAGTGGTATATTTCTATTTAGCTCCTTGGTATGTGTAAGATAGGCTGAGCACAGCTGCATGATGCGCACAACCACTCAGCTATGCTTAAACATTATGGCGACAGAAAAAAAAATGTGTTTTATTTGTATTTACTTTAGGGGTATGGATATTGCTTTCAGCCTCGTAGGGCAGGACATCTGGACAACTACATCATACATTAGGGGACTCAAGCCATAACTGGGGTCACTGTTTTATAGTTCCTCTTGGAAACATACTTACTTATTTAATATGCCAGTGTGTACAATGACGTACCAATCTGGATATTCTCTGTGCTAGCCTATTGTATACGGGGGTGTGCCTGTTTATTTTCTTTGCATTCCATCCGCGGACACTGTTGTTCTTTCATAACTGTGTCCACGGACACTTTTTTGCTTTCAAAGTGCCGTACAGCACTTCTGGAGTGCAGAGGGCATGTTTACTGTGTGAGCACTGCTTGGACATGCCCCCTGCACCTGTTCCAGTTTCTTGTCCATGTAGGATACATAGCAGCATGCCTTCATGAATATGCAAGGCTCACTGCTGTCCTACATGGACAAAAAACCACTCCATACAAGAATAACATTATTCTTGCACAGAGTTTACTGAATCGCGGGAACACACACAAACACACATATACACCCCCAGACACATTTAAACACAGACATGCTTGCACGATTCCTGCACACTTTAATAACACAAACACACATATACACATGCAAACACAGGCACACATGCACTCACTTGCATGCATATACACTGGTACACACACTCACGCACACACACACACATACACACACACACACACACACACACACACACACACACACACACACACACACACACACACACACACACACACACACACATATATGCATGCACACACATGCATGCACACACACGCATACTAATTAAAGTTCTGAGAGCAGTCAAGTGCCCAGCACTTCAAGTACATGAAATATAAATATCAGGGATTATACATGTATTTGAATGCATGCTATCTATAAAGTGTGATTACAACAGTAACTGGATTGGTAAACAACAAGAGAATGAATTTCTGAATCAGCAAAATGAAAGTAGCATTTACCAGTCACAGTAAATCTGTGACTATAATAATAATAATGTGGTGTGCAAAAATAATTCAAATGTACATAGCAGTTCTAAAGAAAAGCAAATTATAAAACTATAATTTATATTTTTCATATTCAAAAAGTTTATTTTTTTGCAGCTTTGAAAGTTACTGGATAGAAATATAGACCTAGGATGAGCTATAGAAGACTTTATAATGAATATTGTCTATAGTACTTTAAACTAGTATGTACATATAAATGTGAGGAGTGAACTGTTTCCAGTATCCTGCTCTGCATTTCTTACTAGTTGTTAACGTGGCAAAAAATCAGTTTAGACTATGCTTCTTGGATATTGTTTGGAAGAGCTGCATTAAAAAAAATTATATTTTGTAATATGTGCAAATAAAGAACAACCAAAGCCTGTTTATTTCTCTTCCTGTTACAGAATACCAGTCGTGCTCAGATTGATTTCACATTTTTCCCCCAAAATACTGGTTCATTAGCTGTAATGTGGCCAAGACTGGGTTAAATGCAAGCCATGGAACAGGCAGGTCACGTACCTGTATGAGCATATAACCCTTCCATCAATGGTACCAGGCACATCACAAGAAAAGGGCTTGCAATGTTAAGAGACTTAGGCCCAGTGGTATGCGTTCTTATATGAACACACACACAAACACACACACACCCTGGCCAGGGCACCTATCAATGTGGATGTTATGAGAAAAAAGCAGATCATCCATCAGTAGGATAGCCATCGGCCACTGGCCCTGGAACTGTTAAGTCCATCCTTTTTGGAATTGTATAGGTCAGCAAAGATGAGTATATTTTAGTATGTTGTGACAAATAATTGCAGGTAACACACAGGTGTTGCTTAACCCTGATTGTTTTGCTCTACACATATAGTATGGATTATTAAAACAGTCCATTTCTAACATCTACTCTGTATGCATTTTTCTCATAGACACCACCCTGCATGCAAGTTTCCAAATTTAAGTTAAAAGCAGCCTAGGTTTATTGCTTGAGTACAATATCAGATAATTTATTTTGCTTAGATTAGTTCTCCTAAATATCCTTATCATGAGTTTACATTCATAAATAGTATGTTCTGTGTGCCATCTATACAAAAGAGATTCCTTGCTAAATGAACACATTTCCATTATTTATGCATCACATAGATCATCTTGGTTACATTATATATAAAATACCTCCAGGGTTGTGTGGACACTCCAGAAGTCTAAGAAAAACGTGTCCAGTACCACTGGAAGTATTATTGTCAAAGACTCATGTACCTGGACAATCACTTTTGGCCTTCAGATATATGTTTTCTGCAACTGGCAGTGCTGTAGTAACTGGCCGCTCAGCAGAAGAATGACCTAAGGCCTCAGGAAGAGCATTCAGTATCATTGGCACTGTACTGAGCAGTCACTGATATAGCAGGAAAATGAGCTACTTTTACAAGAAGTAAATACCAGTCACCTGAGGATGTATCCAGAGTTATGTTGTCTATTGGAGCTATCTTTTCACACTGGAACTTGTACTTAATCTAATCTATCATGAATAATATTTGAGTCCTTTGCATGAAAAATTATCTTCTACTTTAAGACCAGTAACATTTCAAACATGG
Organism: Protopterus annectens; assembly: GCF_019279795.1. Lineage (NCBI taxonomy): Eukaryota > Metazoa > Chordata > Ceratodontiformes > Protopteridae > Protopterus > Protopterus annectens. The sequence continues at coordinate 1,871,418,422 of NC_056739.1, forward strand.
TTTTGCACCACAGACAGGGTAGTTTCATCACTGAAACATAACTGTCATCTGTTTGTATGTTTATCCTTCTGCTCTCATCCCTTAACATTCAATCAGCTCCACAAGCCACCTGTCTTCTGTCCAGCACATGCATAGCAGGACTCATTTTCTGCAGGCAGTAGGATGATATTACAGATGTCTTCATCAGTGACAGAATAAGAGGGTTTACTACCAGCTTGATCCCTTAGCAGCAGTTATGCAGTACCCTTGACTATCCCATCTTGTACATGTCTCAGCAAATCAGATGACCCACGATGTCATCATGCTGACGTGCACAATTTATTTATTTTATTTATTTATTTTATTTTACATTTGTTGACCAGGATAGTCCGTCTGGGTGTGAGCCCATTTTCAGTGGAGGCCCGGGGAGTAAAGCTCCAATAAAACAAGAACAACATTGACAGGTACAGTATCGGTTTATCATAGAATTTAACAGAAATATCTACAGACAATAAAGAAAGTACAATATGCAATAGGCACTTTAGTGAAAAGGGGAAAGTTATTACAGAATAGTAAAGTTATATATATATATATATATATATATATATATATATATATATATATATATATATATATATATATATATATATATATATATATATATATAATTTTTTTTTTATATTTATTTATTTATTTATTTATTTTTTTTTTTGAGGGCAGAGGTCCATCTTTAGTTGATCATCTGAGTATACTTTAATATGTGTACATATGTATACCCTTACAAAAGAAAAGAGATTAGCAAATTATACTCTTATTGTAGGTAGCTGATAGGTGGTGTTAACAAGTGGTAGTGGGGTATACATGGAGACTATAAAATTTAGGGGATGAAATTTGATATGGGCTTATGTTGTATTAGCCTGGCTTGGTGCAGGATCAGAGTCAGTTGTTAGTGAGGTGGTCTTTGAGCAGAGTTTTGAATTGGTGTAGGTTGGTAGCATTTAAGATGTGTTGAGGGATTGAGTTCCAAAGTTTAGAAATGTGGTGGGAGTAGAGGGCATCCCCGGCTTTGTTGTTGCTTTTGGATACTTGGAGGAGTGTTTTATGTGAGGATCAAAGTTGCTGAGTGTTGGCATATGGTTGGAGTAATTGTTGTAGGGCTGCAGTTCTGTTTGGCTGGTATATTAGTTGGTGAGTAAAGACAAGTTGGGTATAAGTTAGCTGTGGGAATTCTAGCCAATTTATTTGTTGTAGGGCAGAGCAGTGGTGGGACTTATATGGGGGAGCTAGTGGTGAACTTGGCTATTTTATTATGGGCTGATTCAAGTTTGGTAAGGTCAGTTTTGTTAAGGTCTGTAAAGATGGGAGAAGCACAGAAAACAGTAGATAAGAGATGAGTCCTGGCACTGCTTAGTCTAGAATGGCTAGTTAAGAAAGGATTAATTAGGTAAAGAGAGCCTAGTTTGATGTTTGTTTTTTTAATTGTTTGAGAGAGGTGTAGGTCGAATTTTAATTTGCTATCAATTGTGACACCTAGTAATTTTGTATGTGAGCTGGTGTTTATGATTGTGTTGTTGGAGGAGTGGATTTGTAAAGTGGCTGAGGGATTGGGTGTCTTGATGGGGAGAAAGAGCATGAGTTTAGTCTTGTTTGGGTTCAGTATGAGGTTAGTGTTAGTTAGCCAGGATTCTACTTCTAGGAAGAATTGTTGTGTTATAGCCTGTAGTTGTGTTAGAGAGGGGGCAGAGCATATCAGGGTACAGTCATCTGCATATTGGATGACAGAGGTGAGAGATGTGGATTTATGGAGTTGATTTGTGAAGATGGTAAAAAGTAGGGGGCCTAATATGGAGCCTTGTGGAACTCCTATGTTAAAAGGGAGCAAAGTTGATAGCTCTTGTTGCCATTTAACAGCCTGCTGGTGTGTGGTTAGATAGCTGTGGAACCAAGCTAGGGAAGAATGACTGAGATGTAATGTGGCCAGTTCTGACAGCAGTTTTTGGTGTGAAACTGTGTCAACTGCCTTTGAGAGACCTATAAAGATGGATGAGACATATGGTACATTCTGCCTGCAGCTGATATAGTTTTTGCCTGTTTATGGGGTCTGCAGTACTAGGGTGACACCACAAACCCCAGTCATCAGAAACAAACAGTTTGGCACTAGCTAATAAATTCCACATCCCATTGCTCAGGTTTAGTAATCTAACCTCTACCGCAGGTATCACAGTTACAGCTTAATACCTCTGTACCAATGAAGTGAGCAAATTAGTCTAAGAGTCAGGCTGATTTTTCCCACTTTATGATGTGCTGCAATGAGTTCTCCTGCTTGAGATACAAACACTTTTTAAATCTTGATCACTGGTTTCTCACCATCATTTTGGTGGCACCATAGTTGTTCACTCCACTTCCCCATTCATGTGGATGGTCACTGCATGGCCTTCTCAGCTTTTTCATTAATTCCATTCTTTTACAGGGCCACTTAAAACTTCAAAATATGTGAGTAAGTGGATTATAATGCTGTGCAAAGCCAGTGGCCAGTTTGTTAGTAGGGGTGGGCATGAAAAGTATGCAAAGGAACAGTCCAGACCAGTCTGGGCATCTGTCACATCCCTTGGTCAATAGGGCCTTTTAAGTCATTTGGCTTTTAGGCTGTTCACTGGATGCCATCCTTTCAAGGTTTGCTAATTTGATAAATTCTGATTTTATCCATGACAAAATGATGTATTTGCTAATAAACCAGTCACAAAGTCAATGATGTTTCCTTTGTGTTTGTGGTGAAAACACTGCAGGGGTAAAAGTGTTTCACTTTTGAGTCTGTTGTCCCTGTTTAATTTGGAAACATGCAAACACACACACACACACACACACACACACACACACACACACACACACACACACACACACACACGCACACACACACTTTTCTGGTTCTGAATTCCAATGAACAGGCAAGAGAAGTCAAAGATCCAGCAGTGAAATCTATACAGAAAACAGAAACCACTCAAAAGATTCAACATTTCTGTCAGTTTGATTTAATGTGACTCAGTTATTGCTCACAATAAAAACCAGAGAAGTCATAACTGTGCAACAAAGATACCTAGACACAGAGATGATGGACATGTAGTATCATGGTATCATATTTCAAATGTCACCCAGAAAAAAATGTTGCTTGTTGGTGGCTCTAAACTTTGAGCCATAACAGTATAGCAAAACTGAATTATGAAACCTATCATGCGCACACATGGGACTGTATACTACCTAAAGTTTCAGTCACTAATAGGGGAATACAGATGACAGGGAATGTAATAAATGGATGCTAACTATGTACCTTGGCATTGGAACTACAGTGACAAAGAGAGGTGAACAGCATATTGGGTCAGAATGGGGGTTCACACTGGAAAATACTAAGATTATCTATAGTCAGTACTAAAAAAAGTAAACTGAAAAAATAAGAATTATATTCATAAAGCTGCTATTTTGCAGACTTTACAGATGAACAGACAAGCAATGAATTTCTGCAATGTAACACAGCCAGGAAAAATGGTTGCAAAATGATGATCTTGTTAACTTTTCAGAATAAAATAGCAAAATTACAGCTCCTGGTGTGGGCACTAGTTACAGTCATAATTCTGAATTATTATATAAAACTTTGTAACAATATGAAGAAATGTAGTACTTTACCAGAAACTTGGCAAATGGGTTGCGGAGACAATACAAGTTCCATTTTCAAATAAAAATGAAAAGAAAATTGATATTATAAAAATGAACTGCAAAAAATACAGCAGAGAATGGTGATAATTTATTTTAGATTATACAAAAAACTTCAAGCTTAGAAAAAACATTACAAAAGGAACAAAGTCTGAAATGAAATTAAATGAAATCACAGACAACAGACAAAGATTATACAAAAGCAAATGATACATAGCCATAGAACTTGAAGCCAGAAAGTGCATGACATCAGAAGAAAAAGTTGATTCTAGTAAAGGCTAACAAGTTCATGTATTCAATAGGCTTAGGACACTTACAATTTCAACTCAGAAAATATCATTTAAAATAAATCCACCTTGTAGCAGGAATATAGAGATGCTAATGCAGTGTTGCTTGTGCCTCTAAAGACTGCAGTCTGGCATATAAAATCCTTCCAAGAGTGAGCCCAGGTGCAATGTTAAGAGTTAAATTACTACCTTAATTTGCTCTTACCCCATATATAATTCCGTAACTGAGTCATCTAGTAAGACCAGTACTGCTAGACTCCATTCAAATGCTGTATTCTTTGACTTAAACAAGCTAACCATGTGTGTCCTGTACCCATACAGGACACGCATGGTTAGCGTGTCTACTGTCCTGTACCCATACTTTGACTTAAACAAGCTAACCATGCGTGTCCTGTACCCATACAGGACATGCATGGTTAGCGTGTCCACTGTCCTGTACCCATACTTGTCTCAGAAGGAAGATCAGCATAGTATACAAACACCCCATACTTTATGTACAATCACTAGTATTCTATGATGTTGTCTGTTGTCCTAATTCCTTTATATGCTGCCCATTCTGTAACTGCTATGTCTGCCTGCTGTTAACATCTACCACTCTATTCTTCATATATAATCTCTGCTCAGATTAAAACTAATTTTCCTGTTTCCTCTATGCACAGCTCCTTAGTCACTGTTTCTCTAAGTGCTCCATATTTTTAACAATGTCCATTCATTATGCATCTAACCTTAGCATTTCTTTTCAACTGTCATTCTCTTATCAGTCCACTTCCATCTCAGGATACTTAGGATGGTATTCATAATCGCTTGTGCAAATGCGATAGGGGTATTCCAGGTGCTTACAAATGAGTGCAGCAAAGGTGAGATTCATAGAGGCCATTTACACTAATGTGCAAGGCCTGAAAAATAGTGATATGCAAATGAGAACTGTTGTAATGTGTAGTATGCTAATCATGCGGTTTTGTTATTCACAGTCTGACATCCCTGTGCTGCCCACATCCATTGCTACATGCACTGCATCCTCTTTGATATTGGAGTTGCAATCTTTGAACCTGTTTGTCCAAGTATGCAAAAGCACTTCCTGGGCACAGAAGTTAATTAGCCACCCCTTCATTAGTTCATCCTAAGTATGCACAAGCACTAAAATGACACAATAAATTACTTGCTCATTGATCACTTTAGCAGTCTGGCCAGGTAAGCACAAGCACATCCCTGAGACACAAATTAATTATTTCCACAAGTGACCCTTTCAGTAACATCTCCTAATATGCAGAAGCACTGAAATGAAACATTCACCCATTCAGTAATATGTCCTAGTATACACAAGCACTAAAATGAAACATTTACTCAAGCAACCCTTTTGTAAAATGCCCAGGTATGCATAAGCATCAAAATGAACCATTTACCCAAGCGACCTCTTCGCAAACATATCCAGGTATGCAGAAGAACCAACTAAGCTCCCCTCACATCTTTGTATTCTCACTGAAAACTATTGCTTTTTGGCATACTTTCAGGGCTATTTGCACACTTTATATGCAAACGAGTTCATTATAAATTTATGAATATGAATCAAACTCATGCACAAATCTGTAAAGCCCTTAGCAGCATAGTAGCTATCCCCCTATTGCATATGTATTAATTATGTTATACATTTATGATCGGGGAACATGTTCACAAAAAGTCCTCCGCATTTCTGTAGTCATCCTGAAAATCTGGGATTTGCATAACCTCATAGTACTGCTCTTCACTGATCACCACTATGAAAATGCAAAGCCCTGAACTATGAATACTGCCCTTAGTACTTTGTGCACATCTCCCGTTCTCACCTTTTGCCACTATATGTAGCCATCCTGGGCTTCAGCAATAATTTTCCCCACCAATAATATTTATGCATCCTCTAGTCTTCCTTTGTCCTAATTTATGATTAATTAATTAGTAAGAATAGGTGTTAAATATATCCACTAGTCCTAAGTTTCTTTTCTGGTACATGAACCACAAGCATTGGGTTTACTTAGAGTATCAAATTAAGTAAATGAAAGCAGGGAATCAGACTTGACTTAGAATGTGAATTCAAAGCCTTTATGTTATGCACTGAAATTTGAGACAGTTTAATGAAGCTTATGTTGCTTGCCCTGTCAAGAGTGAAAACTAATAACAATAATTAAATAGTTAGTTTTGTACACAGAAAGCAACCTCTACTTCCACAACCGTGTCCAACAACTACAGAATGTGGTCCATTATATGATAATCTCAACTTGCTACACCAGCCTGGGGCAAACACTTGCCATTTAATCACTTTTTAGGTTCTATATTCCTTGTTTCAGTTAACTTTTTTCAGAACTATTGTATGAGTATGAACATTCCTCTATTGTATTTGCACTGCAAAAGGTTGCATAGTGACTAACAGAACCTTGATATTCGAACAAACAGTTGTGTTCTGTTATAACAAGCAGTTCTGCTGTACTTGTACTGGTAATCCTTAAATATTGACAATGCACTCATCCCAGAATACAACATTTTAGAAACTGTCACCAGTAACTCAATAATGACAAAAACAAAATTACGTACTTACCAAGTAAGTAATGCGGAGATTCACATGAAACATTGGTCAAAACATAGTGTCTTTTATGCTAAATTCTTTAGGACAATAACTTAGTATGGGACTATCAGGTTCAAAGAGAATTTGCAAGTGAAAATTTGCACTGGCTTGTAAGATATGCCATTTGGTCATTTAAATGTATCGCGTATCATGGAGAGATAGTAAATTGCTGTGATCCTCAGTCTATCAGTTCTGTAGAATATCCTGTAAAGGATCTTATTGTGGCTGGAGCCAGATGTCATGACATTTCCTAGTGACTGTAGTTTTAAAACAATTTTGCAGATATATATATGGTGTCATCTGCAAAAGAAAAGGAAAAATGAAAAACATGTGAGTACAGCATATTCATAAAGTGTAGTAAATTGAAATGCAAATTAATCATATTGCGGAGAGAAGTATATGGGTAAATCACATTTGAAGATGTAGTATTTCCTTGTCTCCTGTCTATCCTGAAGTGTCCTCCTAATGCCTACCAGACATATTCATCTCTTCCTCTTGATGACTGCTTGTAAATGATACCCTCATAGTTGTAGTGAAAGATTGTAATGCATTAGTCATAATCTCCTTCTCCCTTATACTGCATGCATCAGCATATTTTGACTTCACAATATTTACTTCACCAACTTCCAGGTTTGGTAATTATGCACACCATGTTTTGCCACCATATTTTAACATTATTTTTATAACATCCAGAATCACATCCAGAGATTAAGCAATTCCAACTTCTGTGCAATGAGTGCACAACCAGAGAATCACTTGGACCAACTGTTTTATTGTGAAGCTGGTATCCTATTGGTCTTAACAATGATCTTGTCAGACAGTATATCAAGACTCAGCTAAAATTAGTTTAGTATAAGATTTCCAGGAATTTTTAAATATGCACCAACTATGGAGAAAGACAAGAGAGACAGGCAAAAAGAACATGATAAAACAGAGAGAGAGAGAAAGAGCACACACTGTATTTTTTAATATCCCATTCAAGCTGCCCCCTCCCCCTAAAAAGATGCTTCAGGTCTGTCTGCTGGCCTCTATGCTAAAATCTCTCAGGAAGAAATAGATACACAGCTAGATACATGTCAGCTGGCAACATCAGATGTACCAGCTGCAATCTAAATCCTAATTTACTTATTGCTATCATGTTCAAGGTATCATTAATTCAAACACATATTGAAGAGACTGGCCGGGATTCACTAATCCCCCATGTAAGACTAACTAAGTCTTACACGGACACTGCAGTGTAAGGGTATGATGTCAGCGCATCATGCATATTCATGATGGCGCACTGACTCAACTCTAAGGCTTAGACGGACCGTGCACGAGGGAAGGGGGTGTGTCAGACTGCCGAGCAGTCCAAATATCCAGGCCCCTGCGAGTACGCTCAAATGTCCAAATACACAACACTACACTCCCCCACATTCTAAATCCCTGTACAAGTTTAAAATGTAAAGGTTTCCTTTTTTTTTATTATTCCCAATATAGCTGCCCGTATTTGCGCGTGTATGCACAGGTTTGCCCATTGCTTAGCTACAGTTAGCAGTGTAGACATTGAAGAGCATAATAAAGTATTTATATGCAAATTAAGGCAAATAGCGTAGTGGTAGAGCCCTTGCACAAAGAGAATGTATTCCGGGTTCGAGTCCCACCACTCCACTACCTATTTTCTGTAGGAAATGTGTGCATAAAAAGAATTCCTGACATTTACCTTTTAAATTTCAGTAAAATGCATTGAAATGGCCTATGTGTTAGTGAACAATATTTTATATATATATAAGAAGGTGGAATGGTCATGCATACTGATAAATGCATAAGTAACGTATCTTGAGCAATGTGAAGCACTACTAAGCAAAGTTTACTAGTATTAAGCACAGTTAAGTACAATTGTTCATAGCTTAGCACTGCTTTAACTAGTGCAATAGTTTTGCGCGGAGCTGCGCATCATGCCAACTAGCACATACAAAACATGTTAGCACGGTGCACAGCTCCACGCTAACTAGTGCAACAATGGGCAATGTTGGGCAGCCTCAAGCAACGTAGAGCAACATCGAGCAACGTTGGGCAAAGTTGAGCAAAGTCGGCTAAACACAGCCACACTTCCAAGCCGGTCTGGCCAGTAGTAAAATAAAAAGCAATAGCAGGCCTCGAACCCGGGATACTGTGCACCATAATCACAGTACTAAACCACTACACCATGACAGCTTTAAACATGGATGTTTTTCCAACACACTCATATATATCAATTGAAGTTTACCCATTGCTTAGCAGGTTTGCTCTTAGCTGAGAATTTTCAAAACCGGCGAATCACAAATAAGTGTGGGAAATGAGGCATATTTAAACTCCATAGGCGGGAATAATTGCCATAACTGGTTGTAGCTCCCATCTGCAGACAGTATGGCTCGTGTTGGAGAGGGCTCTCGTTTTCGAGCGCAATGGTGGAGCACTGAGGAGTCAAAAGTAATGGTTTGGCTCCTCGTCCATCATCATGATGCAAGACTCCTGCAGGGCCAGTTTCAGTGCACTGAATACAAAGCGGAAGCCTGGAACCATCTAGCACATGATCTCACCAGTGCCACAGGCATCCCTCGGACTGGTGAGCAGGTCAGACACCACTTTTCAGACCTGAAGAGATGCAAGGAGGACCGACTGAACCAGTAGATACAGGAGGACTGTCAAATGGAAAATGCCCCACTACTGAGTATGTAGCCATGGAATTAAGTATGTAAGAATTGCTATAGTAGTCCATGTTATGGATAGGTATGTCTCAATATCCCTTCATCTACTTCACAGCTGCAGGTGTCCGCACTGTGAATCAGCAAGCCTATGCAGATAGGCTGCTAAGGCTGCACCACCAGGCAGGTTAGCAATTATTCTGCAAGTGTTGTCATATAAAAGAAGTGAGAGAGCCTGAAAAAGAGTGTTGTAACCCATTAATAAAGGTATAATGAGTGTTGAATAACTTCTCTGCATGTACTGTTATATAAAATAAGTGAGACAGCATGAAAAGGTGTTGTAACCCATTAATAAAGGTATAATATGTCTTGAATAAAAGACCTCTGCATGCACTGATATATCAAATAAATGAGAGAGCCACTAAAAAAGTGTGTAATGTAATAAATAAAGGTATAATTCCTGGTGTGTGTCCATGTCACTTTCTTCAATATGTTATTGTACCCTTGCATTATAGAAATAGTACTGTTGTAGTAAGCGCAGTCAACCCACACATGGGTAGGCCCATATAAAGTGGATGAAGGGAGTGCCAGTAGCTGTTAAGCATATATACAGTCCTCAACTCTTGGTTCATGGCCGGCATGTACAGGTTAATCTGGCACATGAGTAGCTTGTTATTCTGTTCCCCAGAAATGTCAGTGTGCTGCTAGAAATATAGGGGGCTGTCAACATATACCTGATAATGTCACCTGAACACATACAGACATGTAGATATTTAAATATAAATGAAATATATAAATATGTAACAGTACCATCTGCATCCAGGACAGTTTGTATGTCAGATACAGGTCAGGTATATCTAGAACTAGAAAAACCCATTATACAATTTAACAGACATTGCCCAGTGTAATAATACATATAGGGGATATATAACTGCAGTCAATAGGAATGTAGTGTAAACTACAAGTATATATAAGTTGTTAATGGAGGTATCTTTTTACACCCTACTGTATGTGCCTAAACAATGCAATTCCACACCTCAATGGGTATGTCTAATCTCATAACATTTGTTGAGACACATGTCCTATTGGTTTATAAATATCTGCATTTACTTTGATGCATGTGCCCTGTTCACATACCACAATCTTGGTGGCCTGTTGCCACCAATCAATCCTGCATGCTGTTGGAATGTCCACTGTTGTTCTATATATGCATGTGTTATGCTTGCTGTTCAACTGTTGGGACTCTGGTGTGTTGGGTTAATGGGAATATTACTATATGCTGTTACAACTAAATTGGAATGCTGTTGGCTATCACTAACCCATATTGTCATCAAATCCTCCTAAACATAGAACGTATGGGAAGGCCGGTCCCAGCGGACCCACCTGTCCCACATCAGCTGGCGATGGCACCTGGCACCAGCAGGTCCGGTGCCCAGCCTGGGACCCCCTCCTCCATTGGTCCTGTGCCACCTTCAGGTGGAAACGCTGCAGGGGATGGGGCTCATCCCCCCCATGCAAGCATGGCCGGTGGAGGGCCACCTATCACCGTCCGAACGGTCCGAGCTGTGGTGCATAGGGAGATCGAGCAATCAGTCGCTGATCCTCTACGCCAGCTTGAGGCAAAAGTGGCGTGACTCACAGGTGAGCCTGCCCCTCCAACACAGCCCCCATCACACCCACCCTCCACGCTGTGAAGGTGCAGTGGTGACTGCCCATTGGTGTGGATCTCAGTTCCACTGTTGCCATCTGTGGGCTCATGGGCTTGCGATATCCAAACACCCTTCACCGTCAATGGTGTTCACCCACCCCATGTGTCATATTCTGCCCCTGTATGCATCTTGTTTGTCTTGTCTGTTTACCTCCCCAACCTACCTCCCCAAATATACCTACTTCCCCTACCCCACATTCCACTCTCAAAAAAATGGGCAATCTGCTCCCCAAAAAAATTACGCCCCATACTTAGTTGCCCATTTTGCACACATGTCCGCTGGACACAAACTGAAATTTAATTGGCAGTACAACACACTTCATTGTCTTGATCCCTCTCCCAGGGGTGGAAGGTTTCAAATTTCCATACAAATTATTAGTATATGCACAGCTGTTGCTGTTAAAGAAATGGGCAGCTATGGACCTTCCCTACACCCGTCCTGCACATTCCGAGCTGTTTTCCCTACTGTCTTTCCCTCTTTGTGCCCCTTTTTCACCACTTTCCTATCTCCCCATTTTCTTTTCTTTCAAAGAAATGAGCGTGGGGGTTAGCGGGAGTAAGCACTTTTAAGCAGTAGTTAGCGTGTTTGTGCAAGTGTGCTCTTGTGTGCGCTTAGCTAAGTATTGCTAAGCATCACGCAAACCTGCGCAAACCCGCTTAAAAGTGCCTTAGTCACACTGTATGTCTGTATGTCTGTGCCCTTGTTCTGCTCAGCAGCAAAATACAATACCTCTGTCAGTCTCGAACCCCGGACCTTGGACACACTAGACTGCATGAAGTACCACTGAGCCATGGTAAACATACAACAAATTGTTGCTGCAATCACTATATCATGCATCAGAATGAGTGAATGTAAAGGACAAATAGGAATGCCATAACACAAATCCTGTTCTGTGGATCCTTACCAGCAGTTCTTGTGGAATTGCATTACATGACTGTGAAAAGAGAACCAGCCATACTAGCAGGAAATAATGTTACAGCAGCACGTAACAACCCCCACACAGTATCATAGTAGGGCAAACACTAGCATATCTGATTAGGGCAGAGGCCATATTTTGCAACTGTGACTACATTTTAGGCATGTCCCTGATTTTGAGACAGGTTTTAGCTGTGTCACTCTGAATCCCTCTGAAAGGTACTGACATTAGTCAGAAAGGTGGTGAATTACACTTAATAGTTGGACTCCGTTTGTACTTCAGGAAATGTGCATTAATCCATATGCTCTGTTTCTCTCAAAGTCCCAACTTTATGTCTCTAATATTGTAAAGGTGTACCTCACTTCTACCTACTTTTCCCTGAGTCTGTTCAAATATGTACCTGAGCATTTGAGAAGCCTGGCAGAGGCAAAAACACACAGGAATATCAGCTATTCTGCTGTTACACACTGTGCAAATAGTTTTGCAAGGAGTTCCAGAAGCATACCCTTATGTAGGAGTACAACAGTGAAATACCAAAGGATGTAGCCATGTACTGGTAGCAACCAACTATGACAATGCCATTGTTCCAGTGCTAAAAAGACCGGTGTGGTGCACAGACAAAGAATAACAGGCTAACCTCTGGCTACCATCTGGATAGGTCCACATTCGTGAGCTACACAGACAGACTAATTGCCTTAGTAAACTAACAGGCATACAACAACCCTTTACACCCAGCAAGATAAAGTTCACACATTAATACATAATGCTCTCTGTCCTTCTGCACCCCTACCCAAATGTACAATAAACCTGTGTGTTCAGGGTCTACCAAGGATGTAAGTAGGCATACTCAGTACTGAAATTTGTCCATCTTTCTTGAGCAGCCTGTGCTAATGTCAACACTAAATAAGCAGAAACTGTTCACAAGTGGCTAAATTAATATTCACATTATAGTAGTTCACAAACAGTTCATGTGCCAAATGAATACATCTCAATAACTACTTTTGTATGGCAGTTAATTGTATAAGTAGAAAAGAAACCACATAAACCCACTTATCTTGCTTTAGTATTTGTAGGGGTGATTACAACTCTACACTGACAACTGTGTAGTGGAAGTGGCAACATTCAGGTCTGAGTACAACATTTAATTCTCTGGCTACACCCCTAGCTTCAAATATAAGAAGTATACCAACCTTCTGACTTACAAAACAGTGTCCACAGCAAACAAGAATGGGCCCCACTTTGGAAAGCTGAAAGGGCTACGCCTACCTGGGTTGCTATGACAGTGAATACTGCAATTACCACACAGCAGGCTGCATGCAATTACAAAATGGTGGCCACCAATTGGTGCAGAGGCCATCACATGCACATGTGCAGATACCTATAAAAGCAGGCTGTACCTGCTGGCCACACATGCAATTATCACATTGCAGATGCTGAGAGAGAGAGAAAGAGACACAGAGACAGAGACAGAGTCAGAGAGGGAGAGAGAGCTGCACACCCCCAGCCACACCAGTGGAAAAAAAAAAATTTAAACAATAAACATCTAAGATAAAGCCAAAGATACAACAAAGTGAAAACTAGAAACACACACAAAGGAAAGGTATGTAACAGATATGTTTTTACTGGCATGTAGTAGATGTATTTGAATGAACAGAAGAAACCAACGGTTAGACCACAGCTGAAAATAAGAATAAAATAATCCAAGCCAGGAAACAGTCCACCTGCAGCTTCACACCAAATGCTCTTTATTATAATCAAGAGTAAGCGCTTTCGTGATCTAAGTCAGCTGATCGCTTCTTCAGACTCATAAAAACAGTTAAAACATTGATATTTAAAATATAGTTCAACCAATAAGAACACATATAAAGCTAAGACATAAGCTAATTAAAATGACATACATCTGTATATTACTCTGCTTTGTGTTCTATATAAAATAACATATCCATATATCAAAGCTCATCTTATACAAACATATACTTAATGTTTTAGTGGTCTGGATTTTAAAAAAGGTTTCAACGAAACAGCATTATTTATTCCAGGAAACATATCTGCTTGTAAAAATAAGATCCATTTTTGTTCTGCTTCCTCTACCCTATTCTTTATGTCACCTCCCCTCTTACTTCTATTTATTATTTCTAAAACCATAAAATTAAAAATATGTTTCTTATCTTCTTCTTCCACATGTTTTGCTAAGGCATTTGTATCTTTTTTATTTTTTATATCTCTAAGGTGTTCAAGGATATGTTCCTTTAAACACCTGTTAGTCTTGCCTATATAAAAGGCGTGACATAAAGTGCAAAAACTAAAATAAACCAAATTCCGTGTTCTGCAATCAGCATAGAAATCAATATCAACCGTAAATCCTAGTGTGGGATGTTTATACATAGATTTATTATATAGATACTCACATGCTGTATAATTCATGCAAGGAAAAGTCCCCTGCCTGTCAGATTGTACCATTCTATCATTATTTATAGATTTATAGCAAAGTTGCCTCTTTAAAGATCTCTTATTTCTAAAAGAAAAACTGGGTCTGTCCTCTAACAGTTCTCTCAGATCAGGGTCAGATAGTAAAACATTCCAATTCTTCTCAAAAATGTTACAGAACCTTCTAACATCGCTCGAATAAGTTATAGGGAATCTAACTTTAGTATTATTGTCTTGCCTACTGTTAGCTTCTTCCATAGTATTCGAGAAGAAGGATTTACATCTCCCATCCCTATTATCAATAGTATATCTGGAGCTTTCATCTATATCCTTCTTGCTGTAGCCTCTATTTAAGAAGTCTTTCTCTAATGTACTCATTGTCCCCACAAAGCCTTCATCTGTATTGTGTAAACAGCTTATTCTCATATATTGTCCCTTCACTACATTCCTATGTACAAATGTTGGCTGCATACTAGTCTTATGCAAAATGCTGTTTCTCCATGTAGGTTTCCTATACATCCCTGTTGTAATGTCATCCAGTGCTGTTTTTTTAACCAAAACATCTAGGAACTCAATAGAGTCCCTAGAATGTTGGCTGGTGAATCTTAAAAATTCAGTGTTACTGTGTAAATACTCCACCATCTCTTGTAATTTTTCACTAGTACCATCCCATAACAAAAAGACATCATCTACAAAACGTATGTACCATACAATATTCCCAACATATTTATTATTTGTACTCAATACATAATCTGTTTCCCACGCTGCCATTACTAAGTTGGCGTAGCTATTGGCACAAGCCGTGCCCATCGCTACGCCAACTTTCTGTAAATAAAACTTCTCATTAAATATAAAAACATTATTTTCTAGGACAATATCAAGTAATTCACATATCAGATTAATCTTAGTACTCTGAAAGGCTTGTTTCAAAGTCAGGATGTCACGTATTTTCTCAATACCCCATTTGTTTGGTATCACTGTAAACAGTGAAGTAACATACATAGTTACAAACATATAATTTCTTTTAATATTTCTGGTCTTATTATACAACAATCGCAAAAAAGCCTTTGTATCCCTTAATATAGTCTCACATGAGTTTAGGACTGTTTGTTGATTTTTTTCAATAAAAATAGAAATAGCTTCTGTTGCCCATCCTTTACTGGATACAATTGGTCTCATAGGGAGCTGTGTAATATGTTTGTGATTTTGGGTAAACCATAAATGATAGGTATAGTTGGATATTCTATCTGAAAATAATCAAACAATTCTTCTGATACATATTTGGTAATCAATAAATCAAAAATATATATAGATATCCTGTCAATTATACCATGTACTTGTCTCTCATTTAATTCAGCATACGTGTCTGTATCATTCAGGAGTTCCATCATTTTCTTATGATAAAAGACCTTATCCATTACTACTACACTGCCCCCTTTATCAGCAGGCCTAATCTCAATGCTATAAGAGTCTTTTAACTGTGATAATGCTTCAGTTTCTGATTTACTCAAATTATAAAATCTGGGTGGAAGATTCTTTGCATACATCTCTCTAATTTCATGTTCACATACATTAGTAAAAGTCTCAACTGTAAGATGTATCTTGGGTATAAAAGCACTAGGTTGTTTAAATATATTATAAGTTACATTTCTTTTAAACATAGTTTTGAGTGTTAAATTATGAGAAAGTAGCTTCAGCTCTTTCAATACATCAGTTAATATTGTTTTCTGTGCTGGAATAAAGTTCAGACCTCTATTTAACAACGAGACGTGCATCAGTTAAAGAGAAGCTAGATATATTAATTACCAAACTTTTTGTTGATTCTTGCTCCTGGTATTCATGTATGCAGGAGTCGCTCGTTCCTTCTGTTGTAATCGCGTTCTCCCTCTTCGGTTTCTGCTGTTCGACCTGTCCCTTATCGGCAATGCCTTCTTTAACACAAATGGAAGGATCAAAGTTTGTATAGCTTCAATTTGCTCCAAAAAAGCTACTGAATCCGAACCAACGCTGGAATCTATCCTTCTAATGGTACGATGAGTTTCCTTCACCATTCCGCCATTCTCAGATGTGGGAGGTTCTATACATGCTCTCTCTATACTGACGTCAGTGCTCTCACAAGGAGACTGATTTAAAGAGACAGTACTCTCCACATTTAAACTTTCAGAAGTTTCCACTGTAGTCATTTTTTCTGAGTTTTCTATATTCACAGGTGTTCTCCTTGGCCACGAAAAGACCTCTTTACATTGAAAATCATTGAGGTCCCTTTGGAGTTTTTTGGTTTTAGTATTATGCAGTCTTTTATCATAGCCCTGTATGTTATCAGTAAGTTCATCCAGTTTACTACCTAGTACCTCTGTAGGAAAGTTATTAATTAATTGTTCTTGAAGCCTCTTTATCCCATCAGCTAGCTCTTTTTCATGTGGTTTAAAGAATTCTATGAGCAAATGCATATAGTCATAGCTGAGCTGTAAATTTAGATTCTGCCATTTTTGAAGTAAGTCAGGATAGGTCTCACCATAGGTTGGCAGGTTTAATACTCTTGAGACCTCTCGGTACTATTGTACATTTCAATGAGGCTTCTAAATGAAACCTTTGCCACTGTAGCCTTTTGAAGCTATATAATTTATTCTCCAAATCTCTATACAGCTCAGTGAACTTCTTGTGTGTGTCATAGTCCACTTGTTCTCTCTCATTCACTGGAAAGATAGGGTTTAACATCAAAGGATTAGAATACACATGTAATAGTCCAGTCAGTCGTTCATATTGACTCTTATTGTTGTCATTACCTTCAGCCATGTCCCAGCTTCTAGATACAGTCCAGAAAATAAATATAAGAATTCAAGAAGCTGGGTAAACGCCTGGTATACACCTCAAGCGAATGAACAGAAGAAACCAACGGTTAGACCACAGCTGAAAATAAGAATAAAATAATCCAAGCCAGGAACAGTCCACTTCCAGCTTCACACCAAATGCTCTTTGTTATAATCAAGAGTAAGTGCTTTCGCGATCTAAGTCAGCTGATCGCTTCTTCAGACTCATAAAAACAGTTAAAACATTGATATTTAAAATATAGTTCAACCAATAAGAACACGTATAAAGCTATGACATAAGCTAATTAAAATTACATACATCTGTATATTAGTCTGCTTTGTGTTCTATATAAAATAACATATCCATATACCATAAAATTAAAAATGTGTTTCTTATCAGAATTATTAGCAAAACATATGGAAGAAGAAGATAAGAAACATATTTTTAATTTTATGGTTTTAGAAATAATAAATAGAAGTAAGAGGGGAGGTGACATAAAGAATAGGGTAGAGGAAGCAGAACAAAAATGGATCTTATTTTTACAAGCAGATATGCTTCCTGGATTAAATGTAATTACTTATCTGTATTTTGTCTGCATTGCTATGTTCACCTTTGCTTCTGTCATATTGTCCTTATTGCAATGTTTTATTTTGTACCCATTGGAGCTTTTCTCCCCGGGCCTCCGCTGAAAATGGACATGTATCCAGTCGGACTATCCCGGTCAACAAATGTAAAATAAATAAATAAATAAATAAATTAAATAATGCTGTTTCGTTGAAACCTTTTTTAAAATCCAGACCACTAAAACATTAAGTATATGTTTGTATAAGATGAGCTTTGATATATGGATATGTTATTTTATATAGAACACAAAGCAGACTAATATACAGATGTATGTAATTTTAATTAGCTTATGTCATAGCTTTATATGTGCTCTTATTGGTTGAACTATATTTTAAATATCAATGTTTTAACTGTTTTTATGAGTCTGAAGACGCGATCAGCTGACTTAGATTGCGAAAGCTCTTACTCTTGATTATAATAAAGAGCATTTGGTGTGAAGCTGCAAGTGGACTGTTTCCTGGCTTGGATTATTTTATTCTTATTTTCAGCTGTGGTCTAACTGTTGGTTTCTTCTGTTCATTCGCTTGAGGTGTTTACCAGGTGTTTACCCAGCTTTTTGAATTTTTTTATTTAGATGTATTTGAAGACTACTTTACATACTTTGAAACATCAATATGTGGCAGCAGTACGTATCTATGCACAGGTGCCCTGAATAACTACTGCCATGGACAAATCAGTGTGTAGCTGTGTGCAGTGGGACATAACTGTGATATATGTAGCTCAGCATTAAATGTCAAACATCTGAACCATGTCATTTGTGTTCTGTACAGTAGTGTGGACAATGGCTGTTTGCTGGTATATGACACATGGTGGTTAAACTCTGTGGGTGTGATTTGTCAGGTTTGCAGTGTCACAGCCAGTGAGGCCTGCTAAAGCCACATGGGCTGAGAACACCTTCAATGCATTTCACACAAGACTGTGCAATATCGTTACATAAGTGTATACCTCCTCAACTTCAATTAATTGATATTCCCACCATGACAGGTGGACTGTATATGCGCCTATATGTATATCTATATGTACACCAATGGATGTGTATATATATATATATATATATATATATATATATATATATATATATATATATATATATATATATATATATATATATATATATATATATATATATATATAGGCAGGGAGAGACAGAGTCACATTTTCTGTGACAGATGCCTGGTGACAAAGTCATGGCCTCAAGCTCAATGTCTGAAATACATTCGCATCCCTTTGGCTAAAAACTCTGTATCTATGAACTACCACATAGGTGGTAGTCAACATAACACCGACAGTGTGATAAGAGACCATGGGACACAGGTGGACAGTAGTCTCACCCTTGATAATCACAGTGCCACACTTGTCATGTGATCTGTCCACATGGCACACCTCGTCACAAAAGCTGTGTCATCCTGTGAAAAACAGGTCAGTGTTCCCCTCTACTCATCACTCACAAAACCCATTATAAAGTGCAATGCCCCTTCTGGTATGTACGTCACAAGACATCTATAGCAACTGGAAAGGCCACAGACATATCTCACAAAGAGTAATACCATCCTCAAACAAGTGCCCAATGCATACAGTCTCACCAAACCACAGCTACACTGTGTTGCATACCGGCAACCCAGAGGTGACCCCTGCCCAATATACAAAGCTAAGTCAAAATCAGAGCTGTTGTACATGCTCCATGTAAACAGATCACTATCCCTACGAGCTACATGCTCTAGGGACCTAAAGCTTGTCACCACAATAGACAGAACATGCTGGAGGGATAGATTCTTATCTCAGAGACATCCCATACTCTGGAACAAACTATCTAGCAATAGCAAACAAAGCTCCTCAGTAGCACCCGTCATGAATAGTCTTGATGATTGGATGTGAGATAGAAATTACACCCCGGGAATCAACTCTGTGGCTCTGCTTAACAGGGACACATGGAACTAAATTACTTGGAAGTCAAAAGTCAGGGTACCATCTGGCTAGGCTACTATAGGCCCTAGGGCCAATAGCCTATAACCTACCTATGAACCAATACACATCCACATGTACTTGTTGCATTAATTACTATGTGAGGTTGACTGAGTGTGATGGTGAATGTGTTGGTGAATGTGTCACAGTTGTGTATATGTGGGATAGCTTATTGGGAAATTGTTTCTGTCATGGTATTATGTGTCCTAGCTCTGATCCCAGCAAAAGATGTGCATGCTAATGCTAGCCAGAAAAAGCAGTATGGCATACGGTCCGATGTAGTCCCCTTGTGTTAACTGGGGTGTGCCATTGGAGGATGAAGCAGTACATATATGCTCATTGATTGGTACTGCTGGTGAATCAAACCCCTGTATGAACTGTAGTACTACCTGAAGCTGTAGGCCTAAACAGCACAGTATGGTGTATGTCCACATTGCTTGGAAACACTGTTCTGTGTGTTCCCTGTAGTCCTGTTTCATATCCTTGTAGGTCCCTCTGGTGTGACAGCAAGGCAGCAGACACATGCTGGTGAGTGTGTTCTACATTTAATATTGCTAATAAAATGTGCATGTCATAGGTGAGGTGTAGGCCATGTACACATGTAACACACCAACTCATAATGCATGCTGTGAATGTTTGCTGTGAGACTATGCACATCTCAGTAACGTGAGTAGCTGCCTCAAACACATGCAATACACAGAGCATCCAAAACAATTGTGGCTACACTATAGTGGACAATGGATAGGCAGTCGATACACATGCACAAGACATACACAACTCCATCATACACAGTACATGTTAATATGCTACACATGGCATATTCAGACACACGCTGGAAGGTCACACTCCAGTATCCCAAATGTCATCCACACAGCACACATAATATACCTGAGGGGTAGAGGCCTATCATGTGGCAGTGCAACACTCTCCAACATGCAACACATTCATGTTAGGCAATGCTCCCTATTGGGCACCTTACAAACCCATGTAACAAGTGGCTGTGAAATGGTGAATGTAGCCATGATACTGCAGTTCCAATACAGCATGGTATGTGCCAGTCTGGCACACATTAGTAGCCTTGAGTGACCACATGATGCTGCATGATGATGGCTCATGGTACTACACCCCATCCAGTTACAGTGACCACAGTACCACACATAGTATTAACTGCTATGCACCTCAATGTTGTGTGTGTGCAAACATATGCACTGATGCACATTATGCATAGCAATCACCATTTGTACAAAGTGACACATATATGTCATGTAATGCTATTGAGTGTATAGGTCACATGACACACACTGTGTATGTGTGAAGTTTAATGTTGCAGTTGTGTTGTAGCATGCCATGTCATGGTTGGCACTGGCATATCCACAATATGTCCGACACTCATCATAACCACTGTACAATGGCTATGTTGAGCAATGGTATTCCATCAGGTATACATGCACCACTCATCCTGTCTGTATACATAGCATGCATGTGCTAAACCTGTGTCCACAATCATCTGCTAAAGACACAGATGCACTAATCAGAAATTGATATCTATGTGACACACAGATACACATACAGCCATGGTATGCATACCTGTGAGTGATGGTACTCAAGACATTGCAGAGCTTTTAAGGCTTGCACAGCAATGTTGTGTCCATGTACACATTGCATTCCAGGGTGAGGCCGATCACTGAACAACAACACACATGCATCAAAGCTATGTATACTGTTATTAGCAAGGGCTGTCTACACACGCACTGCATGCTGTTGAGTAACACATGTCCTGCATGCTGACATGTATGATATAACTGTTTGCCTTGTGATACTGTACCCCACCATCACATGTTATTGAGTATGTTCTGGATATTTGGTGGTGTGTGTGTGTGTGTGTGTGTGTGTGTGTGTGTGTGTGTGTGTGTGTGTGTGTGTGCGTCTGTTTGAGTGAGGAGTGCATTTGTGTGCATGTGTGCATGTGTGCATGTGTTCATGTGTTCATGTGTGCATGTGTGCATGTGTGCCAACATCATGTACAGGTCGTAAAGTGTGTTTCTTGTCTTCCTCTCACAGGTGCTGACTCTGGGCTGGTTCAATGCAGTGGGCAAACCAATGTAACTGAGCAAAATAGTGATGATGATGATAGGTGTGTTGAGGCACAGGCATGTTTGCCAGGGTCTGTCGTTGGTCCGCCAATCGACAGTACACAAGTGTCCACACCATCCATGCACACAGTCATGCTGCCAATACATCCATCACCAATGTCCTTAGCTGAGAGACAGCATACAGCCAGCATTGGCCAGGGCAGTGTGGTATCCATGGCACTTGCATCCCA
Organism: Protopterus annectens; assembly: GCF_019279795.1. NCBI lineage: Eukaryota > Metazoa > Chordata > Ceratodontiformes > Protopteridae > Protopterus > Protopterus annectens. The sequence continues at coordinate 1,871,440,427 of NC_056739.1, forward strand.
ACACAGCAGCCATACCCAGATGTCTGGAAGGATATCACATAGGCAGATGTCCAGGGGTTCTCGACAGAGCAGTGCTGCTCATCATGCTACTGACAGATGTGCCACAGGTCTGACAATGTCACGCATGTTCCAGGCTGTCATGGAGGCACAGGCACATATAGAACAGTACACTAGACAGGGACTTAGGGCACAGAGGGCACACAACACCGCCGTATTGACAGCATCCGTGACCTAGCAGGTGCCATCTGTCATTACACTGAGGTCACAGATAGACATTGGGGAGAGACATTAGATGTACTCAGCAATGTCATGTCCATGTGTCACGACAGTGCGGGGCAGTTGAGTCGTCGACGTGGACGTATGCCAGCAACATCAGCAGCTGGCAGTCACCATGGACATCCCACAAGTCACAGCCGCTCCCATAGTGCCAGTACCAGCCCCAGCACTGTTGGGGGTGGGCTGTCGATAGAACATCCTAGAAGACCACGTGCACGTGGCTATGGACAGTCCCAGCAGGGACCTGGGTCCAGTGTACATCCATCTACCTCTGGGGATAGTACCCAGTCTGGCTTACTACCTGATAGTGTCAGTAGCACCCCTGCCAGGCACAGGTACCGTATCCGTGGCCAGAGATGGTGATCTTTAAAGCCTGGCAGGTACAGTCTGTGGCTGTCCCACACATACCCGTATATTGCAGCCACATGGTGGAACTGTGTGCATGCAGACACACACAGACACGAGCCAGACACCTAGGGCTAACATATACCCTCACACATCACATCAACATTGGCCCATAGCACTACTCTTGCCCCTCACACACACACACACACACACACACACACACACACACACACACACACACACATACATGTCGATTGGATGGCTCACAGTAGGCAACCGGCAAACCAACAACACACCCTTTGCTTATGATGAAACCTGTGCCACCTCCTGTCATCTGTAACATCGATGCAGGAACAGGCTACCATGTTGCTGATGCACAGGGTGACTTTATAGCACTACAGCAATGTCACCATGTTGTCAGCAGTAAAGTGTAATGATATGCTTGAAGGTGTAGCTGAGCAGGCATGACGCATTAAAGCTATGAATGTCATTGTAGTATTGTATACACCAGTGTTAGTTAAAGTAGTGTATTGTCCGCCCACGTGCCACTTGGCTGATGTGTGTAGTATTGGCAGCATGTGTTAGAGAGTGGACAGTATGTGTGGGATGTGTGTAGCACAGATTTGCAGGTCTACATCTGTGAACATGGTGGAGGTGCACTCTCTGCATGTACTTGCATAGTGGACACATGGGCAGGGTGACATGCCCTGTATTACACAGTAACACTACATAGTTTGTATTGGTGGCCAGTATGCATTGTACTACACACATTTCGGAACCTGACTACACATGTGTGTATGATATGGTTTGACACTGTGCTGTGGGTGATACTGTTACTATCTGCCATTGTTCTGCATTCATTTAGTATACATAACTTCAACAGCCTGACCATAACCAATCGTTAGATGATGTCTTCACAACTGACACACAGCTGTAGGACACACAGCAAAATTTGCATCCTTCAGGTATATACTATGCCAGTAACCAGTGGTATTCACCTGCACCCATTACTGAGACCACTCCTGCCTGGTATATAGCTCTGTTATGTACGAGCAATCACAGTAGGGATATGTCCGTCCACATCTGGTAATGCATACTGTGGCCTATAATGCATTCTCCAGATGACACACACATCCTCCACAAAGGTACCATACAGACAGATAACTGTTGTCAAACCCATGCTGTAAAGCTATTATCCAGACTAAGCATAGTCATCCACCTTTACGGAACATAGTATCCCCACAGTACCACATAGGTAGTAGCCACCAACATTATGAACAGGTACTGATGTGTACAAGCAACTAAGTGTTACGTCATCTCTCCTTTAATAATCACATTTCTTAAGATTTTTTGAAATACCTCGGTGGATCACATAAGCAATAAGGGGTTTGCATGCATATCCACAAAGGTTGTTGTACACCTATAATGAATAGCCATCATTGACAGACTTTACTGCGTTAGAACCGATCTAACATATACCTTGGCTATAAACCCTCACTCACACAATTCAATAGTAACCGTAATGAGTGTGTGTGGCACAGATGACCTAGGCCAGGGATCACTGCAGTGGCTGGCCTTGTCAAAAGCATACAGATGTGACCTAAGGTCTGTGAAGCAGAAGCACAGTCTAGCAAAGATGACAGTTGTATCCTTGGAGAAAGCAAGATTCACACACATGCAATAATTTAGGTAACGTACATATATGTATTTGCCACAGCTACCTCACATGTGCAATGCATACTGACATGTCATACAGTAGTAAAAGCAAAACCCACTACACATTGACCAACAGTGCCATACACAAAGAGCACACATACTCACCGAATGCAGGATTCAAACCCCTACCGAACTACTTTGTGATACTAGAGCAATACGCATTAACACGGCATGCTATACACATTCCTGGGATGCTTTTTTTTCCACAGGTATATTTGAAGGATGGTGACATCATCAGACCTGACAAAGATTAGTGTACCACTTTTAAGGTGTATGACTACTCTCCAAAAAGGTCGCCCCTCTCCAAGGTGATCACACACAAACAGACACACACACACTTGTCAAGTGCAGGATTCAAACCCCTACCTAGCTGTTTTATGATACTAGAGGTGTACGCATTAACACAACGTTCTATACACATTACTGTGAGTTGTCAATTCCACAGGTATATTTGAAGGATGGTGACATCATCAGACCTGACAAAGATTAGTATACCACTTTTAAGGTGTATGACTACTCTCCAAAATGGTTACTCTTCTCCAAGGTGATTACACACAGACAGACGCACACACTTGTCAAATGCAGGATACAAACCCCTATCTACTGGGTTTATGATACTACAGGAGTACTCATTAACATGACGTGCTATACACATTTCGGAAAATCCAGTTTTCCACAGGTATATTTGAAGTGTGGTGACATCATCAGACCTGGCAAAGATTAGTATACCACTTTTAAGGTGTATGAGTACTCTCCAAAAAGGATGCACTTCTCCAAGAGGATCAGACACAGACATGTCAATGGCATGATTCAAATCCCTACCTAATTGTGGTACTACAGGAGTATGCATTAACACAACGTGCTAGACACATTACTGTGAGTTTCCAATTCCACAGGTATATTTGAAGGATGGTGACATCATCAGACCTGACAAAGATTAGTATACCACTGTTAAGGTGTATGAGTACTCTCTAAAAAGGTTGTGCTTTTCCAAGGAGATCACACACACTTGTCAAGTGCAAGATTCAAACCCCTACCTCATTGGTCTGAATGTTACAGATAAGATATTACAGGGACAACATACACACGATATACATCACATATTTTTTTTCCACAGGTATATTTGAAGGATGGTGACATCATCAGACCTGACAAAGATTAGTATACCACTTTTAAGGTGTATGAGTACTCTCCAAAAAGGTTGCTCATCTCCAAGGATATCACACACAGACTTGTCAAGTGCAGGATTCAAACCCCTACCTAACTGGTTTATGATACTACAGGAGTATGCATTTACACAGCACGCGATACACATTTCCACAGGTATGTTTGTAGATTGGTGATATCATCAGACTACACAAAGTGGGTTACATTAGGTGACATTGGATGGGCTACATAGAAGGAATGTCTAAACCCTTTGGTCATGTGACCATCAAAGAAGAGTGTACTATCTAACTGTGTCCCCAGGGCCTTCATGACTTTCTACATACATACTGGAGTACCACCTATGTGGTAATTTGTTTGCACTTCGTTTTAGCCAAAGGGGATGACTATGCATTCATTGCCATTCTTCTTGGGGCATTGTTTTGACATCAGGTATCTGTCTCTGTCAGCCCCTTCTGGAGGATGTGTGTGTCAGCCATAGAGGAGGCGTGCCCTCTGAACTTCCCCCCAGGCCTATGCAGACAGATAACAGCAGGCCAGGCAGTGTGATGTGGGTTGGGTAGGCTATGAAGTCACAAACTAATATATGTGAAATTGGAAGCTAAGATCTGTAGTACAGTAGTATGCCTCAAGCCAGTACGATAGGCAACAGTACAGACTGAAATGGAGTACTTGACATAGCAGTGCAGGCCTAGCAAATGTGTATAAGTGTCAGGTGAACCCCTCATCCTATGCACACCCACAGTAACAATCAGGTGTGCCCCCAGGTAGAAAAGTACAAATAATAGCTGCCCCCCCTGTATGTAGAAATGTTGATAAGTTCATGCAAAGTGCCTCATGGAAGCCCTGCAGCACAGCGTGCTTACTGTCAATGTACAACACAAAGGTGAGCCCTGAAGTAAAAACAACTTGATTTTTCACACACATATAGTATATATGTCCATACTGGGCATGCTCACACACTTAAACAAATCTAGCAAATTTCAGTCAGCAACATACTGAATGGTCATACTGGGCATGCTCACACACTTAAATAAATGAAGCAAATGTCAGGCAACAACATACTGAAAGGTCATACTGGGCATGCTCACACACTTAGGCCATGTCTGAGTACAGCAGTGGGCCACACATATCTGGCAGTTGCATATGTTTTACCCCAGGAACCTGTCACTATTCAACAGACACATATAATATATTGGAACCCTGTCATAATTAAACTATGTACCACAAGTACTTAAGTTGTTCACAGAAAGTGAAAAAACAAAGAAGATCGATAAACCTGCAATCAGTATCATAAATAAACAATGTGCACTCCAAACATTATCCAATCCATGTTCTGGCAAAATAATCTGTGAAGGAGTCCATAGAGAACCATGACGCTTCCTTCCGCTATGTCATAAATATCAATGTACACTCATATATGTCCTGAGTCAGTGCAAACTGTAAATGACTGACATTGCCAACATCCTGTCAAACAGGCTCATACATACATACCCCCCTCTCACTGACAAAAGGCCCTATCATCATACCTGGAGATTGTGAAAGCACAGATATCACATATAGAATGGGTAAACAGCTCCTTCCAAATCTGAAAACATGGCGTCTATGGGATTACATTGTTTCCCTAGCTGTGTCATAAGTGAACTCCAGAACAAACAGACCCTGCACCTGAACAGTCTGTTGAGCCTCACCCTCTGTACAGGATATGAAACTGTTCAATGTGTTACAGCAATGTTTGGCACACTTCACAAGTGTTGGTGCACAACAGACCATGGGAACTATTGTCTTATAAGCCTATTAAGCCTGATCTTCAAGGCCATGGAGACCATCATGATGGAACTCGTAAACAGAGCTATTGGGAGCCTACAAACACCCAACCCTACCAATTTTGGTTTGGTCAGGGGCAGATCATGGTTCCCAAACCTACTAGACTGTTTTCAAGGCAGTCACCCAGGACATACATCAATGAAATGAGCTACACATGTCCCAAATAGACCTTGAAAAGTCCTTTTCCAACATCCCAGACACATGCCGTATCGACAAAATCAACAACTTGTGCATAAATATGTATGTCATCTGATGGCTTGCCAAGTGGGGCACAGATAGATCAAACAAGGTAAGAATTGTGGTCTCCTGTTCTGGCTGGTAACAACTGCTGCCTCCCATGGCTCAGTCCTGGGACCCCTCCTGTCTGGTGTATACTTTTCAGAAATACAGTCAAACACACGAGGGCTATGTTTAGCAAAGTTTGTGGATGACTGCAAAAAAGTTGTCATAATCGATGTTTGGGACAACAGAGACATCCTTAAAAAGGGTCTCAGTCAGACAGATGTTGTGTCAAAATTATGACCTCGAGCTACAGTCATACAAATACCACATAGGTGCCAACACCCTAAATATGGAGGTGATAATAAGGGATCTGTGGACACATGTGGATAGTCATCTCTACTTCCAGAAACACATTCACAAAGTGGTCAGACAATCATGCTATGTGTTCCCACAAACTGCCAAGGTCTTTGCATGTAGGTCAAAGGAGGTTCCCACTACTCATCAGTCATCAGTCCCGTCAGAGAGACCACAACACACTTGCGATGAATCTGATTAGGCACCTGCAGCATCTGGAAAGACCACTGAAGTACCTCAACAAGAGGATTATTGGCCTTAAACAGTTGCCCCATGCAAAAAGACTGAATTTAACTCAATCTGTACTCTGTTGCATACTGTCTACTCAGGAGATCTCTGCCCAACAGACAGGTCCATTTCATGGCAACACTCAGATCTGCTCTGAGTTACAGCTCAATGGCACTAAATATGCAGACCCAACTGATATTGCCAACATCCTGGCAGATAGGATCAGTGCTAACTTTACCCCCCTCTCACCCATGAAAGAGCACATCTCTATAATGGAAGACTGCAAAGTTGCTGTCATCATGGCTGCACAGGTAAAAAACACTGTCCAAAGCCAGTATTACAGCATCCATGGGACCAGATAACTTCTCAGGCTGTGTTCTACACAAACTACAGAATGAACAGGCACCACGCCGACGTACCATGTTCAGTCATAGCCTCACCTCAGGCTTTGTGCCTGCTGAATGGTGCACACCGACGTTTATCCCACTACACAAGGATGGAGACACCACGGACCCCAGGAACTAGTGCCCCATTAGCCTGATAAGCCTTCTCTGCAAGGCCATGGAATGTATCATCATACAGCTTATAAAAAAAGACATTGGTAATCTCCAAACTCTGGACCACAACCATGTTGGGTTTGTAAAATGCAGATCATGTCTCCTAAACCTGATAGAAGACATTGAAGCAGTCACCAGAACCGTAGAAAAGGGTAAGGTGGTTCGCACAGCCTATGTAGATCTTGCCATGGCTTTCAACACCATCCCCCACTCTGGAATTATAGATAAACCCACTAAACTAGGTATAAATTGCTATGTCACAAGATGGGTTGCCAACTGGCTCACTGACACAACACACACTGTGAAAGTAAAAGACTCCAAGTATGACTTTGGACCAGTGATGAATGCAGTGCCACAGGGTTCAGTTCTGGGTCCTGTCCTGTTCTGTATCTACTTCCCTGAAGTAAATTTTAACATGGAAGGTCTATAGCTAATGAAGTTTCTAGATGACTGCAAACTAGGAGCCATAACTGTAAATACTAAAGATGTGGACATCCTACAAAAGGGTCTCACTGAGACAGATGCCTGGTGTCAAAGCCATGGCCTCAAGCTCAATACCAATAAGTGCATTGTCATCCCCTTTGGTAAAAACTCTGTAGCCATGAACTACAACAGAGGTGATAGTATACTTAACACTGAAAGTGTGATAAGAGACCTTGGGTCTCAGGTGGACAGTGGACACACCTGTGATAATCACATCCCCACAGTAGTCAGGAAATCCTTCTACATGGCACACCTCATCACAAAAGGTAACTCATGCAGAATAGAAGAGGACATTGTTCCCCTCTACTCATCACTCACTAGATCCATAATAGAGTACAATGCCCCTTTTGCTATGTACCTCACAAGACATCTACAATAACTGGAAAGCCTGCAGAAATACCTCACAAAGAGCATTAGTGGCCTGAAATACATGCCATATGCAGACCATCTCAAAATGCTCCAGCTGTACTCTCTCACATATTGCCTACTCAGAGGTGATCTCTGCCTAACATACAAAGCTATGTCAAACACAGAGCTGTTGGACATGCTCCACGTAAAACACTCACAATCCCTCTGATCTTTGGCCCCAAAACCCAGAGTGAAATACAAAAGGAAGGGGTGTATCCATTTACCTTATGGATACCCACACCTTCAGGTTAGTGGCACAGCATGAGGCCTTGGAGACCATGCAAGTGCAACTAACATTGGGCAAAGCTGCTTATCAGATTGCAGCCTGCTACAGATCACCTACCTTGTTTCAGGAACCTCACTCAGTATTCCTGAGAACAGTGGAAAATATAAAGGTCCTATCAAACACCATTATATGAGGAGATTACAACTACCCAAACATTGAGTGGGAGAATTACTCATGTACAATATCCTTTGCCCAATGTTTCCTAGAGTTTAAAAACTCAACGCCCTGGAACAACTGGTTACCACACCCACTAGAGGTGAGAAAATACTGGACCTGATCATCACCAACATGGGGTACTAGTGTTCCACAACAGAGATAAACCCCTCACTGGTAATATCAGATCATAAAGTAATCACACTGGATATCCACATCCCGCCCTCCCCCCAGTCAAGGAAACCACTGTGAAGACATTTTCAAAAGCAAACTGCACACTACCCAAGACCAAAGTGGAAAGTTCCAAAGCCCCCTTGCAATAGGATAATGCTATACAATCTGCAGAATCATTTACAAGTGCATTCTATGAGCATCTACAGGGATGCATGGATTGAGACATCCCAAATAAAACCAAGATGCATTCCTCCAAAAATAAGAAACCAATCTGGTGGTCATCGCCCATAAATAAGCTATACAACAGAAGGAGGAAACGAACACATGATAGAGCAAACGTCACAAAAGGAAAGGCATCACTGATCATTATTAGGAAGAAACAATGATTACTCATAAAATAATCCAAGGCCAGTTTCTAAAGACAAATTGCCAAGGAATGTAAGAATAACAACCACAAAGCCTTTGTTAACTATACCAAACACTTAGGTGGCAACTCTCAAATATGCTGTCAGCTACTGCAAAATGGCAAAAAATACACTGTACCAACTTACACTGCCTACATCCTAGGGGACATGTTCAGTGCAAACACCCCCCCCCATCACCCCCAAAAGGGCCTGTGTCCATCTCAGAAGAATGCAGAGCCCCAGACTTCATGGACATGTGGGTAAAAACAGCCCTCTCCAAAGCTAAGAACACAGCATCAATGGGACTGGATGATGTCCCAGGCAGCGACTTACACCAGCCCCTAAAGGAACAACACCATCACCTACATTCACTGTCCAGACTCAACCTTACCACAGGCTATGTACCCAAAGAATGGCATACAGCAATAGTCATCCAGCTCCACAAAGGGGGTGCCACAACAGAACCAGGAAACCATTACCCTGTAGGCCTACTCAGCCTGGTCTGCAAAGCTATGGAGCAAATTATCATGGAATCCATAAACAGAGACATTGGGGACCTCCAGACACTGGACTCTACCCAACTTGGCTTTGTTAAAGGCAGATCCTGCCTCCTAAACCTAGTTGACTTATTTGAAACAGTTACCAGGGACATAGATGGAGGTGAAAGTAGTCCACACAGCCCACCTGGACCTCACTAAGGCCTTTCAACACCATTCCCCACTCTGGCATCATGGACAAGCTTACCAGCTTGAACATTAATAGCTATGTCACAGGATGGGTGGCCAACTGGCTTACAGATCAAACACACATGCTCAGAGTTGTGGGTGCCATGTCCGACTCTAAACCAGTCACAAATAGCATCCCACAGGTCTTCGTCCTGGGACCCCACCTGTTCAGTAGATACTGCTCAGAGGTACAGGCAAGCACAGGAGAAGCATGGCTGAACAAGTTTGCAGATGACTGCTAACTGTGGTCCATAATTGACTCTACAGCTGACACGGACATCCTCCAGAAGGGTCTTACAGAGACAGATACCTGGTGTCAAAACAATGCCCTCAAGCAGAATGTCAAAGAATGCATAGTCATCCCTTTGGATAAAACAAAGTGCACACAAATTACCACATAGATGGTAATCCAGTATGTAAGGAGGATGTAATTATGGCCCTGGGGACCAAGGTAGATAGTAAACTCTCCTTTGATGATCACATTGCCAAAGTGTTTAGAAATTCCTTCTATGTAGTCCACCTAATGTCACTTAATGTAACCCACTTTTTCTAGTCTGATGATATCACCATCCTACAAATATCCCTGTAGAAAAGCAAGCTCCTAGTAATGTGTTTAGTGCGTTGTGTAAATGCTTACTGCTGTAGTATCACAAAGTCATTAGATAGAGGTTTGAATCCTGTACTTGGCAATTGTATGAGTGTGTGTATATCTCCTTGTAGCGGAGCAGCCTTTTTGGAGACTACTACAACACCTTAAAAGTGGTATACTTATCTTTGTCAAGTCTGATGATGTCACCATCCTACAAATATACATGTGGAAAAAATAACTCCCAGTGTTGTTTCTACCGCATCATGTTAATGCGTAATTCTGTAGTATCATAAAATAGTTTGGTAGAGGTTTGAATCCTGCACTTGTCAACTGTGTGTGTGTGTGTGTGTGTGTGTGTGTGTGTGTGTGTGTCTGTGTGTCTCCTTGGAGAAAAGCAAACTTTTTGAAGACTACTGAAACACCTTAAAAGTGGTATACTCATCTTTGTCAAGTCTGATGATGTCACCATCCTACAAATATACCTGTGGAAAGAAGAGTACCCAGTAACGTGTGTAGCACGTTGTGTTAATGTGTACTGTCCTAGTATCTTAACCTAGTTTGGTAGGAGTTTAAATCCTGCACTTGGTGAGTGCGTGTGTGTGTGACATAGTTGGTCAATGTGTTGTGGGTTTTGCTTTTACTATTGCATGACATATCACAATGGCAACAGTATGTGCATTGCACGTTAGGTAGTTGTGTGGCAAATACATATACATACATTTGACCTCAATTATTTCATAGGTGGGAACCCTGCTTTCTCCATGAACACACCTGTTATCTTTGCCAGAGTGTGCTGCTACATTCCAGATCTTAGGTCACATCTGTATGCTTGTGACAAGCCCAGCCACTGCAGTGATCCCTGGCCTAGGTCATCTGTGTCACACACACCCATTACGGTTTCTATTGAATAGTGTGAGTGAGGGTTTATGCCTGAGGTATATTTCAGACCTGTTCAAATGCAACAAAGTCTGTCAATGATTGCTATTCATTATAGGTGTACAACAACCTTTGTGGATATGCATGCAGACCTCTTATTGCTTATGTGATTCACCGAGGGATTTCAAAATACCTTTGGAAATGTGATTACCAAAGAAGAGATTATGTAAACTTGGCTGTAATGTACACATCTGTACCTCTTCAACATGTTGGGGGCTACTACCTATGTGGTACTGTGGGGATACTATCTTTTGTAAAGGTGGATGACTATGCTTTAGTTGGCTTATAGCTTTACAGCATGGGTTTGACAACAGGTATCTGTCTGTATGATACCCTTGTGGAGGATATGTGTGTCATCTAGAGAATGCATTATAGGCCACAGTATGCATTTCCAGATGTGGATGGACATATCCCTACTGTGTTTGCTTGTACCTAAGAGAGCTATATGCCAAACAGGAGTGGTCCCAGGAATGGGTGCAGGTGAATACCACTGGTTACTGGCATAGTATAGTACCTGAAGGATCCAAATGTTACTGTGTGTCCTACATCTGTGTGTCAGTTGTCAAGACATCATCTAACAATTGTTTATGGTCAGGCTGTTGAGGTTATGTATACTACCAGAATGCAAACCAATGACAGATAGTAACATTATCCCCCACAGCACAGTATCAAACCATGTCATACACACATGTGTACCCAAGTTCCAAAATGTGTGTAGAACAATGCATACTGGCCACCAATAGAAACTATGGAGTGTTAACACTGTATAATACAGGGCATGTCACCCTGCCCATGTGTCCACTATGCACGTACATGCAGACAGTGCACCTCCACCATGTTCATAAATGTACACCTGCAAATCTATGCTGCACACATCCCACACGTACTGTCCACTCTCTAACACATGCTGCCAATACTACACACATCAACCAAGTGGCACGTGGGCAGACAATACACTATTGGAATTAACACTGGTGTAAACAATACTACATTGACAATCATAGCTTTAATGCATCATGCCTGCTCAGCTGCACCTTCAAGGATATCATTACACTTTATTGCTGACAACATGCTAACATTTCTATACTGCTATAAAGTCACCCTGTGCATCAGCACCATGTTAGCCTGTTCCTGCATCAATGTTACAGATGACAGGAGGTGGCATATGTACAGGGTGTGTTGTTGATTTGCCAGAGGCCTACATAGAGCCATACAATCGACATGTATGTGTGTGTGTGTGTGTGTGTGTGTGTGTGTGTGTGTGTGTGTGTGTGTGTGAGGGCCAAGAGTAATGATATGGGCCAAAGTTGATGTAATGTGTGCGGGTATGTGTTAGCCCTAGGTGTCTGGTTTATGTGTGTGTGTGTCTGCATGCACACAATTCTACCATGTGGCTGCCATACACGGGGATTTGTAGGACAGCAACAGACTGTACCTGCCAGGCTTTACAGATCACTGTCTCTGGCCATGGATACGGTACCTGTGCCTGACAGGGGTGCTACTGACAGTATCAGGTACTAAGCCAGACTGGGTACTATCCTCAGAGGTAGACATATGTACACTGGACCCAGGTCCCTGCTGGGACTGGCCAGAGCCAAGTGCACGTGGTCTTCTAGGATGGTCTATGGACAGCCTACTCCCAACATGCTGTGACTTGAGGGATGTCCACGGCGACTGCCAGCTGCTGATGTTGCTGGCATACGTCCACATCCACGTCTCAACTGTCCCACACTGTCCTGACACGTGGACATGACATTGCGGAGGACATCTAATGTCTCACCCCAATGTCTATCAGTGACCTCAGTGTAATTACAGATGGCACCTGCTAGGTCATTGATACTGTCATTTAAAGTGGTGTTATGTGCCCTCTGTGCCCTTAGTCCCTGTCTGGTGTACCGTTCCATATGTGCCTGTGCCTCCATGACAACCTGGAACATGCGTGAGGTTGTAAGACTTGTGGCACATCTGCCAGGGGCATGATGACTAGCAGTGCTCCGACGAGAATCCCTGGACATCTGCCTATGTGGTACTGTTCCAGACATCTAAGTATGGCTGCTGTGTCCGGATGCATGTGCCATAGATACCACACTGTCCTGGCCATTGCTGACTGTACATTGTCCCTCAGCTAAGGGCATTGGTGATGATGGATGTATTGGCAGTATGACTGTGTGCATGGATGGGGTGGACACTTGTGTACTGTCGATTGGTGGCCCAATGACAGACCTTGGCAAACATGCCTGTGACTCAACACACCTATCCTCATTATCACTATTTGTGTCATTGACATCAGGTTCCTTGCTGCAGTGAACCAGCCCAACCTCAGCACCTGTGAGAGGAAGACAGGAAACACACTTTACGACCTGTACATGATGTCAGAACACATGCACACATGCACACATGCACACATGAACTCATGCACACATGCACACATGCACACATATACACTCCTCACTAAAGCAGACACACACACACACACACACACACACACACACACACACACACACACACACACACACACACACACACACACACACACACACACACACACACACACACACACACACACACACACACACACCACCAGCAATCCAGAACATACTCAATAGCAGTTGATGGTGGGGTACAGTATCACAAGCTAAACAGTCATATCACACGTGTCAGCATGCAGGACATGTGTTGCTCAACAGCATGCAGTGCGAGTGTAGACAGTCCTTGCTAATAACAGTATACATGGCTTTGATGCATGTGTTTTGTTGTTCAGTGATTGGCTTCACCATGGAACGCAATGTGTACATGGACACAACTTTGCTGTGCAAGTATTACAAGCTCTTCAATGTGCTGTGCACCATCACTCACAGGTATACATACCATGGCTGGATGTGTATCTGTGTGTCACATAGATATCCATTTCTGATTAGAGTACCTGTGTCTTTAGCAGATAATTGTGGACACAGTGTAGCTCATGCATGCTATGTATGCACACAGGATGAGTGGTGCGTGTATACCTGATGGAATACCATTGCTCAACATAGCCATTGTACAGTAGTTATGGTGAGTGTAGAACATATTGTGGACATGCCAGTGCCAGCCATGACATGGCATGCTACAACACAACTGCAACATTAAACATCACACATACCCAATGTGTGTCATGTGACCTATACACTCAATAGCATTACAAGACATATATGTGTCACTTTGTGTAAATGGTGATTGCTATGCATATTGTGTATAGGTGCATATGTTTGCACACACAGCATTGAGGTGTATAGCAATGAATGCTATGTGTAGTACTGTGGTTACTGTAACTGGATGGGGTATAGTACCATGAGCCATCATCATGCAACATCATGTGGTCACTCAAGGCTACTAATGTGTGCCAGACCGGCACCTATCACGCTGTACCTGAACTACAATACCATGGCTACATTCACCATTTCACAGTCAGTTGTTACATGGGTTTGTAAGGTGCCCAATAGGGAGCATTGTCTAACATGAATGTGTTGTGTGTAGAAGAGTGTCGCAATTCCCCATGATAGGCTCTACCCCTCAGGTATATTATGTGTGCTGTGTGGATGACATTTGGGATACTGGAGTGTGACCTTAGAGCGGGTGTCTGAATACTCCATGTGTAGCATATTAACATGTACTGTGTATGACAAAGTTGTGTATGTTGTGTGCATGTGTATCAACTCTGCCTATCCAATGTCCACTACAGTGTAGCCACAATTGTTTGGGATGCTCTGTGTATTGCATGTGTTTGAGGCAGCTACTCACATTACTGAGATGTGCATAGTCTCACAGCAAACATGCACAGCATGCATTATGCGTAGGTGTGTTACATGTGTACATGGCCTACATCTCACCTATGACATGCACATTTTATTTGCAATATTAAATGTAGAACACACTCACCAGCATGGGTCTGCTGCCTTGCTGTCACACCAGAGGGACCTACAAGGATATGAGACAGTTTGTCAGTGGCAACAACTTTGGCATTGCTACTGTAGGTTTGCAATCTTACAGTAGTACAACGGGTGACAGTCACAGGCCTACAGGTCATTTTCCAAATTATCAGTATTGCACAACACCAGGCTCCACATCTTATAACTACACAGTATGCTTCTCACATATGTATGATCTACCAATAGAGGTAACAGTAGTCTACAGATATGCCATGTTACCTGCACGCTCCATGTGAACTTGCTGGTTGGCTCCGGCCTCCATGATGATACATGTCTGCTGTTGTTGTTGTTGGCCAGAAGCCACCAGGCTCAGGAGCAGCTCCTCCACTCTGGTGAGGGTGGGGGATGGATGGTAACCCCACCACCTGTGGCAAGCTGTTGTCTACGGACATCAGACACACACTGCCAGACATATCTAAGTAAATCACTGCAGTGATGGTGTACCTGCTCATATGTCCAGTTATGCATGCCTATTTCATTTACCCTATGGACAACATCTTGCCACAGTGCAGTCCGCTCATGCTGGTCTTGGCTGGTTTTTGAGAAAAGCAGTGTGTAGTGCTGAAACAGACTGGTTGTTATGACATCATCCTCAGCAGGACTATAGGCCGGATTGCGATGGTGGGCCATGAACCCTGTAAGACAATGAAACAATATGTGTGAGCAAATCATGTGGCACACTTAACATTCTACAGAACAGATATCAATGAACTGCCATAAATAGCAACCTATTGTCTGTCAGAGAATACACACTTTCAATACCATAT
This sequence comes from Protopterus annectens, assembly GCF_019279795.1. Classification (NCBI taxonomy): domain Eukaryota; kingdom Metazoa; phylum Chordata; order Ceratodontiformes; family Protopteridae; genus Protopterus; species Protopterus annectens. The sequence goes on from NC_056739.1 coordinate 1,871,456,006, forward strand.
ATCAGTGCTCAACCCACAACTGCCTGACAGTGCCTGGCACACTCTATATATTAAACCATGTTCTGCACAGCAACAAAGAGAAACCACTATGTAAGACTATACAACAGTACATGGCACACTGCATGTGACACAATGCACCACCTAGTCACAGGAGGTACATATCAAGCTAATGCATAAAGAGATATGTCATCCATTACAATGATTGTAAAGTCCAGTTACAGTATTACCAGTATACCACACTAGTTGTTGATGGCAAACCCCTGACTAAAATATGTGCACATTCGTGAATATAGGTGGCATACTGCAGTACTAGACTATACATGTTGATAGAGACGCACTTATATCCTGTAACACACATATGACCAAGGGCATGTTACAGGCATACCTACACATACATCAGACATACATACAAGACACAAAGGTATGGCAACCCAGATGAGCTTTATGTGTGTACTATACAGTACTGTGTGTCAGTACTTACAAAACCTTATACCTGAGGTATGTAATCTGTGAGGACTACAGGGAACACACAAAACAGTGGTTCCAAGCAAGGTGGACATACACCATACTGGTATGTTTAGGCCTACAACTTCAGGTAGAACTACAGTTCATACAGGATTTGGATTCACCAGCAGTACCAATCAATAAGCATACATGTACTGCTTTAGCCTCCAATGGCACACCCAAGTTAACACCAAGGGACTACGACAGACCATATGCCATACTGCTTTTTCTGCCTAGCAATAGCATACACATCTTTTTTTCTGGGATCAGAGCTAGGACACAAAATACCATGACAGAAACAGTTTCCCACTAAGCTATCCCAGATATACACAACTGTGACACATTCACCAGCACATTCACCATCACACTCAGTCAACCTCACATAGCAATTATTGCAACAAGTACATGTGTGTGTGTGTGTGTGTATTGCTTCATAGGTAGGTAATAGACTATTGGCCCTAGGGCCTATAGAAGCCTAGCCAGATGGTACCCTGGCCTTTGACACCCAAGTAATTTAATTTCATGTGCCCCTGTCAAGCAGAGCCACAGAGGTGATTCTCGGGGTGTATTTCCTATCTCCCATCCAGTCATCAAGATTATTCATGACAAGTGCTACTGAGGAGCTTTGTTTGCTATTGATAGGTAGTTTGTTCCAGAGTATGGGATGTCTCTGAGATAGGAATCTATCCCTCCAGCATGTTCTGTTTATTGAGGTGACAAGGTTTAGGTCCCTAGAGCATGTAGCTCGTAGGGATTGTGATCTGTTTACGTGGAGCATGTCCAACAGCTCTGGGATTGACATAGCTTTGTATGTTAGGCAGAGGTCACCTCTGGGTAGGCGGTATGCAACACAGTCTAGCTGTGGTTTTGTGAGATGGTCTGCATAGGGCATCTGTTTGAGGCCAGTAATACTCTTTGTGATGTATGTCTGTTACCTTTCCAGTTGCTGTAGTTGTCTTGTGAGGTACATACCAAAAAGGGCATTGTACTCTATAATGGGTTTTGTGAGTGATGAGTAGAGGGGAACACTGACCTCTTTTTCCCTGGATGACACACCTTTTGTGATGAGGTGTGCCACGTAGACATATTACATGACTAGTGTGGCACTGTGATTATCAAAGGGGAGACTACTGTCCACCTGTGTCCCATGGTCTCTTATCACACTGTCGGTGTTAAGTCGACTACCACCTATGTGGTAGTTCATGGGTACAGAGTTTTTACTAAAAGGGATGCCACTGCATTTTCGACATTGAGCTTGAGTTCATGGCTTTGTCACCAGGCATCTGTCACAGTAAATATGACTCTGTCTGTCTCTCTCTCTCTATATATATATATATATATATATATATATATATATATATATATATATATATATATATATATATATATATATATATATATATATATATATATATATATATATATATATATATATATATATATATATATATATATATATATATATATATATATACATATATATATATATATATATATATATATATATATATATATATATATATATATATATATATATATATATATATACATACACATATACATATAAACATCCATTGGTGTACATATAGATATACATATAGGCACATATACAGTCCACCTTTCATGGTGGGAATATCAATTATGCGAAGGATGTGAGGTATACAGTTATCTAATAATATTGCACAGTCTTGTGCAAAATGCATTGAAGTTGTTCTCAGCCCATGTAGCTTTAGCAGGCCTCACTGGCTGCAAATCTGCAAACCTAATAAATCACACCCACAGAGTTTAACCACCACATGTCATATACCAGTACTGTATGCTGTCTTGTTTGCCATACACTACAACCTACATACAAATATGCACATAACAACCTTCACCAACATATATATGACCACCCTTCACAAACAGTTGCAGTATGTCCCTTGCTCTATGCACATGTACAGATGCTAATATATCTGACACAGATATATCTCTCCGTATGTGTGTGCCATACACGCACAAGGTCCACATTGTTGTATGTCCCTGGACCTCACGGCTGACCTGTTGGGCCTTGCTGCAACATGAACAGGTGTCACATGTGAGCACACAGTAATATTAGAGGGTGTATATATAGCTGCAAATGCTAGATTAGCATACTAGCCTGGTACAGCAGTTGCCAATGCTAAACTACACGTTAATATGACTATCATGCATGTGTTACTCTGTCACATCCATGTTTATATAGCTGTATGCACTACTCCCCCAAACAGCCATTGTCCACACTACTGTACAGAACACAGATAACATGGATCAGATGTTTGATATTTAATGCTGAGCTACATATGTCACAGTTATGCCCCACTGCACACAGCTACACACTGATTTTTCCATGGCAATTGTTATGCAGGGCATCTATGCATAGATACATACTGCTGCCATATATGAATGTTTCAAAGAATGTAGAGTACTCTTCAAACAAATCTACTACATACCAGTAAATACATATCTGTTACATACCTTTCCTTTGTATGTGTTGGTAGTATTACGTTCCATGTGTCTTTGGCTTTTTTATTTTTCTCTTGATGTGGGTGTGTGCATGTCTCTCTCTCTCTGTCAACATCTCTCTCAATATCTGCAGTGGAATGATTGCGTGTGTGGTCAGCAAGTGCAGCCTGCTTTTACAGGTATCTGCACATGTGCATGTGATGGCCTCTGCACCAATTGGTGGCCACCATTTGGTAATTGCATGCAGCCTACTGTGTGTTAATTGCAGTACTCACTGTCATAGCAACCCAATGCTATAAATTGCTATGTCAGGTAGGCGTAGCCCTTTCAGCTTTCCAAAGTGGGGCCCATGCCTGTTTGCTGTGGACACCGTTGTTTAAGTCAGAAGGTTGGTATAGTCCTTATATCTGAAGCTAGGGGTGTAGCCAGTGATTTAAATGTTGTACTCAGACCTGAATGTTGCCACTTCCAGTACACAGTTGTCATTGTAGAATTGTACTCACCCCTACAAATGCTAACACAAGATACATGGGAGTATGTAGTTTCTTTTCTACTTATACAATTAACTGTGATACAAAAGTAGTTATTGAGATGTATTCATTTGGCACATGAACTGTTTGTGAACTGCTATACTGTGAATATTAATGTTCTCACTTCTGCACAGTTTGTGCTTTTTTATTGTTGACATTAGCACAGGATTCTCAAGAAAACTGGACAGTTCCAGTACTGAGTATGCCTACCTACATCCTTGGTAGACCCTGAACACACAGGTATATTGTACATTTGGGTGGGGATGCAGACATACAGCGAGCATTATGTATTATTGTGTGAATGTTATCTTGCTGGACTTAAAGAGTTGCTGTGTACCTGTTAGTTTAGCAAGGCAAGTAGTCTGTCTGCATAGCTCCCAACTGTGGACCTATCCAGATGGTAGCCAGACGTTAGGCTGTTATTCTCTGTCTGTGCAATGCACAGGTCTTTTCAGCACTGGTACAATGGCATTGTTGCAGTCATTTGCTACCAGTACATGGCTACATCCTTTGGTATTTCAGTGTTGTACTCCTACATAAGGGTAAGCTTGTGGAACTCCTTCCAAACTATTTGCACAGTGTGTAACAGCAGAAAAGCTGATCTGCCTGTGTGTTTCCACCTTGGACAGGCTTCTGAAACACTCAGGTACATATTTGAACAGAGTGAGGTAAAGGTAAGTAAAAGTGAGGTACACCTTCAAAATATTAGAGACAGTAAGTGGAGACTTCAGGAGAACCAGTGCATATGGATTACTACACCTTTTCTGAAGTACAAGCTGTGTCTAACTCCTACATATTGTCATTATTCATTAGGTGCAATACCCCCATTTCTACCTATTGTCAGTACTTTTCAGGGGATTCAGAGGGACACAGCTAACATATGTTTCAAAATCAGGGACATCCCTGAAATGTAGTCACAGTTGGGATGTATGTCCTCTGCCCTAATCAGATATGCCACTGTTTGTCCTGCTATGATACTGTGTGGGGGTTGTAAAGTGCTGCTGTAACATCATTTACTGCTAGAATGGCTGGTTCTCTTATCACAGTCATGTAATGCAATTCCACAACAACTGCTGGTAAAGTTCCACAGAACAGGTTTTGTGTTATGGCATTCCTATTTTTCCTTTACATTCACTCATTCTGATGCATGATATATCTATTTCAGCAACAACCTGCTGTATATCTACTGTGGCTTAGTGGTACTTCATGCAGTCTAGTGTGTCCAAGATTCGAGACTGACAGAGGTGTTTTATTTTGCTGCTGAGCAGAACAAGGGCCCTTACATGCCGGGTGACTAAGGCACTTTTAAGCAGTTGTAAGCGGGTTTGTGTGGGTTTGCGCAAAGCTTAGCAATGCTTAGCTAAGCACACACAAGTGCACACTCGCGCAAACCCGCTAACTACTGCTTAATAGTCCTTACTCCCGCTAACCCTCACGCTCATTTCTTTGAAAGAAAAGAAAATGGGGAGATAGGACAGTGGTGAAAAAGGGGCACAAAGAGGGAAAGACAGTAGGGAAAACAGCTCGGGATGTGCAGGACGGGTGTAGGGAAGGACCATAGCTGCCCATTTCTTTTACAGCAACAGCTGTGCATATGCAATAATTTTGGAGGGAAATATGAAACCTTCCACTCCTGAGAGAGGGGTGAGGACAACAAAGTATGTCGTACTGCCAATTAAATTACATTTTATATGTCCAGCAGACATGTGTGCATAATGGGCAGCTATGTATGGGGCGTAATTTTTTTTTGGAGCAGATTGCCCTTTTTTTTCTTTTTCCAGGTGAGAGTGGAATGTGGGGTAGGGGATGTAGGTATATTTGGGGAGGTAGGTTGGGGAGGTAAACAGACAGGACAAACAAGATGCATACAGGGGTGGAATATGACACATGTGGGGGGTGAACAACATTGACGGGGAAAGGTGTTTGGAAAAAGCAAGCCCATGAGCTCACAGATGGCGACCATGGAACTGAGATCCCCACCCATAGGCAGTCACCACTGCACCTTCACAGACCAGAGGGTGGCTGTGATGGGGACTGATTAGGAGGGGCAGGCTCACCTGTGAGTCGTGCCACTCATGCCTCAAGCTGGTGTAGAGGATCAGTGACAGAATGCTGGATCTCCCTATGCACCACAGCCCAAACCATTCAGATGGTGAGAGGAGGCCCTCCTCCACCCACACTTGCACAGGGGGGGACAAGCCCCATCCCCTGCAGTGCTTCCACCCGAAGGTGGCACAGGCCAAATGGAGGAGGAGGTCCCGGGCTGGGCACTAGACCTGCTGCTGCCAGGTGCCATCGCCAGCTGAGGTGGGACAGGTGGGTCCGCTGGGACCGGCCTTGCCATACGTTCTATGTTTAGGAGGATTTAATGACAATATGGGTTGGTAACAGCCAATAGCATTCCAAATTAGTTGTAACAGCATGCAGTAGTATTCCCATTAACCCAACATACCAGAGTTCCAACAGTTGAACAGCAAGCATAACACATGCATATATAGAACAACAGTGGACATTCCAACATCATGCAGGATTAATTGGTGGCAACAGGCCACCAAGATTGTGGTATTTGAACAGGACACATGCATCAAAGTAAATGCAGATATTTATAAACCAATAGGACATATGTCCCAACAAATGTTTTGAGATTAGACATACCCATTGAGGTGTGGAATTGCATTGTTTATGCACATACAGTCGGGTGTAAAAAGATACCTCCATTAACAACTTATATATACTTATAGTTTGCACTACATTCCTATTGACTGCAGGTATATATCCCCTACATGTATTATTACACTAGGCAATGTACATTAAATTATGAAATAGGTTTTACTAGTTCTTTATATACCTGACCTGTATCTGACATACAAACTGTCCAGGATGCAGATGTTACTGCTACGTATTTATATATTATATTTATATTTATATATCTACATATCTAGATGTGTTCAGGTGACATTATCAGTTATATTTTAACAGCCCCCTACATTTCTAGCAGCACACTGACATTTCTGGGGAACACAATAACAAGCTACTCATGTGCCAGATTAACCTGTACATGCCGGCCATGAACCAACAGTTGAGGACTGTATATATGCTTAACAGCTACTGGCACTCCCTTCATCCACTTTATATGGGCCTACCCAAGTGTGGGTTGACAGCGCTTAATGCAACAGTACTATTTCTATAATGCAAGAGTACAACAACATATCAAAGAAAGTGACACGGACACACTACTGGAATTATACCTTTATTAATTACATAACACACTTTTCTAGAGGCTCTCTCATTTATTTGATATAACAGTGCATGCAGAAGACTTATTCAAGATGTATCATACATTTATTAATGGGTTACAACACTCTTTTTCAGGCTCTCTCACTTATTTTATATAACAGTACATGCAGAGAAGTTATTCAAGACTTATTATACCTTTATTATTGGGCTACAACACTTTTTTCAGGCTCTCTCACTTATTTTATATAACAGTACATGCAGAATAACTACTAACCTGCCTGGTGGTGCAGCTTTAACAGCCCATCTACATAGGCTTGCTGATTCACAACACGGACACCTGCAGCTGTGAAGTAAATGAAGTGATATTGAGACATACCTATCCATAATATAGACTACAATAGCAATTCTTACATACTTCATTCCATGGCTACCTACTCAGTAGTGGGGCATTTTCCATCCCACGAGCCTCCTGTATCCACTGGTTCAGTCGGTCCTCCTTGCGTCTCTTCAGGTGTGAGTAGTGGTGTCTGACCTGCTCACCAGTCTGAGGGATGCCTGTGGCACTGGTGAGATCATGCGCTAGATGGTTCCAGGCTTCCACTTTGTATTGGGTGCCTTGGAACTGGCCCTGCAGGAGTCTCTCCTCATGATTATGGAAGAGGAGCTAAACCATTACTTTTGACTCCTCAATGCCCCAACATTGCGCTCCAAATCGAGATCCCTCTCCAACACCAGCCATGCTGACTGCAGATGGGAGCTACAACCAGTTATGGCAAGTATTCCCACCTATGGAGCTTAAATATGCCTCATTTCACACACTTATCTGTGATTGGCCAGTTTTGAAGAAACTCAGCTGAAAGCACACCTGCTTAGCAATGGGTAAACTTTTATTGATATGTATGTGTGTGTTGAAAGTGCATACATATGAAAAGCTGTCATGGCTTAGTGGTTCAGTACTGTGATTATGGTGCACAGTATCCTGGGTTCAAGGCCTGTCATTGCCTTTTATTTTACTACTGGCCAGACCGGCTAGGAGGTGTGGCTGTGTTTAGCCAACTTTGCTCAACTTTGCCCAACGTTGCTCTACGTTGCTCGACATTGCCCGGCATTGCACTAGTTAGCGCGGTGCGCAGCTACACGCAAACATGTTCTGTTTGCACTAAGTGGCATGATGCGCAGCTCCGTGCAAAGCTGTTGTGCTATTTATAGCAGTGCTAAGCTATGAGCAATTATACTGAAATGTGCTTAATACTGGTAAACTTTGCTTAGCAGTGCTTTACATTGCTTAAGATACGTTACTTATGCATTCATCAGTATGCATAACCATTTTACTTTCTTATATATATATATATATATATATATATATATATATATATATAAAATTCGTTCGCTACTACATAGGCCATTTCAATGCTTTTTACTAAAATTTCAATGATAAATGTCAGGAATTCTTTTCCTATACAGATTTCCAACAGAAAATAAAAAGGGGAGTGGTGGGACTCAAACCAGGAATGCCTTCTTTTTGTGCAAAGGTTCTACCACTATGCTATTTTGCTTAATTTGCATATAAGTTTCTTATTATCCTCTTCGATGTCTTGACTGCTAACTGCAGCTAAGCAATGGGCAAACCCATGCAAACACGCGCAAATACGGGCAGCTATATCGGGAATAATAAAAAAAAAAAAAAAAGTTTTACATTTTATAATTGTACTGGGGTTTAGAATGTGGGGGAGTGTAGTGTTGGGTATGTACACATTTGAGCGGACTCACTCATGTCAGTTGACATTTCCCAATTGAGAGACTTGCAGAGGCATGGATTTTTGGACTGCTCGGCAGTCCGACATGCCCCTGCACTTGTGCATGCTCCATGTTAGCCTTTGAGTTGAGGCAGCGCACCCTCATTAATGTGCATGGTGTGCTGCTGTCTTACTCTTAGACTGGCGTTTCTGTGTAAGACTATTTTAATCTTACATGGAGGATTCGTGAATCCTGTGGTTTGGCTTATTTTCCTCACATGCGCATAAAATAAAAATTCTATTTTTCAGCTGCTACAAAATTCCTTCAGAATTCAAAACCATTTAATCCTTTTGACCCCAGAGAAGAAAACACACGTTCTTACAGGTCTCAACACAGAACTTATGAATTGCAAGAAAATTATTTTAAAGTAGACTAAAACAGGAAAGCAAAATCATATAAACAGTACAGGTATGCAAAACAAAACATCAGAAATGCATAAATAGCAGTCTTTCAGCTCTCACAAGGAATCCTTGGCCTGTTTCTTTACATTAAATAGAAATGCTGTTTCTCAGCTGCGCTCAACATATAGGGATGAATTCCTAAAGATACTGTGATATGTACAACACAAAGTGCACTACTCGGTAGTCAATTGTAGTTCAAAGACATTTAAATTTGCTGATAATCAGGTCTTTCCTCATTGCAGCTAGTGCATCTCTTAATTGCAAAATACCATGCCATGGGAGCAGGCACTTTATAGCATGAGTCATGTAACCATTCAGGACTGTACCCAGATCCATACCACAAGGCTACAATTGACTGCACAATCATTTATTTGTTACATATTGATACATTTCTTCAGTTTACTTTCTTGTAAAAGTCAGAAATGACTCCCTTGCTACTTCGTCTTCTAGTTTCTTCATAGCAGGTTCATTGCCCTAGCATAAGCACTTTCTTTTAGTAAAACATTGCCTTTAACTTGAATAGCTAATTTTCTCTTCTCTTCTTTTTTCTTTTCTTTTCTTTTCTTTTCTTTTCTTTTCTTTTCTTTCAGTTAAGTAGAACCTCTACCTCCCTAACACTACAGGTAATGAAATCATAGGAAATATATAAATATCATTCTTTGACTTACTTTTACAGGCAAGAACATTTCAAAAGAATAAATCTATTAAACACAATGCTTGCTAAACCAAATTGAAATACACTGATTAATAAACTACATTAATGCATGAATATATAATATTATTCCCATATATCAGAGATATTCAAAATTCTGGATACTTGCTGGAAAATGTAGGTCTTCAAAAATGTCTTGAAATATAGTTTATTAGACATAGTAAGGTAGAAAAGTCCATAACAATGAAGCACTTACGACAAAAGTTGTACACTGTGCTGCCTTTGAAGACCTAGTGGAAACTTACACTCTTTCAAAAGAGAGTAGCATGTATAGCAGAGGGGTCTATATTATTTAATCTAAACACATTTCCATTGAACACCTTTTCTTGAACACAAAACCATGAAAATTCACTTCCACAAATTGTGGAATTTTCCCCAGGGCAACAAAATAATTGCCCAGTAGAACAAAAGAACGCACACCACACTAAATCGAACCCACCCAAGTGGGGGACTTCACCCCACCACACCCTCAAACTGTATATATCAACTCTCAGATTGCATTACAGTGAAGAAAAAGGCAAAGTTGTGGAGTTGGCCAACTACTTCCTTATCCTTAGAAAAATTTCACTTTTCACAGAAGTGAATTTTAATGGTTTGGTGTCTATGGAGAAGTGTTCGACAGAAATATCTTTTGACATAGTATTATAAACCCTACCAGAGTATATGGAGTCAGGCAATAGTCATATACTTTTCAATGAATCAACACTGGGCTTTCTAGACTAAACCAATAATCTTACAGGAGATCCTACAATATAAAAGCAATAAATACAAGTGTTGAACAACAGGAATTTTGTGTTTAATTCTTGGAAATGCAAGTCAATAAATATTTTGCAAAGTTCTACATCAGCTACTGCTATGGAAGTTTCCTTCATTTATCCCTGAATGCAGTGTATTATTTAAATTAAATGGCACATATAGCATGAAGCAACTCTAATATAGTACTGTACAAGATCACGTGTCAAATCTCGATTAGGGTCTTTAAAAGTAAATAGGCTTTTTTAAGTGAATTATTACCCTGGCTAAATAAGAAAAGATCACTGTTTAACAATGGCTCCAAGACTAATAATCTAGTATACTAAGGGATGCCAACCCTTTTAATGTTAATATGTTCAATGTTAAATGTTAGATGCTGAAATGGCTACACAATCAACACTTATCTTTTTTTTAGATTAAACCTCAAGCCTCTGATATTGACCCAGTTCGGGATCTCACTAAAGATTCAGACATACAACAAGGTTATCAGTTCTAAGGATTTAAGATGAATTCAATAACATATCAATCATGTTGCAACCACAAGATTATAGAATAATTTATAGAGTGTCAGATAAAAAATCAGTAATAGAGGGCATCCTGTGGAATCTAATTTTCAAAAAACCACAAAGTGTAACATTTTAAATCTTCAGCATGTCTGTTTCATTTGTCTTATAATGTTTTCAACTGTTTGGAGTCCTGCTGCCACAGATCATTGTGTCCCTAAGGCTGTTGCTAAATTTCTCTTTGATTTAATGACTTGCAGGAGAGAATAGAGAAATGTGTTTGAGCAGGATAAACACCAACTCTGTGCTGTGTGCGTTTAGTCATTGCAACTGTAAGACTGATAGCAAGTTGTAAAATTACAATGAGCAGAGGGTGACTTTACTTTTTTTGAAAGATGCTTATTCAAAAATTCAAAAAAATCTCTTTTTGTTCTAGAGCTATATTTTTGATAGCTTGGCTTCATAAGGAAACAGACAGATACTTCTCTTAGAACCTGCAAACTGAGGAAATTACACTGCTATTTTAAAATTTGTAAGGTGAAAACTTCTGCACAGGGTATCAAATGTTCTGAATAGTAATTTCCAATGATATTTGCAATAGAAGGATTCCAAACATTAAAGATCTTGCCTGTGATTCTTGTGCTGGTGATATTTTTTCATGTCTTGAGGGAATAATGTGGAACTCTGTGACTCGTATACATTTGGGCACAAACAAAACCTTTTAACAATGTGCCTTTTAAAAGTTCATTAGTCAATTAAAAATGGATGTGAGATTCAAAGGGGTGGGGTGAGCAATATTTGTCTGCTGAATAGGATGCAGAGGTTAGGAGCAATGGTCAAGTAAGGATTCTATAACACAGTTCTACAGTTTCAGTATTCATGCTTGCCTTGCTTAGTACATTAAAATCTGTTATCACTTTGAGCATGGAAAGAAGATCAGCCTGGATAATGATAAATCAATTCAGAAGCAGTGGTCAACAATGGAGGAAAGTCCGCAAAAGGAGCAAGTGCAACTTTCTCATTCAATAGATGACCCATATCTTCAACAGGAGAGGTAAACTCATAGGTAGTTTCCTTCAGTAAATGGAATTTGTGGGTTGTGTCAGAACATGACAATTAAGTGGGAACCATCTGTAGAACAGCTTAGAGCCACTCAGTAACAATATATCTGGTCCTTCTATACTTATACCCATGCATGACATCTCAGCTACTAGAAATAAAGAGCAAATTCAGTGTAAAGAGGATAAAAGTACAGAGATCCTCAAAGATACAAGATGTATTCTTCACTGAGTTTTGATAAAGTTTTCAGGATAGAAAAAGATGCAAAGTTGTTTATGCATGCTTGGAACAATAGCTCTAATGACAGCAGATGACAGAAATCAGCTGAGGATCATAGTAGTACATATTGAATTAAGCCAAAAAGTCTGAATGAGTTAGTAAAGAAACACGATGCTGATATGCACATTATGATAAATGGATATGAAAGATGCTGATATCAATGTTTCATGTCCTGTGTATTAGTAAGGACATATTTGATAAATAAAGTTTAGGTAAATAAATTGTGTGAGATGAAGGATCATCAAAGTGTTGCAGAAAATATAGTAATGTGTTTACCTGATAAAAATCCTAGACATCTTGATAAACATGCATTGAGAGAGATGGTGGATAATGAAGATAATAGTTGCACACATTACCTTGCAGGAAGGGAAAGATAAAATAACAGGAATCAAAATGCAAGCACAGGGATTCAAAATGGTCATATTCTGGTGCAGGAATGAGCATCTGACCTCCTCATTGATGCATCTAACTTAATGATGTGATGTAACAACATACATACAATATTTCTGGGAAGTGCACCTGACATGGAATTTGTGAGTTTTCAGTGCCTGAGACTTTACAGGCATATAAGTGATTCTGCATTGTTTAGTAGAGACTTTAGGCTAACATCCATGATCAAATTCCTGCTTCTCTTTGGTTAAAATGTTATACTTTTATTTTGACATAAAATATGTTTATTTTCAACATTTTATTTCAACAACATGATTAAACAAAGAAGTGCATTTCCGGATTTTGATAGTAAACATATAATATGTGTGTGTGTGTGTGTGTGTGTGTGTGTGTGTGTGTGTGTGTGTGTGTGTGTGTGTGTGTGTGTGTGTGTGTGTGTGTGTGTGTGTGTGTGTGTGTGTGTGTGTGTGTGTGTGTGTGTGTGATAGTACTGTTGTCTATTACTTTAATAAATATATGTATTTAATAGGATCTATTATATTATAACAGTGTACTGAATGAGATCTCAGTGTAAATTTGTGGCATTTATACCGAATGAGGTATCAGTGCAACCTGTATTTAACATGTGTATTTAGTTGTGTTTTTTTATGTATGCAATTTGATCCTTGTCATGCCTGAAAAGGGTGCAATGACCCATTCACTTATTTGCACAATAAATGAAAAATAAATAAATAGTATGATTTGTATGCTTGAATCTAGTAAACAGTGACTGTTGAACAATATGTCATTGATACATTTGTTGTTACTGACAGTTTTTTAAAGGCCAAGAATTTAAACAACCATAATAATGGTCATTTAAGTATTTGACTCTACTAAACAATGAATCCTGATAAATATGTAAATAATAACATCTGCAATTTTCAGGGTTTTCAACAGTTCCTAAAGGCAAGAATTTAAAACAATAATAATAGTAATGATCATTGTTTTCTTGATAAAATGTATACTTATCAAGAATATGATATGCCCTGGAACTGTCCTGACATCTGTTTCATATTACACATAAAGGGAAGTAAATGGTTAGCTGCAGTAGCAAATGTACTTTTAAATCACCAGCTTATGTTACAACGCTTTGGAACATCAATTGTAAAGATGAGCTGGCAGCTAATAAGCATTTACATGCATCTATGAGCAAGGATAAACCTGCCTGCTTGCATTATAAGGAACTATAGATATTACTATATAATAAAGATGCATTAGAGTTTAGTGACAGTTCAACTGCTAAACCATAGTCGTGTCACTCAATATAAAATTTAAATTTCTTTTCTTATGTGAAGAGCAATTAATACAGATAAGAGCTACCCACTCACTCTTTGCTCTGTATTTACTGGCTATATTAAAGCTGTAATGTTTGCAGACAGCCTTCTGATGCTTCACTGACTGCATTTATCCCAAGTGAACACGATGACACAAAAAGCAGTCACAAATTCATCATCTTGATGTGCATGCATATCACTTCTATTTCAAGGGATACATGCTTTGTCTTTAAAATAATGGCAGTGTAGGAGGAACAGGTCTGCAGTTTGTTGTTAAAAATGAATATTAAAGCAATTATTTATCATTAACCATATAAATAAATATGTATATATATATATATATATATATATATATATATATATATATATATATATACATATATATATATATATATATATATATATATATATATATATATATATATATATACATATATAGTTATATATATATATATATATATATATGTATATACGTATATACATACACACACACACACACACACACACACACACACACACACACACACACACATATATATATATATATATATATATATATACTATCTTAATAATAATAAAATAACACAGATATAGCTTCAAAGGGTGGCCACAGTGGTGCAGCGGTTAACGTTGTCACCTCACAGCAAGAGGTTCCTTGATTCGATCCTTGGCTGGGGTGCCTTCTGTGTGGCATCTGCATGTCCTCCCTGTGGTCACGTGGGTTTCCTCCGGGTGCTCCGGTTTCCTCCCAAAGGCATGCTGTAGGTAGATTGGACACTCTAAATTGGCCCTAGGTGTGAGTGTGTGTGTGCCTTCTGTTGAAGGTTGGGTGCCGGGATGGCAACTCGACACCATAAAACTCTACTGTCAATCATGAGCAGACAGGTGATCCACTGTGGTGACCCCTAACCGGGAAAAGCCAAAAGAAGAAGAAGACAGATATAGCTTCAAAAATAGCAGTTTCCCAGATTTTGCATCCTGGTATTTTAAATGAAGTCCAACTTGTGAAAAGCTAAAGGTTTGTGAACCTGTAAGGTTCTTGCTAATACTTGCCATGCTTCTGTGAGCAATCCAAGCTATACAGAGTAATACTGATTCTTTCCACTGCATTTATTCTAGAAACTCATTCCCTTGAGGTAATTTGTAGAAATATAAACAGATGCAAGCAAGAAGACTAATCATAATCAACAGGCAGATTTGTGAGAGCATCTCTTTTCATCTATAATGGTTTCATCAAAGGAATTTCCACTAAAGCAAATAAACCAACTGACAGCTTTCTAAAAAAAAATACAAAACCAAAATGACTTAAAACCAGTATTTCGGTTATACATTATTGATATTACATGTTAGTGTTGATGGTTTTTGTATTAGAAGTTGCTTGAATAGCAGCTCCTGTTCAGTTTATATTTAGTGTCCATTTTAACAGTGGGGGAAGCAAAGCACATTTTCTTTATATATGGTCTTTCTTTGATCCCCAAAAATGTGTGCTATTAAGTTACTATAAGTAAGTGTGGAGGAGCTCACCCCCAAATGAGAGATAGATTGGGTGGCCCCTCCATAAAAAAAATTATTATTTTGTGTAATGTTTTTGTTAGTAATGCATTTTTAAATAGATGTTTGCTGATTTTTTGGATAGGTCTTTTGTAAGGGATTTGATTGTTTTGGCTTTGATCCTTTGACATGACTTCATGTTATCTATGATGGCTTTTTCTTTTTCCTATCCCATCCTTTTGTTCAGCCCACTGATTAAACTATGTGCATCCAAATGGCCCATTCATTCCTGCTCTGGGGAAAGAGCTATGGCCATTCATACCAGACATTGGTCAACAGTCCTACAGATCATTTGCTCATTATCCAGAGCAGAACTTTTGTCAGTCCTTTGGTTCCTCGTGGAGGTGAGAGTCAGGTTTTATGAAGCAAGCCAGTCTATAAACCAAGGTTGGGGATACCTAATCCCACCCTAGCAGTGACTGGAATCCTACTTCTGCCACTATCTAGTATGAGTTGTCTCCCTCTGAATGCCTGCAGAGATGCCCAAAAGGTCTTTTTTATTTCTTTTGGGGCGCATGCTTCCCAATACACTGGCTGTCAAGTTGCATCCAGTCAATACTTAGTTTGACTGGATGAAAAAAAGAAAACTTGTTAAAACTTGAAATGGATGAAACACAATAGAAAAATATGTAGTGGAGCAAGCCCCTGGCACCATATAACCCATTACCTACATACACTAACTCAACAGTTGCACAACCACGAAGATAACTGGCTAGCCCAAACACATTAAAATCATTCAGAGAAAAAAAACATAATGTTTCAGTGATCTTGCTCTTAAAAAAGGTTTTAAGGATACTTTATTATTAAGTCCAGGTGGTTCATCCACCTGGAATTTGAGTATACATTCCTGCGCAACACCTTCTGTACGACTATTCAGATTACCTCCTCTTTTATTAACAGGGACTATTTTAAGTACAAAAAAACTTAAAACCCAGTGTGTGACCTTCTTCTTTGACGTGCATTGCAAGTGCACTGCTTTCCTTAGCATTCCTGACGTCCCTTATATGCTCCAGTATTCTGTCTTTCAAACATTAATATTTGTATGTAATGTGTATATATAAAACATACCTTTTAGTAATATTTACTGTGCTTAGCCTCTCTATATATATTTTTATATTTTTTATATATACTGCATTTTTTGAACACAGATTATATACTTATGTATTTTATGAATATATTTGTATGTATGTATATATATATATATATATATATATATATATATATATATATATATATATATAATTTTAATACATGGCTTTATGAAGGTATTATTAGAGTTTTAAATAGTTAGAATATTTGTATAGTTGTTGACTATTTCATTTTATAACATTAGCACCTTGGTGTGCTAGCACTTTAATTTGTACTCCACATGCTTTTATGTCTTATTTTTATTGGTTGCTATGTGATCTATGAGTCTATTTAAAATGTTTTGTTAAACCTGTTTAATGTTAGTCTGATTAAGCGGGAGTTGTCCGCGAAAGCGCTTACTTTCTCTGTGTCTTTTATATTAAACGTACTTTTGCTAACGTACCTGCTGTGTGCCACCAACGTTTTTTTCCTCTGGATATTTGTAATTTTACATCATTGGCTGCAGTATCCAGGTGAAGATTTTTTCTTGTGTATACATTAAAATCATTGCAGGCACAGTAATAGAAGCCTCATAGTAACTATCAATGGACAAAAAAATTCTATATATGGATTACAAGCATGGACAAAAAAGAAAATGGCAGATTTTTCATCACAAAACTAACAATGTCTCTCATCTTTTTGTTTGCCCTTTGGCAACCCAGGTAGAATAGTTTGGCTCTTCTGAACATGTGTTCAAAATCATCACTGTTCTCTTTTTCACATGTTTAAGCTGTTTCCTATGCAGTCATTCCTTCTTCTGCTTTAACATCAATGTTTCAAATAAGGGAATGTGCAGCCAAGTATTTTTTTTTTTACCAGGAATCCATGTTGTCCATTGTAAGCAGTACCTTTATGAATACAAAATACAAACCGAGCAGGACTGATTTAATTTCCAGTAGATCTTCTGATAACAACAAGGTGCCAGAAAACATCTTATCCACATTATCCCTTTTCTTTCTTTCTTTCTTTCTTTCTTTCTTTCTTTCTTTCTTTCTTTCTTTCTTTCTTTCTCTTTCTTTCTTCATTTCACTGGAAGTGGGATAGACTGATCTCCAGGGCTTTTAATTAGATGCAGTAATGCTAGCATTGATTCAGTCAACTCTGTGATCACCTCTTTATTCACCATGGTGTGATATAATGATCAGTGAAAAAAATCATGTAAATACCCTGGTTCTGTGGTGTAAAGTGATGTAACTTAGACTATGACCTAGTTGACCTTGGATTAATGAGCAACTTGTGTACTGGTACCGCCAGGGAGTAGAGTGGAAAGAACTGGTGTTGCCACCTTCCCCACTCTGGAAAAAAGGTTGTGTGGAGGGGTTCTGCCTTTTATAAGGACATATTCCAAGTGAAGGAGATACAGCCATAATTACAGAGAAGATTGCTTCAGAATGTAAAGGGTATGCTGAAGCTAACTGACTTCAACTGCAGTGATGCAAATTATGTCATTAGCTCTGCTTAGTTAGCCCATGTCAAACCTATCCGTCTTTCTGCTTTCCCCAGTTAGGAGTCACCACAGTGGAACTCTGGTCCACTAATAATTGGCAATTATTTTTTATGGTGTCGAGTTGCCAGCCCGCCACACAACCTTCAAAGAAGGCACACCCACACATGTACACACCTACCTGCATGTCTTTGAATTCACTCGACCGTGGGGAGGACATGCAGACTGCACAGAAGTCACTCTAGCCGAGAATCAAACCGAAGAACCTCTTTCTGTGAGGTGACAACGTTAGCCCATGTAAAAATATCCCCTCATATGCAAGATAGCTATATATGTATATATAATACTGTAAGCTGCGTCACTCTACTTTTCCTGTCCAAACCATCACTGGTGATGTTCCAGCTCCAGGCATACAGGTTTGGGAAAACTTAAGGCAAAAATGGTGCAACTGGGTAACTGATGGTTATCTGAGATGAGAAGTTCCAGCTTAATATTATAAGGAACCAGGCAACCTGCATTATTATTGGTTAATGTCTGACTTACTGTGTGTTATTTCCATGATCCTATTATCAGATGCTGCAATTTCACATCTGCATCATTATATTAATAGTGAAACAAGGCCATAAGTTATGCTTGCATTGTGTTAGCCCTTGCAGGCTGTTCTAGTTTCTCAATGGTTGTGTGACACCACAATTAGCATATTTAAGCAAGGGGGTCTGTAGGCAAAACCACCTAAAGGGGATGCAGAGGAAAGTGATGTATCTATAAAAAATGTTGAGTAAATGTTGTGTATATGGCATTTCAAGAATTGTGTTGCCCAGTTACTTATGATTAATCAGTTTGACTTTGGTCAGATGGAAGTTTATTGCTCATAAAGGAAGCATGACCAGTGAGACAGATACAACTGTTAGTCACAACATATTTCATTTCTCTCTTACTGTTATTTTTTTCACAAGTAGTATTTTGCTTTTCTGAAAAAAGAGCTACTATTAATGAACAGTTGTTGATTATTTTTTTATATAAATCATGAAAAGGTGGGTAATTACCATTTTTTCACGGTGTGCTGTTCCTATATAGGGCCAAGTAGTGATTTACAGCAGCATGCCAAAAAAAATGAACTGAATGTGTATAGAGCACTAATGTAAACTAAATGATCAATGCTT
Source organism: Protopterus annectens (assembly GCF_019279795.1). Classification (NCBI taxonomy): domain Eukaryota; kingdom Metazoa; phylum Chordata; order Ceratodontiformes; family Protopteridae; genus Protopterus; species Protopterus annectens. Next base: position 1,871,475,254 of record NC_056739.1, read on the forward strand.
AGTCTGTGAAACATAGGTCAAGCATTTAAGACTGTATTCAATAAAAATATAGAAATTGAGCAACCCTAACAGCTATATATGGGGATCATTGCATCTGCTGTAAGAAAGGTGACAGGAAGGATGGGTGGACATGGTTAATGTTATCTGCCATTATCTGCATTTCTACTAGATTAAGGAAAAATAGGAATGGCTATTTCTACCCCAAACTCTTAGTCATGTCAGGGTACAGTCATGATCATGTTGCAACCACTGCTCTGTGCTATTAAATGTTATTTACAAGCAGTAAGAGATGTTACTCTAGTAATGAAAAATTGAATAGATTTATCAAATAGTATAACACTGTCATGGTCTATTTTTTTTTGAGAATGTTAGACATTTGACTCCAGGAGTAAGATGTCAGTAAAACGTCTAAACAATGCCAGTGGGACAATACTTTCTTTCACTTCTGTATTATGACCTCAATGGTCTTCACTGTGGTTTATAGCTGATGGCAGCCCTTAGGCTTATAGCTGATGTAAAGCAACAAATATCTGATTCAATGACCCATCACACCTAGATAGTGAATTTCAGAGTAATGCAGAAACTTGCAGTTTTTGATTCCATCATATCAGATAGACTTCCTTTTTTTTCTAAAAGTTGTAATATATAAGTAAGAAAATAATGTCAAGAACCCCAGTGATGATTCACTGTAAATGATCCAGGCCGAGTTGATACATAATATACACCAAAGTACCTTTTGTAAAGTAAATATTTAGACTATTTCAGGATAGAGCTCTGCACAGCCTTCAGAAAAAGTCAAATTCTCATAAAAACAATTCATATTTATAAAAGAAAACACAACATAAAACATTTAGATTGGATGTGTTTCTTCAGTAACTGCTGTATAATAAATCAACTTTTGCAAAGTACATGTTTCAACAGCATGTACCTTTGCATGGTACTCAGAAAAATAAATATATGAGTTGAGTAAACAGGCATAAAAGAATGCTGTAGGAAAGCATAAAACATTTTAGATTAAGGTATGTCTACCCTGTGTTTGTAGAGAACTGTAACAGTAGCATACAATCAGGGACGATTCTGGTACCATTAGCATTTCAACTATATTGTTGTAAATAAAGAATGTGAGAAATGATGTGGAATGGTTGTGTCCTTGTTATTTTTTAGATATCTGTTAAAAAATACACAGGTAACAATGTTTTTCAGCAGGTGATGGCCTGTTTATCGGAGCTACACATTTCTTCGTAATTCATATCTACCACTCTGTTCAGCTCCCGCCGATGTTCTAAAAGGATCCATTGTTTTATCGAAGCATACAGCTCATAGACTTCAGGCTGGATGAATTAAACTCTTTGAAAAAAAGGTGGGATACACACACACACACACACACACACACACACACACACACACACACACACACACACACACACAAAACACCACCTGTATATCTTTTTTGGGATTACTAAATTTTGAGGATAAGGGAGAAAGCTCCTTTTCCTATTTTTTAGAGAAGTTCTGCTTTATGTTCAAAGTATATGCATTGAGTCAGGAGGTGAAAGACTCAACATTCCTACTCCATTCAGTTTCCTGTATCTCCTATTGAATTCAGCTATGCATTCACATAAATGGAAACATTCAGCCTTGCAATGGCATTATTTAATCTCTGTTTTTTTTTTCCTTTTAGGCATGCCTAGAGAAAGAGAGGTGTTTAATTAAATAGTATGCTGGATACTTTGAAAGTTTTCCTGCAATCTTCACTATCGTCCATCCATTTTTATATATTTCTGGTGCCTTTCTTCCTTGCAATATCTCCAAATGCTGCTATTCAACTTAATTGTTATAAAAGTATAAATTTATAATATAATCAAATACACTGAACAAATGCAAAAAATAATAACAGTAATATAAGACTGATGAACAAAGGGAGTATTGATGAGACTAAATAGCGGCACAGTTTGAAAAGAGTTGATTAGTTTTAAGTGGTAAAAAGTAGGAAAAGCAAACACAAGCAGATGTCTTTATAAAGAATATCAGTAGATTAGATCTAGTTTCTGAGTTTTTTTCATGATTCTGATATTTGCAGATAGGTCATTCCAGATTTTAGGGCTGATGATTAAGAAATATGGTCAGAAGAAACTAATGATTGACAAGTCCTACAACAAGAACATCATCAGAATTAGTTGTAAGAAAATATAGTTATCCAAGGAAATACATTTGATGCACTATAGGCTGAGGTAGCAGAAGTAGAATGCAGTGAACTTTAAGTTTCATGAAGTCATTGAGGTTAAACCTGGAGATAGAATCTCCTGAGTAAAGCTTAAACATTTAAAGGAAGAAACAAGTTCAACAGCGATGGTGTTACAGCAGGGATATAAGTTGGAGAATGATTGCTGAAACTTTAAAGAGAATTTTCTGTTCAAAACTAAGGGGGAGTTTAATAAAACCTACACAATTTTTTCCTGTGTAGGTATTGCACGTGCCAACATGGAAACTTCCGTGTCATTCAAATCACCTCATAAGCAGGTAAATCTCATGCAAATGAGGCAGGTAGAGCATTCCATCAAGCAGATAGGCATCTGTTCAGACCCCATGTCAGTGTCCGTAGTGCACAGGGAAAATTCTGTGTACATGATTTTTGACAGAAGGGGTTATAAAAATGTAGACATATGAACAGAAATGTAATACTGTATACACATATGAGAGAAACTATTATCCTGTATGTCAGAAAAATTAAAGGAAATAAGTTACATTAATTTTTTTTTAATAATTTGTGCATGTTTGTGTGGTGTGCCGCAGTCTGCAAACATGCTTTGCAGCAAAAAAAAAAATGGAAAAAAATGAATATGTGACAGAAATGTATTACTGGACATTGCATGGAATACCTCCAATGGTGCATTGGTGCTGTTGCTAATGTAGTAGGGCTATGAAGTGTGTAGTTTCCAGTCTGTAAGCACAGATACCTATGCAAATGAGGTGGAGTTAATGAATAGCAGAAAGGAGTAATTGTGTCCACATATCCCTTTATGTACACTTAGACCTATGTGTCTGACGCCAAGGGAGTTTGTCCACTGACTTCTAAGCTCATTTCAGCTTAGGTGTGTGTGTTTGCATGGTGTGACACATGGCTCAGCTTGTCCTTTCAGGGGTGGGGTGTGTCCACTAACTTCTAAGCTCTGTCTACCTTTGGTGCATGTGTTTGCATGGCATGCAGCTGTGCTGAGCGTGTCTGAAAAATCAAATGTATTTAATTAGTTTTCACCCTTGTTTAAGCTAAAATAGGGCCACTAAATTATGTTAATTATATTTTAGGCCGATGGAATGCATCATAGTTAGCCAATAACACATTCTGCATCTACAGCAGAGCTCTATAAAGTATGCATACACCCTACATTCTGATTTTTCCCCAATACTCTGGACCATCAGAGTACACACTTGGGAATTGCAACTGAAAGAATGTTAGGGGCTGCTGTTGGTCTGCTACAGATGTATGTGGTAGAAGCTGTAGTCAGTGCTGCTGCTGCTGACAATAGGCCAAGACAGAGAAGGAGAAGAGTGTTTATGCCCAGGATAACCTTCCGCGAGCTACATGAGCTGGAGATTTTTGAGCACTACAGGGTGGACCGGCATATACTACAAGAACTCACTGAGCTCTGCAGCCCTCAACTCAGACCCAAAGCCAACAGAGGGGAACCCATCCCAGTGGAAACAAAGGTATGTGTAGCCCTTAGGATACTAACTACAGGTACTTTCCAAAAACAACTGAGGACATGATGGGGGTCTAACAGGTATCAGCATCCACCTGGATGCCATACTACCACATGCCAGTGAGCACATTTCTTTTCCCCTCACCCCTGAGGTGAGGGCCAGCAATATGCAACACTTCTACTGTGTTGCATGGTACCCTAAAGTACTGGGTACCATAGATTGCACTCATGTACACATCAGGGCACCACCCAGTGAAGAGGGCCGACTCTACATCAACCACAAGGGGTACTACTCCATCAACTGCCAAGTCATGTGCAGTGCCCAGGAGATTATCATGAATGTGTGTGTTGGCAGCCCTGGCAGTTATCATGACTCCAACATCGGGCATGCATCACAGCTGTACCAGATGTTTGCTGGGGCGAAAGCCTACATGGCCATTTACTGTGGGATGCTGGCTAAGCACTGGAACTGTTGGTGATGATACCCATCAGAAATGCACACACACACCCTTGGAAGAATGCTACAATGAGGCACACACCCAAACTAGGAACATCATAGAGCATGTGTTTGGGCTTCTGAAGTCACAGTTCTGGTGCCTTGATATATCTGGTGGAGCCCTGCAGTACTCTCCAGCCACATGTGCACATATGCTCACAGTATGTGCTATGCTACACAATATGATTTTGTGGAAACAGCTGCCACAGGATCAGCAAAGGGAAGGGATACATAGCCCCCCATTACTGCCTACGATACCACAGCCACAGTCACAAGAGGACTTGGAGGAGGTACCCCCTGATGACATCCCTGTAGGCCGGCATAGGTGTGCCCAGTACACCCTGGCTTTGGCTAAGAGACAACACATAGCACATTTACTGACAACCTAGGGCCATAGGGACTGACACCTTAGTCCTTCTCATATACATATATTAAAATTAATGCCAAGCAACCCACACAACCTGTACCTATCCATGTATTTTGTACTGCTTGCATCAGATAGTGTCAGCCCAGAACTACAGTTATGTCAACTACTGCATTCACAAGATAAGTCTCTAACCTACACACTACTTGTAAGGATTACTATAATATGGTATTGTATGTATGGATGAGCAGCATTTATGCAAGGAAATGTAGTGGGCTATTTGGACAGATGTACCATCCACATGGGACTACATAAACACAGTCCACTCGTATGTGTTCCTTAATATTCACTAGGCCTCATGGTTAGAATATGCACTACATCAGTCTAGGGAGATGTTTAGCAGTGGGGTCACATGATATGTGGACTAATGTGTATCCCAGCAGAACATGTGGTGTTGTTCCCCCACACCCAGCACAGCAGTTTTCCAATATAACTGCTTTAACAGTAAGTTATCAATGGTATATCAGCAGTCCAGGAAATCTCATGTCAGTAACAAAGCAATTGGTCACACATGATGATTGTGTGATGAATGACTACTTTTTGAATGGCAGTTTGTGTGGCTCAGTGGACTAGGGAAGTTAGCATGAGTGATGGTGTTGATTGTTCATATCTGGAAGTATCCACATCTTTTGCATGTGCAGTATTATTATGTTGGTGTTTTCACAGACTGTCAGTCTGCGTGTGGTGTAACATTATGAACCTCTGTCACATATTAATTACATCAGACTGCTGGAGAATGCCATGGACATTCTGAGTGAAGTGCAGTACTTGCAGAAACAGGGACAGATGTAATTGTCTGTAACACATAAAATCCTGGATTGGAGTACAGGTAGGTGTGGGCTGGAGTCACTTTATAAATACTGACAGTCCCACTGGGCATCCCATACAGTTAAACTGAGTGCAATTCTGTTGCCCCTTCATCAAAATAACCTGTTATGTATAGATATGTGTGTACACATACATACATATATGTATACATATCTGTCTGTCACTGTCTCTCTCTCACATACATAGTATATGTATTTCTATGTATTTTCAAATAGATATATACCTATACATATATATATATATATATATATATATATATATATATAGCTATACATATGCATATACATATATATATATATATATATATATATATATATCTATATATATATATATATATATATATATATATATATATATATATATATATATATATATATATATACATACATCTCAGTCTCTCCCCATATATATCTACATAACACATACACACATCACACACACACACATACACACACACACACACACACACACACACACACACACACACACACACACAGCTACATTTATATAGGCATCCCTGTTCGATACATAAATATATGTGTGGATGTCTGTATTGACTTACATACCCTAATAATGTTGAGTAAAGCTGCTCATCACACATCTATAATGTTGCTCAGAGGATCCAAAGTAAGGGCTCAACAGTACATAATGCACTTACTTACAGACCCCTCTGCTTGCTGGATGTCACCACATAGATAACAATAGCTGAGTGGGTGGTGTAATGTATAATGTTGTCTACACATGCATGGACAGGCCACATTGTTCCTGCCATTAGGCTTGCCCATCCAAGTGCAAACAGCCACATATGGCCATATATGGCCATACTGGTAACTGTAGACACATAGCTAAGATAATAACAGTTATCTCATTGTTAGGATACTAGATGCAGATAACAGTATGAAGCAATATCACTCTGCAGGCCACAGATGCTGTTCAACACAAGCCTACTTTTTGCAATCCACAAGTAGTTTGTCTGAAATCACATACAAAATAGATAGCTGTGGCATGTGTGGTAACTACTGTAATCTATAGTATGTAAGACTAAATTGGTAGTGGTTCTAATCTCACTCCAAGCCACTTTGTGTGTGTGTGTGTGTGTGTGTGTGTGTGTGTGTGTGTGTGTGTGTGTGTGTGTGTGTGTGTGTGTGTGTGTGTGTGTGTGTGTCTGTGTGTGTGTGGGGGGGTATACCCCTGTCAAACAGCTCATAATCCCTCCATGGCTATCAAACTGCAATGGTTATGCACTTTTTGGCTCTGTACATAGGTTGCTGGCTTCCAAACTACCCTCCTCTACAAGGCCTGATGATGTCATCTACCTTAAGACTACCAGCTGCATTGGTAGAATAAGACATAAGCTGTGGTGCATGCAATATGTATTGTGATCTATAGTATGTAAGACTAGATAGGTAGGGGTTCTAATCTCCATCAAGGCCAGTTGGTGTGTGTGTGTGTGTGTGTGTGTGTGTGTGTGTGTGTGTGTGTGTGTGTGTGTGTGTGTGTGTGTGTGTGTGTGTCTCCATATGGCATAAATATGATCATCTTAGTAAATTAGAAAGAGGTAGGATTTTCCAGTATTTTATTTGTAGCAGGTGAGGTGGCCCTCCAAATGCCTGACCACAACTAGACCTGCTGATGTCACCAAGCATAATATGTCCTAATCCAAAAGTACTAGTAGACATGTGTTGTGTTGCATGCATCAAATACTGTGACCTGTAGTGTGTACCATTACATAGTTAAGTGCTTTAATCTGCATCTAGCCAACTAGCACTATGTGTTTGCTGTGCCATGTCCTGTAAGCAGTAATTTGAAGTGGTGTTATCCTCAGTGTAGCCATGTTTGTGGCTGTTAGAGCATTTTACATCAGCTTATGGAATCATAGGCCATTTGAACTTCACTAGCATAATGGCCATACAGCCCACACAATTGTAAACAACTTTATACCCTTATTTACATGATCAGCACATATTGCCCCAGTCCAAAAGGGACACAGGCAGAAGCCCTATGGTGAAATGATGGTCGCCCAACTAGTCATACAGATGGCATGTGCTGAGGTGCACTAAAGTGTTATGTTTACTATTAGGCTGGGTTCTGTTGCAAAGGTGTGTTAAACTCTGCTAGACAAATCTCTCCCACCAGCATGTATTACTAACATCACATACTAGGTTAATGTTCTTAGAGTGAGTAATCCATCTATGTCACCAACAGATATGCAGTATTTACAATCAAGCAGTGTCACGCATTGCCCCATATGCAAGGCAGAAATCACCTCTGAGTAGTCTATATGCCACAGGCTACAATGACACTCATTTCCAATGATTCCCATTGAACCCATACTGAATACATGAAGTTCCCTTCTGAGGGACCATACTGTTGTGTGCAAGTGCCAGTACTGCTTGGAAAGGTCCATTACCAAATGGCCATTGCACTCAGATATTGGCATGCTGAGCGAAGAGTACATGCAGGTTATGAGTATGTTAATTATGGGTGAATGTGCCCTCATCTATGACATATGATTCCCATCATACCACTGGGGAGACATGGCAATCTCAGGCTCATTAGGTGTAAGCCTGTGTGGCTAGTTCTGTGTGCACAGTTCTTTCACCCCTGAGTATGTACATCACGTGTTGTGACTGATGTGCTACTTACCAGGTACATAGATGTTAGTGGTGGAAATAACACTATATATATATTTCTATGGAGTTTATGGCCATTAGTATGTCAACAGGCATTTGTTCATCAATATCCTCTTGTAGGATATTGACATAACTCAGAAACTCCATGAGTGCTCACTGTTTGCAGGCATCAGTCAACACTGCTAGCCACAGACATTCAGTATTTGCTTGTATCATGTTTAAATGGATTCTAAGCAGTAGATGACCCAAGGCTAAGCCCTGTTGAACACTGCTGCTTACAGATCAGCTATTGGAGGCAGATGTCCCTATGTTGAATATGTGTGCCATCAGTGGGCCACTTAGTGACCTCTACAATGATAGTACCATGAATGCCTAAGTGGGTGCTTTGTAAATGATTCCTGAGTGGAGGATATAGTCATATGGCTTGACTTAGTCCAGGGGGTTATATGCCCTGATGTCCCCTGACCTACGTCCTTGTTGACTGCCTAGAAAATGCACACCATGTTTAACAGTCATAATCCCCTGTCAGACATCCAAATTGTGTACACTCATCTGTGTTTAGATCACATATATGTGTGCTAATAAGCTCCATGATGATTGCACCTATGGCCATACAGATATGGATACTCAGGAAAAGAGGTCTATAGTTCTGGTGGTCAGTGGATGCACCACCTCTGTGCAAGGGTATAACAGTTGCCATTGTCCAGTCAGCTGAGGTGAAGCCAGTGGTTTCAGTATGATTGCAATGTTTTCCCAATGGTGTTAGTAATCATTGTCAGATCCCATGCAGGATGCAGCCTGAGATGGTAGCATGTCCAATAGATTTTGTGTATTCTCCATAGAGAGGCCATTTATATCCTGCTCTGTAGCTATGGAAATTATGGGACAGGCTGTAGGAATGTCATGTGTCACATGTGGTGGGAACAAGGGAGTGAAGTTGACGCAGAACCTGTAGGACTAAAGGTTAACTATGAGTACAGACCCATTATATGTGGCATTATTATGTATGAGTTCTCCGACGATCTGGGCCTGTCCTTTGAGGTTACACATGTAACTACACTGTGTGTTGTGGTTCTGCTTTGTGTGGGCAGCTAATTTTGTCACTTACTGTGTCTAAACAACATCAAAACACCATTATGTGCGTGTTTTAGCTGAGGTGGTTGTACCTCCATTTTAGGGGAGGGTATCCTCACCCCAACTGTCACACAGCAATGACTATCTTTTATTGTATGGCCTGCTAATGGCAGTTGTCCACAAGACAGGTTTGCTTTGCCATGAAGAGCCTGTGTTCCAGTTGTAATGCTGCTGGCATAATGCATGGGTGTAGAGCTCTGCATACTTGCCTGTCCCACCTGAGAGCGGAGGTGTAAACCATCCCACAGGAGCTAATAAATGGCTTGGTTGAAATGTATTTCTGTAGTGTCTGCAAAGGGGGGTAGTGTTGCTAGTTTTAATGAGATTGATCTGTGGTTAGACCCCACCAGGGAGGACCTCACATGGGGGGACTGCAGTGATCACTCATAGTGGTAAACACATGATGCAATACAATGGTTCCCCTTGTGGGGATGTCATGGTACTGCTCCAGGGCATTGTAGTTAAGGACATGAACTAACCTTTGGGCAAGTTACCTGCACCATGACTAAGCAACACAGTCGGTGGTCATTTAATGCCACCCCAGACCATGGTGTAATGATATATCTTGATAGACACAGGTACATACAAATGCACACAATGGGTGTCTGGATTATGGAGCTGCTGCTGTAGCTGGCTATTGTTTGATTATGTGCCTTTCCAGTAATGAATGGCACTTGCAGTCTCTCTGGGAAAGCACAGTGATTTACAAAATCTGGATGTATATCTATCCATAATGAGTATGTATGCACCACCTGCATTACCCTGACCACTGTCATTTTGAGGTCTGAAGAAGTGCATGGACATGTAGTTTGGTATAAAAAAAAAAAGGCAACACAGTATCGCGAATGATCCCGTTTATTCAAACTAGTTTAAAAATAACAAAACATAAAATAGTATATACTAAGCACTTTCAACCATGACCATAGTGGGCATCTTCAGAGTACAATTGTCATAAAAACTTAAATCCTTATATACATACTAAGAACACAACGCCCTAATGCTGTAACCAATGAGTGACTTCAATTAATCTAGTGTAATTAATTAGATTAATTAGAAATAACTTCTTGTAAGTTAAAATAGAACAGAATAGAATAAAATAGAATAGATAGAACAGAATAAAATAATCTAAAATGCAATAGCAAGACATATTAACCTATGTACATAAGTAATAACTAACCTACTTTGTATAAAAATGTATAATATTCTGATATTATTTCAACCTAAATACAATGTTTTGAAACTTGTGAATATTTACAAAAATTAATATAATAAAACACTGTTAACCATTAGAGATTGAACACACATGTGTATATATATATATATATATATATATATATATATATATATATATATATAAGTAAATCCGCATAAGGCAAAACATAAAAATATGACAAAAACTTTTCTACTGTCCAATTAATCATATGCAGTATGATTTGTGTTTTAATATGCTTGAAATAGAAATGTGGTCGTTAATTCCAGGTGGACTGGTAGCATCCAATCTCAGTTGCCATAAACATTCTTTAGCTTCCAATAAATTTTTATCATCACCTCCTTTGATGTTATTTGGAATTCTATCAATCACAAAGAATATAAATCTCTTGAACTGATTACATTTCTGGCTGTGTAAATATAATGAACTCACTGTTTTTTTTATTTTTAATGTCCCTTGTATGTTCCAAAATTCATTGCCTAAGTTTTCTGATGGTCTTCCCTACATAAAAGGTGGAACAACTTGTGCACGTCGCAATATAAACCACCATTTTGGTATTGCAATTGCAATAACCAGGACATCTAATGGTTCTCCTATAATTCTGAACTGCTACATAGGGTCCGTCATTTATAATACAAGTACTACATAGGCCACATTTACTCATTTTGGACATTTTGTGTATGCTCTTGTTGGTACCTGTCTCTAATAGTTGTTTCAAGTGCATGCCCCTACTATATGTTATCTCAGGGTAACAACCAATAATATCCGTGAGTTCTGTTTTGTTCTTGAATACACTGACCAATGTCTCCTGTACTATATTAGCAATTTTAGATGCTGTTTCATTAAATGGAAGTATCAAAGCATCCCTTTTCCTTCTCTTTTCATTAATTGATGTAACACTATCCATTCCAAATTTGATGATGGGTTTGTAAATTTGATTTCTTTTAGCCATCACCTCATTTCTGGTATTCTTCAATAATTCCTGAGGGTATCCTCTGTCACAAAACATGTTAATAAGTTTACCTATTTCCTCTTGAAATACTCTGTCATCACTCACTATTCTAGATATTCTAACCATCTGCCCTTTCACCAAGTTCTTTTTTTGGAATTGGGGATGGCAACTCTCATAGTGTAGGAATGAGTTTGAGTAAGTCTTCTTATGGAATATGTTGGAATCAAATCTATCCATATCCTTATAGAATAATATATCAAGATATTCGCATCTAGTGTCATAAATCCTACTAGTAAATTTCAAAAAGGTGGTGGTAGTACCTAAAAACTCCACAAATTCCTGGAATTCTCCTTTGTTACCTTTCGAAAAAATGAGTATGTTGTCCAGGTAATGTAAATATAATGCTATTCTGGACCAGTACACAGAAATGAAGATGAGCTGTGTTTCCCAAAATGCTAAAACCAAATTAGCATATATGGGAGCACATCTAGCACCCATAGCCACTCCTGTGCTCTGTTTGTAGTACTCACCATCAAGAAAGATATAGTTATTGTTTAAAACCATTTCTGTAAGTTCCACTATGAGCTTACGCTTAACTGTATGCATATTTCCAAATCTAGCTATACAGGCTTCAAACATTTCTTATCCCAAGACATGTGGTATAACAGAAAATAACTTGATAACATCTATTGTAACCATAATTGTATTAGAGTTATTATCAGTTGAATGTTGCCTCACAACATCAAGGCAGTGCCAGGAATCTTTGAGAACATGGGGTAGCTGACTCAAAATACCTTTACAGTAGAAATCCACATATGAGGCCATAGCTTCTGTTTTAGAACCTTTGGCTGAAACTATAGGTCTGAAAGGTGGATTGTTCACATATTTGTGGATTTTGGGGATACCAAAGACAGATGATGTAGTCGGTATCTCAACCATAAGGTAATCATATTCATCTTTATTCAATACACCCTCTATCAAAACTTCATGCAACTGCCAATCCAATTTGGTGTAGGCCCTATAAACCTCAAACTTGGAAACCTGTTCATTTGTGTCATTGTCACGTAACATAAATGCCATTTTGCTCAAACAATCTGTATTGGACATAACCACTACCCTGCCACCTTTGTCAGGTTTCATTACTCTATATTTGTCTGTGAAGATTAATTCCTTCAAACAGAATCTTTCTCCTGAGGTCATATTATCATGTGATGTTATTTCCTTCTTAACACATCTACATATTTGTGTTTCACATAATATTTCAAGTAAATGTATCATGGGATTTTGCGGGGGTATAAAGGTGCTTGTTCTTTTTAGTATCAATAATCCATCGCTTATCCTAGGACTGACGTTGTTAGCAAAAAACATTTTCAAGTTCAACAATCTGACATATAGTCTAAGATTAATTAAGATTTTACCTATGTCATATTTAAATTTTGGGATAAAAGTAAACCCTTTCTTAAACAAAGTAATATGATTAGATGTAAGGTCATTTCCAGTGTAGTTGTAAATTGGAAAACCACCGTTTTGTATTACAGAACAACTTTGTTTAGGCATACATATTTCATCAATGTTAGATGTAGTATTAAAGTCTGCTATATCTTTAGTAACACTGAAGACTAATAGTGTGAGTGAAGAGTCATTGTCAATCATATAGTCATAAAAATGTTTATCAGAGGAAAACAATTCACCCTGCCTTGAACAATCTATAAAAGTTCCTGTGTGTGAATTAACCTTGGTATCATAGGGATGTCCAGCAGATTCAAGTTCTGTTTCTATCTGTTGTTGTGTCATGCTGATGTATAAGTTGTTGCAGGGTATCTCTGGCTGAACTGGTGACCCCCTGATCCCTCGTGATGGCCCTGCTGATATTGTTGGCCTGATACCAGTCTTGAATCTGGTCGGACTGCCTGAGAGGTTGCTGTTATAAAAAAAACCTCTTCATCATCTCTATTAGTAACCCTGTCATGGGTTATAATGGGTTCCCTCATTATGGATTCTGTTGAGGGTGTATTGTAAAAACTAGCTCTTTCATTTACTGCCATTTGCCTTCTAGTTTTGAAGGCTTTAAAGTGTGTATACGCTCTGTTGTCGGCATATTCACTTGTGTCCCTCAGGAGCTTGTTGCTTTTAATTTCAAGCCCCTTGTTGACAAAATTATCCATATCTTTTAAAATGTTCTCATAAAGGAACTTGTTAAAATCAAACAATAAATCATTGGTTATACTTGTGTTCAACACCAAAAACTGTTCTTTTAATGTGACTAATTTTGCATTGTTTTTATGAATAATTAATCTCATAATATCCATACCTGTTCTGTCAAACAGACTTGTTAGTTCTTCAAAAAACTGCTTTCCTTCATCGAAACCTATCGGCAGCATGAAAACCCTTAATCCTTTGGCTACCTGTTGTAACTCGATAGATCTCTCCAAGAAAACATTGTGCACTTGAAGCGATTTAAACAGCTTCAAGGTTTTTTCAAACTCAATGAGCTGTTTGTTTAAGGAGCCCATGTTTGCGCTATTGCCTGTAACCGTTCTGTTATTTAAAACTGGAGCCGCAAGCCATGTGTTGAAGCTCCCTTGCTTCCGGCTAGATGTACCTTCAATGTTACCATCTCTACTGTTTACTGTGGTGCTGGAGGGTGGGTTAGCATTTTGTATGTTGCCTTGATTTAACCCTACACCTGCACCTGCCGTTAAACCATAGCTAGCTGACAGAACTACCGGGCTGCTACCCGGCGTAGAATGCAGAGTGAAAAGTTCTGCCTGCATCTCAGTCAAAGTTATATTTTCAGTACTGGGTAATTTCAACCCTTTATCCTGCATGGCTCGAAGGAGGCATTGTATAATGTCCATGTATTGTGCCAATAGATGCTGCATCCAACAAAATAAAAGAGAACCAAACACGAAACTCTGTCCGCCCAAACTGGTAGATAATGACACTTAGAAACAGCTACTAGTAGCACAAAAAAAGGCAACACAGTATCGCAAATTATCCCGTTTATTCAAACTAGTTTAAAAGTAACAAAACATAAAATAGTATATACTAAGCGCTTTCACCGATGACCACAGTGGGCATCATCAGAGTACAATTGTCATAAAAACTTAAATCCTTATATACATACTAAGAACACAACGCCCTAATGCTGTAACCAATGAGTGACTTCAATTAATCTAGTGTAATTAATTAGATTAATTAGAAATAACTTCTTGTAAGTTAAAATACAATAGAATAGAATAAAATAATCTAAAATACAATAGCAAGACATATTAACCTATGTATATAAGTAATAATTAACCTACTTTGTATAAAAATGTATAATATTCTGATATTATTTCACCATAAATACAATGTTTTGAAACTTGTGAATGTTTACAAAAATTAATATAATAAAGCACTCTTTACCATTAGAGATTGAACGCATATATATATGTATGTATATCCGCATAAGGCAAAACAAAAAAATATGACAAAAACTTTTCGACTGTCCAATTAATCATATGCAGTATGATTTGTGTTTTAATATGCTTGAACTAGAAATGTGGTCGTTAATTCCAGGTGGACTGGTAGCATCCAATCTCAGTTGCCATAAACATTCTTTAGCTTCCAATAATTTTTTATCATCACCTCCTTTGATGTTATTTGGAATTCTATCAATCACAAAGAATATAAATCTCTTGAAATGATTACATTTCTGGCTGTGTAAATATAATGAACTCACTGTTTTTTTATTTTCAAAGTCCCTTGTATGTTCCAATATTCATTGCCTAAGTTTTGTGATGGTCTTCCCTACATAAAAGGTGGAACATCTTGTTCACGTCACAATATAAACCACCATTTTTGTATTGCAATTGCAATAACCAGGACATCTAATGGTTCTCCTATAATTCTGAACTGCTACATAGGGTGATGATAAAAATTTATTGGAAGCTAAAGAATGTTTATGGCAACTGAAATTGGATGCCAATCCACCTGGAATTAACAACCACATTTCTATTTCAAGTATATTAAAACACAAATCATACTGCATATCATTAATTGGACAGTAGAAAAGTTTTTGTCATATTTTTATGTTTTGCCTTATGTGGCTATACATATATATATATATATATATATATATTCACTCTCTAATGGTTAATAGTGTTTTATTATGTTAATTTTTATAAATATTCACAAGTTTCAAAACATTGTATTTATGGTGAAATAATATCAGAATATTATACATTTTTATACAAAGTAGGTTAGTTATTACTTATGTACATATTTTAATGTCTTTCTATTGTATTTTAGATTATTTTATTCTATTCTATTCTATTGTATTTTAACTTAGAAGCAGCTATTTCTAATTAATCTAATTAATTACACTAGATTAATTGAAGTCACTCATTGGTTACAGCATTAGGGCGTTGTGTTCTTAGTATGTATATAAGGATTTAAGTTTTTATGACAATTTTACTCTGAAGATGCCCACTATGGTCATGGGTGAAAGCGCTTAGTATATACTATTTTATGTTTTGTTACTTTTAAACTAGTTTGAATAAACAAAATCATTTGCGATACTGTGTTGCCTTTTTTTGTGTTACTAGTAGCTGTTTCTAAATATAGTTTGGTATGGCTGTGGTGCTGTCCACAGCCTTGAACCAGGTATCCTTGACTGCGCACATGTCTGCATAATGCATGGTGGGAACACCTTCTACAGAGTGGGGTTCAATGTTGCCATACCCACCATGTAACAGCATAACCACAATGTTGTGTAAGGATGGTGTCCTCATTGCCAACTTTACCCTCAATAGTGCATCTAAGATGCATTGTGGGGTTGTTAGCAACCTTGGCCAGTACTCCAAATCTTAGGGGTGAGAGAGGAAGACCATCACTGGCAAAGCATTGATGTCTGTTGAGCAAGGCATCCCACTCAGACATGTAGTAGATCTCCTTACAATGACACCACATGCTAAGGCAATTATTGACTTCCATCAATTTCCATGTGTAGGGAGCCATCATTCTAGGTGGGGGTCAACTGCAGCTGAAAGCTATGCATATACCCGTGATTGACACAGACTGCCTAAGCTCATTCATATGTCTGCATAATACAGGCCAGTGACATATGTCCCTAGTTGTACACACTTGCAGGAACTATGATGTCAACATTATGTTAACTGATATTCCTTGAATTGTGGCAATGTGTGGTAAGGCCTATTGTGTCAACCCACAGACAACAATCTGTGATCTTTCCCATATGTAGGTGCTTGACACAGACAGCAATGTGTCTCACGATGTAATCACCTATGACTAAGAGGTGTGATTTTGTGTTTTACCTCGGGTGTTTGACAGGTGAGAGATTGGTGCATGCAGTATTATGTGCACTCCAAACGCAGAATTTTCTGAGGTGTTTGTTGTTTGGCAATGTGTTTGGTAAGGACCTGCATACATGCAGATGTGTGTGATGTGGGTGGAGGTGGTACAAGATGTGTGTTGTGCATATTGGCATAATGCTCATTACCATATATAATGACTGTTGTTGGAGACACCATGGCAGCAAGGTTTGAAATGCAGTCACATCTGCCACACATTGTGTTTTGTGTGTCATAGAAGTAGAGGGGTATGGACACTCCCAACATCTCAGCAGCAGGTCCTGCAATGCTAGAGTTATGCTGTCACACCCTTGTGGTTGACAGACTGATACACAGTGTTTGTAGGTACATCTTCGAGTGAAGATGTGGATGCCTATGCATGCATAGAGGACTTGTTCATCTTTACTGACATTATGTTGGCCTCATAAGTGTACAATGCCTGTCAAGCATCCAGACAGCACACTGGTTGTTGTGTGACATGATGTGGGAACACAGACATGTTTCAGTAGATAACTGTATAGTATGACATGCCTAGGATATGTGGCAGGTGGACAAACATTGGCCAAAGGTGGCCAGTCCACTGCAGTAGGCCTCATAGCCATGTCATGCAGATATCCACCAGTAATCTGTTGAAGAGCAGGATGCATAACTAGCTGTGAAATTGTCACCTACGATGGCTCACCACCAGTGT
The DNA here is from genome assembly GCF_019279795.1 of Protopterus annectens. Lineage (NCBI taxonomy): Eukaryota > Metazoa > Chordata > Ceratodontiformes > Protopteridae > Protopterus > Protopterus annectens. The sequence continues at coordinate 1,871,492,677 of NC_056739.1, forward strand.
GCTGCTTGTTTCAGCAAGACTTGACATCTATGTCACTGGACATTGTACATTATATTGTGTCACTACAGCAGTGCTCCTAATCCCCCTATTATCAGTTCCCTGGTGACATACCACTAACCCTGGAACAGAAGGCATAAGACAAGCAAAAGCCAACTGAGTGCCTAGGTTGCTAATCAAGGCATCTACCTGGAGAAGGGTGTATGAAGCCTACAGAGCCTTTCATGATGTGGGACAGCTATGTGGATGAACAAACAAGCTGTGTCCTGCTTGTCATCATGGGCTTCACAGTAATGTTTTGCATGAAATGACAGAAAATGCATCAGATCATGGTATCCTATGTGAGAGTAGTGTTGGTGAGACCAGCATTAGTAGTTGCCAGGCACCAGCAATTCAGTGGACTCCCATGCTTAACATTGTCTTCACAAGATAATTGTGTCCTTCCAGTACACACTACTTGGGTAGTGTCCAGCTGCAGAATACCTGTGTAAAACCCCCACCTTACCTTCACAGGCTATACATGTTACACTTCTCTAATGTGTTTTTCTGTGCTCTGTACAGACGCCTTGGATGACTCTCTTCTTGGAACATGCTGGAAGTAACTGCAATACATAGTTGCACAAAAGACAACTAGCATGTACTGCCAAACAGCGTCCCCAGATCTCTGAATCATGTGACATAAAAAGCCATGAAAGGAGTTAGCATGGATACGAGCAGTAACACTGTCATACACCTGCTGTTACTGGCCAAACACAGTCTGTTTTGCTCAAGGTCAAATCATGCCTACTGACCCTAACTGGTGGACCCCACTGAGTGTTGCACTATGCAATATATGACAGGAATATGACTCACTCTACCTACCATGGCCTGACAAGGTGTTTGACAATATTAGGCCAGTAGGCATTGCTAGAAACTGTGCAGTTTACTTACAGAGTGATATGTCAGATGGTGGAAAGGCAAGTGTCTGACAGTTATAATCTGGGAAGATAGCATGGGTAGACCTATGCTACAATGAAGCCAGTCACCAGTGGATTTCCCCAGACATTATTAATGGCATACCCCTTCTAGCCATTCCCTCTCTGCAGTCACAGCCAATGTCAATGACCTCTGACTAACTACATTAGCAGGTGATTGCATATTAAGAGCTGTCACTAAATCCTACACAGAACCAACAGTTATCCAGGATGGAATGATACACACATTCAGTTGTTGCCTGAGCCACTAACAAATACTAAATGCCAATGACTGCACAATACTATCCTTTGGACAATCATCCTCCCCTGGAAGATATAGTAGTGTCCACACACAGTTGTGGCATTACTCATGGACATATGAACACAGAGAGTAATGTAGCCTTTGACTTTCAGTGGTCAGTAAGATGTGCATTCAGTTTTGTACAACCTATACAGAAAGGTACAGGATATAAATCTCAGACTGTCATTGCTATACTGAATCTTGCATTCATCACACGTATCATTTTGTGCAATGGCACCCTTGCTATATCACCACACAGGCATATGTTACAGCTGTAGCAGTCATACAGGTTCCATGGCACACCAATACAGATTGTAGATAACATGCCCTATGGACTCCGTGTCAAGAACATACGTGTGTAGTCTGTCTCCTAAATGCTTTGGAGGTGATGTGTATGGCTGCCATACAGGAAGGTGTCAGATCCCACTGTGTAACTCTTGCATATCCATGACAAGTCCAACACATGTCTTACCTATTCTTCACACCTTCACCATTACTGTGGTATAAATAGTACATGCTGGAGAGACAGATATGTAACACAGACAGTACACTCTATATGTAACAGGCCCCCCCATGCATTTGAAGTACACATCTGCGATAACACACATCATGTTCAAGTTACACAGTGGGATGCAGAACAAGGCAATCATAACTGATGTACAAATGTCTGCACTGGACACAGAAAATTTGTACATGGGTTATCTCCATCACCACAGCTTGTAGATGTGTTAGCTCCCAAAACCCTGATGACAGTTATCAAGGTATCAGACATTTTCACAGATTATGGATGCATGAGTACAGTGAATAGTAACAAAAAATATATTTCTGATGAATTAGCTTACAGTTTTACAACGCATATAGTGTATTTAGCAACCTGCACAACTTGCTTGGCATTTTATGTAGGGAAATGTTCAAGAATACTGAAAGAACATATTACAGAACATAAATCTGCAATCAGAAGAAGAATAGAAACAAATACATTAGCAAAGCATATTATAGATAAGGATGATCAACATAAGTTCAAATTTAGGGTGATTAAAATACAGCATAAGAATATAAGAGGTGGGGATATAAATAATAAACTTGAGAATACTGAATTAAAATGGATTTTAGGGTTAAATGCAGATAAGTTATCAGGTTTGAATGGGACAGTTAGCCTGAAGCCAGTGTTACAAAGGAAACAAATGATGCTACACTAATTGATTAAATATTTCATTATTTTATTGCTTCTTATTTGTCATTGGTTGGCTGTGTCATGTCTTTTATATATAAGGAGATTTAAAAAAAAATGTGATTTTATCCACTGATGAAGGAGAAACCCAAAAGCTTTGTTGTTTTGTTCTATTAAATTTGCTGAACGTGTCTGCTGTTCATTTTTTCTTTTATAATACTCTTACATTTATCATTGTGGACACCTATAAGGCATGGGTATGACTCTAACATGTGTACAGTCAGAAAATATCTGTAGAGTTGGCAATTATGCTGACAGTACAGCAATTGAGCTAGCAGGCCTGGGATGACACTTTAGGGATTACAGTCCTGTAAACCTACATCTGTAACAAAACAGTGTTGTGCTTACCAGGAGAAGGACCACAGCCTTGTCCAATACCTGATGGACCTTGGAAAAGTTAAGGGAGAGGTAATGTCAGTACTACTGCATGCTGCACCACAACAATGTAATACATCCATATATCTCACATTTATAGTAGCTACTGTGCTAATTGTTATATTGGTCAAGATCTGAGCAGGAGAGTCAAACTGCAGTTAAACCCTTCCTCCCCAAAGAGCACAGAACTGACACCCATGTAAGAATATGTACACCCTGACACATTGTATCCTATAGTATTGTGATGCTGATCAAACTAACCTTACCTGAACCCTTTTTTATTGTGGAAACTGTGGCACCCACATCCAAGATGTATGGTGTGATGGATGCCTGGGAGCTGTCATGTGTGCCTAGGTTTACTAGGAATCCCTCAGTGGCTGAGAGTGGTTGTTCTGCTGCAGGTCCACCACAGGTTACACCATGATCCCTGGCTACATCTGCTGCTCTTCTGCATGCAGCATTGATCATGTCTGTTGCACGGTGCTGAACCTACTCATATGTCCTGCTCTGATGACCTGTGGCATTCACATCATGGGCTAGGTCAGCTCACAATGCTGCCTACTGTTTCCTGTTTTGTCTCAACATGGACAATAAGAGGTCATGGTGTTGCTGGAGCCCTTCCAGTACAATATCATTCTCTGCATCCATGAAAGGAGCACGGTGTCTTGGATACATGTTTTCTGAAAGACAAAAAAATGGGAGCACATGTCAGGATCACATACATGGAAGTACACTATGTAGAGATACAGCAAGAACAGAATGGCTGGCAGTATCCACTGCTTGATCACACATGTCATATTCCACAGTGTGCAGGCATACTAAGCATGTGGATACTACTATGATACTAGTGATAGCTATTCCCATGTGTGCCATGACAGATACTGCTGTATGATCATACACCCAACACTGGAGTCTATTATAGTGTGTCCCCTATGGGCAAGCCCCCTGATAATATGTCAAAACAACAGTGCCAAAGAAATAGCAGTGTGTTATTACAACCACTATAAAGGGACAGTCACATGACACCAATGTGCCACATTGACAAAAAGCATTCTACCTTTGAAGTATTGTACGTCCTCTTTAGGTGTAACAAATCTGGAGAGCAATGATATGTCATTACACTTCTAGGAAAGGCTTATTCCTGTAATCCCTATTCCCCATATGTATATTCACACATCTGCATCCTGTTGTAAACAAAAAGATCACATATCTGATGGAGTGCAAAACTCCTCTGTTGATATGTGGTGATATTATGTTTTTGCAAATGCATGTCCTGTGTGCAGTTTTTTTAACATGCTTCTCATTAGCAGGTGATTGCCTCTTAACCAAGCTTTAGTTCTGAAATGCTAATTTCAGCCATCACAACTGATTTGCTCTATAATCAGCCAATGACATGCAACCACTGTACAAGATATAAGGCCTTCATGTAGATTAGCAGCCCTTTCTGATATGTTCTGCTGGACATTACTGGACAGAGGAGACTATGTCATCTCAGAGGGTAGGTCTGTAGTGGCTACTTTTACATAGAGATGTGTGTACTACAGTCTATTGCAGGTAATAAGCATATGCAGTGAGTGTGTACACTTTGGAGGACAACAAGCTGTAGGAGTAACTGTGGGAGCTGTGTCAACCTTGTTGTAGAGTCAGAGCTGTTGTGAGGTTACCTTTTCCAGTCCAATGAAGGCATGTGTTTAAGGTAAGTATGTTAGGCAATGGTATCACAAATAGAGTACTAGGCAACATGTTTGTTGTGTTGTTGAGCAACATAGGGGATAAATATAACATTATGTCCAGCATTTGAACAACTGCCAGGCCATGTGTTAAGTCTGGTACTCATTTGGAACTTGCATGATGACAGTCCTTGTTACAAGCAGGGGCTTCATATGTGTATGTTAGTTGTACAGCTGTGCTAATCTGCACTGTGAATATGAAAGGATTGTGTGCTGCACTCTGACATTAGTGGGCCTCATTTGCATTACCTGAGTTAAAATCCTCTGTGAATGCATATCAATATATGATGTGACACTTTACATACATAGTTTAGCTATAGGGATAGGTGAAATGTATTCCTATCTGAAGGTTTGTGACTTCCATCAATGAAAAGCAGACATTTCATTTGAAATGCATTGTGTGGAGAAAGTGTGCATGGCTCCGTGATTATTTGCTGATTTCACAATAATATAATTTAAATGCTACACACCACTGGATTTGAACCCAAGACTGCACATGGCAAAATGCACTGTTGGCAAGGCATTTAACAGACTAAACTACTGAGTCACTGTTATAGCAGGTGTATTTGCAAGATATACAGTGATTGCACACATACAGGTTGTGACATACATTTTTACATTCATCATTATGTATGTGGCTTTATATGAATGTATTTCTGCACCAGGGTCGTGGTTGAACATGTATTTTGCCAGTAATGCCTTAGCAAGTGTATTTCTAAATGTTGCTGATAAAAGGGGACATTTACCTGGTTTATATTAGTTTGTTGCAATGCAATTGCACCGAACACCAGATCGTCGGCCCTCATTCAGCGAAAATCGTTTCAGCGATTCGCTGAATTTACCGAGGGCCAGTAACTACTTTCCCTACAGCACAGCAGACTGACAGGTATGCAAATCGAACCCCCGCCCCAAGATCACAGTACAGTAGACAAAAGGACAAAGTTCTGCTGTAGGGCAAGTATTTACTTGCCCTAGGTAAATTCAGTGAATCGCTGAAACGATTTCATTGAATGAGGGTCAAAGATCTGGTGTTCCCTTCAATTGCATTGTGACAAACTGATATAGACCCCATGTACCTGCTATTAGAGACCTCACTTACATCCATTGTTCTGTAATTGGCTTTCTAGTGGTGTACTTTTGCACTAGACTCCAAGGTACACTCCCAATTTTTCCATTATTCTTAAAGCAAGTTTTCCCTATGTGACACATTGTGCAGCTCTGCTTAAACATGCTTAATATCTGTAACTTGCAATTACTATGTTTTTCTTAAACCATCTGTTTTAATTAACAGCTGTGTGGTGTAACAGGTTAATGCAGTGGTCTGCAGGTGCGATGATCTTGGCTTTGAAATAGGGGACAGGTGTTTATTCGGTACGTGTTTATTATCATTTAAAACACATATATCAACATAGCTCCATTTAGTTGAGCTTAGCGAAGCTGAGTGAGGTGGTGCATCATACAGCATCCCTCAAAAAATATATAAAGAAAAGAAAAATGGGGAGATAGGAAAGTGGTGAAATGAGGTGCAAGCAGGGGGAAAAACATATTGAACGGCAGGTATGTATGTGCAGGGATGGTGTAGGAAAGAACCATAGCTATCCATTTCCTGTACAGCAACAATGGCACACTTTCTCAGACTTTGTAGCTGACTTTGGACTTTCTCCCCCGACCAAGAAAGGAGTGAGGACAACATAACTGTGTTGTTAAGCCAATTGGACCAAATTATGTGTGTCCAGTGCACATTTGTGGAAAATGTAGAGCTATGTATGGGACAATATATTTTGGGACTTTTTTTAAGGTGAGAGTGGAATGTTGGGGATGGGATATAGGTACATGTGGGGGAGGAAAGTTTGGTAGGTGAGGAAGCTTTTGCAGACAGATGAGACAGACAAGGCAGCAGACGGGGCTGGTATGTGACACAAGAGTGGGGTGAATACCTTGGATGGGGTGGATGGGGTGGATGCTGTGGAATCTCAGACCAATGTCCCTCCACAAGGTAGCAGCATGAATCACATCCCCACCCATGGGACCGGTGGCACTGCTGTGTCACTGCTGTGAGGGTGGCAGTGGTGCAGCCAGGACTATAGTGTGAGCCTGCCCTACTAGGGTGACCAGCATGCTCTCCATCTGGTGGTGGCATCATCCAAACCCACAGATGATGATCCTGTGCACCAAACCTGTCAGTTCTTCATGAGTGAAAACTTCTCCTCCACCACTGCTTCCTGAGGGGGAGCATCCCCGTCCAATGGGGTGGTACTACCAGACATTGCAGGCATTGCAGGGTCAACAGAGTAGTCACCACCATACTGGGTTCCAAATGTGCTGGTACCTGGTGCCATGGCTGGAGGAGGCAAGGTAGGAAGATCATGAGGAACCAGGCAACCTTGATGCACTGTAGAAAAGTATTATAACTATAAGTTAAGGTTAGTAATAACCAAACCAATGTTAGTATTGGTGTTAATTATCTCTGAAGTCTACACATGATATCTTCCCATAAAGTGGGCTACTTCACCCATATACTTTTTGTTCCTGGAGTGGGAGGAAAAGAGAGCATTGCGTGATTAAAATTGGCCTGGAGACAGCCTTGAGCCATACTATGCATTGAGCAATACATTTTTCAGGCCATTACTTTTGAATTCAACAGCTATTACAATTTTACACTTGAGTGCAGTCACATTAGACCAGACATGCAATGAATAAAGCCCTACTGCAAATATCAAGACAGATTTAGTTAGGACACCACAATCCTGCTTAACAATTTATTGGCACTGGTGTTAATTATCTGTGACGTTTACACACAATATATGTCCATAAAGTGGACTACTTCACCCATATATCTTTTGTTCCTAAAATAGAATAAAGGAGAGCATTATGTGACTGAAATTGGCCTGGAGACAGCCTTGAACCCTACTATGGGTTGTGCAATACATTTTTCAGGCCATTGCTTTTGCATTCTACAGTTATTACAGTTTTACAGTTGACTGCAGCAACCTTACCATAGACATGCAATGCATGCAGTTCTAGTGCAATTATGTTATGACACCACAATCCTGATTTACACCTTTTTGCTTACTGTTATTGGTATTATTTATTGTTAATTGCAATACAGTTTTTCTTGTTCATTTATTGCACTACAGTTCTAATTGTCCATTTATCACACAAAAACTTGTATTGTTTATTCTGTATTGCTCTACAGTTTTTATTGTTTATTCTTTACTGCAATACAGTTTTTATTGTTTATTGCTTATTGCACCACAGTTAGCATAATATATCCGCACTTATCACACTCATGGTGCAACCTGGCCAGGTGTCCAGCATGGGACTTCATGGTGTGAGCCCTCTCAACTGCAGCTGTTGGGAAAGAAGTACACCATTATGCATACAAGTTTTGCAGAGATTCAGCTTGCATTTTAGTAGAATAGCGGAAGAAATACTTACATATGTCTGGGGCATGCCTAGCCCTGGACTCTTGCATCCAGGTGTCCAAAGTTCCCCTCTTTCTATGCTTCAAGTCATCCTTAATATAGCCATTAATATAGGCTGTTTTCCACACCCTTACACATCATTCAGCAACATTCAAAAAAGTTTTGCATTGCTTAGCATTGCACAAACCAGATAAGCATAGCATTGCATCACAAAAACTCCCACAATCACGGTTTTAGCGAAGCTTGGCAACATGCAAACATGAGTAACCATTAACCATGTTTAAGCAGTGCTTAGCACTGTGCAGTTATTCCAAATGTAAACCTTTTGTTTTTACATTAAACAAAAATTTAAATTACATTAAACAAATGGTATGTCTGCTAGGGACTCATACCCAGGACCTACAAAGCTTTAGGCCATGACTCTACCCATTTAGCGACTTGGATAGCATGTAAACTAGTATACCTTCACATATTAATTATATCTGGTTTCTATTTTTAGATGTCTGGCAGGTGTCAGCTGTGTATGTGTAAGCACAGCTTAGCATTGCTGTGCTCCGCACTGCACAAATGGACATTAAAAAATAAGTAAATAAAACTAGATATTATAATAAATTACATGCAGTTTGTATTTTTAGATGTCTGTCAGGTATCAGCTGTCTATATGTAAGTGCATATTGGCATTGCTGCGCTTCGCAGTGCTGCACAAACAGACATTAAAAAATAAATAAATAAAAATTAGAAATTTAAAACACAAACTGTAATTTCACAGCATATTTTAACAGTAGCAAGGAACATTACAGGGGGCCTCACCATGTACATAATATCTGACCAGTCTCTGCATGTCTGCCTACATGGATTCAATATCCTTGTTACTGTGCTCTCCCTCAGCAGCGTGCCATGATTAATATGCATGGTGCACTACCGAGGGGGAATTGTGTCTGTGTCCTTTGTCATGGGTACATTCCATGTAGGCTTTACACAAAGCCTGCCCAGATTTTATTGAATCCTGGGGTAGTTGTTTATTATGAGCTACTTTAGGAGATTTTGGAGGTTATGTAAGATGATGACCTACATATAGTACTACAGTCTGTGCAAAGCATACAGCATCAAACATAATTTTAGAGAAGTGGAAGGTGGATGGCAAGGAACATACAAATAAGCTGACTATAAGTCTTCCTAGAACTAAGAGAATATGAGAGCATGGATAAAAAAGCTACATTTTAGATTAACCTTGAACAGTCTATTGGCAAAGAGATTTTTGATCTAAGTGATGTTTGTAGGTCCAAAATTTATAGAGGCTAATTCATTTGTACAAGTGTCATGATTTATGGAATTTGAAAGCTTTGCTTAAATTAATGGCCATCAATTAAGAAGAAAACATTGTCCATTGCTGGTAGGCTAAAGACAGTGTGAGAGACAGGAGGTAAATCCATGTTGACATTTGACAAAAATGTGGAATTTATTGATGTGGTCTGATGTCTGTTAGTAAATAGATTATTTTTAATGCTTTTGGTTATAAATGTCAATAAACAGACTGGATAACATTCTGATGCCCTTTAGTAATTATATTTTGTTAGCAGTAGAATGTAAGCTTCTTTCTTATAAACAGTGTAGGGCCCTACGGTAGTAAAAGTTAAAAGAGTTGTACAGAGGATAAGAAATTAAATATTTGCAGAGTTTTGGAAAACATATGAACTATCCATCTCTATTGGCTTGCTCATGTCTGAGAAATCTATTCGGCAGGTTATCAATCTGTTTTTAGATATTATTTTAGCTAAAAGGGAGGAAGAAAAAGTTCATCCTTTCAAAAAAATGACTGCCAAGGTGACTAGGGAATAGACATATACTGCTGAATTCATATTTAAAGTCTTCATTGCACAAACACTAGCTTGATTGATTTTTTTTTGTTTTGATTTGTCACTCACTTTATATATTTACATCATCTCAAAACCTTTGGGATTTGGGAGTATGGTCTATTCCTTTTGTTAACCAAGCTTAGTTACTAAGCTTAAGTAACTGGAAACATCCAGGCGTCACTATTGATTTAAAAATGTGTTATTAAATTAAAATTGAAAATATTCAGTAATAATAGTTTTAGGTCATTATACTGTACTTGATGCAGAATAGAAATTTTATGCCCGCTACAGTCTAGTACCATTAAGTCCATGTATAATTTTAATAAATAAATTTACCAAATCCAGAAATAACTATGTATAATATATACCTCATGTTCTCAAGTGTTTAACATTATCCTCAAATTCAATAAGCTATACAAAAAAGTATACATATTTAAAAATGGGTGTATACTTTGTGTCTCAGAGTGTTTGCTTCATATGAATATAGTAATGATGTCATTGTATTTCTGTATCTATAATTATTTTTTTTATTTTATTTGTACAAAAAAACTTAGTTTCATATGCAGCAATGTTTATATTTATCATTTTTTACATGAAGCAGATATTATTGACATTTCCATTTTTTCTCACTATAGATGAGAAGTACCAGAAGAGGAGAAAAACTGTTTCTGATTAAAGCTGCTAGAGATAAAATTCTTAGTAGTATCAAATGCTCAGTTATCGCAAATGTGAAAAACTGTTTATGATTATAGATGCTGGAGATAAAACTCTTAGTAGTATCAAATGCTCAGTTATCGCAAATGTGAAAAACTGTTTATGATTATAGATGCTGGGGATAAAACACTTAGTAGTATCAAATGCTCAGTTATCGCAAATGTGAAAAACTGTTTATGATTATAGATGCTGGAGATAAAACTCTCAGCAGTCTCAAAAGTTCGGTTATCATTTATTTATTTATTATTTATTTACATTTGTTTACCAGGAAATTCCGACTAGACCCAAGTCCTTTTTCAGCAGAGGCCCGAGGAGAAAATCTCCACAGAAAGACAGGTAGATGGGAAAACAATAACAATAAAGGTATGTATACAGTAGAAATGATCATGACATGGAGTAATACAGGAGCAAAATCAATACAATTGAGTAGTAAGCTCTAATTACAAACATTGAGAAATAAAAAGTAAAACAAAGTGCTACAAATTTTCTAGACAATGACTAAATAACAATAATAATAGACTACAAATGTATCAAACAATGATGCTTGATAAAAAAGAGTGAAATTGGTCCCAGGACTGTTTTAATAATTCACAGTCATATAATATACTGCCAATCTGCTTTAATTTCTTTATTGATCTCTAACAAGCTATGCTACAAGCGCCAACTGTTTGCTTATATATATATATATATATATATATATATATATAGAGAGAGAGAGAGAGAGAGAGAGTATATAAAGCTCTGTTTAAAATTTACTAGCTATAAGATCTCCAGAATAAAGGTTATGCTTTGCCAGCTGACATTAATATTGTAATGTTACCTATATGTCAAAAGTTAGGATAATTTGATTGATGCAGAAATGTCCAATGAGATTCTGGTATGGTGAAATTGTATTTTAATATTGGTTAGTATAGTTTTGATAATATTATTTTTGAAGACGCATTGTTTGTAAAAACAGTTTTATATACGTTAACAATTCGGTTAATATATTAATTCATTAGCTGTCATGTTTTCTCTTTTAGAAATTCTGAACAGTTTAACACTTCAAATAAGTGACCATTCATCTAATTCAAGATCACGTTTTTTTACTAGTGTACCCAATTCAGATTAGACTGGCATCTTTAAAACAACTAACCCAATATACAAAACTATTTGTCTCCTTGTTTTTTTTTTTCCTTTTATAATATCCTCTTTAAAACTTGGAGTAAATAATATCTGGTATATTGCAAATATTCATTATTTTAATTTAAACTTTAGTTTATGAAAGTTCTTAAAAATGTTTAACATAGTATTAATATACTTAGAACTAGTCATTTTTAGGACAGAATAACATACTTGATTACTTAATACCCAAATGTTTTATTATCAATGGTATTTGTGCTGTTATTTTTAGTTTATTGTTATTATTTAATTTTCTATCTATATTTCTCCATTGGCAAAGAAGCACTTAACTAGCTAATCTGTACATCTCAGTATTCAGGAACCCAACACCCTATTATCCCGCATTCTAATACACATCTCTAGAACTATTTTTTTTGTCTGTTGGGATCTAAAAGGAAAGATAACAAAAGTATATTTCTAATATGACTCATCTTAAACACAAGGACTGTAGTCTGAATTATGTATAGTATTTTGGGCAACAGAATTGTTTTAATTAGAGTTAATCTATAGTTTGAATTGTATATGATATTTTGGGCAAGGGGATAATTTTAATTAAATTTACTCTATCCTCAATTGATAACAGTATTAATAGATTTATTAAAATTATTTTAGTTCACTCAAATATTATTCTGTAATTTTTTAGACAAAATAACTTCCAGATATTTCAACATATCATTATACCAATTGTAATGATTTTTTTTATTAATGATATCTCTGTTCCATAGTTCATTAGTTCATTTTTTGTAATAAATTTAAGTAGAATATTTTTACACAGTTTAATAAAGCATTTACGTTAATGATTCAATTGTTTTCATCAATGCCAACAATATATTTTCAGCAAATAACATTTGATGTGTATTCACCACTTATGTAAAGCTGTTATAGATTACTTTTTTGTCAAAGGTTTTAGAAGTGGTGCCATTGCTTAGGCAAAGAATGGTCTTATATATTCAATACCACAAGTTGATCTATGAAACTGACTTATCATTTTACCATTTTTTAAATTAAAATTATATGCAATATGAAATTCACACATTTGTAAAACTTTAAATAAATAATCATATTTTAATCAGTCAAATACTTTATCTATTTTGTTATGATTTGGATAATTAACCAATATTATAGATCTTTTATATTACTTTGAATTTGCCTTTTAACAAAAAATATATTTTTAATTCCTATTGTTTATTAATAGCATTATTAACTTTAATTTAAGGATAAAATCATAATATAAATTTTATAATCAACATTTAATACTGACATTGATTTAGAAAGAGCAACACACTATCTTAATTTTTTGTCTCAAACTTGGGGATGTTATTATATATTTGCACATGACTGGAATAATATTATTCTGAACACTAATACAGACTGCTTACTGGATTAGGATATGTTAATGACATTAGTGGCCATACTTGCAAATCTTTGCCAGGCATCCACTTTATAATATGGATCTCTGGTCAGGAGATTCTATGGGTCCCTTTATAGCAGATGAAGAAATACATTGCTTTCTTTACAGCACCACCTGGGTGCTCTGTCAGCATCAGTTCCCTTGAATGACATGGCCATTCATCAGGTCACAGTCCCAAGAAATAAGGTATCTCTGTTGCAGTCATGCACATTAATGTTTTCAACATATGACATGCAGCATCAGGCCACTTTGCAGTATGGCAGGTAACTGTGTCACCATTATACAATGCAAAAAATGCATGGCACTGTATCATGGTGTTAGGATATAAGTAATATCATGACAATATTGTACAGGAATCATACTACCTAAGTTTGTTTGAATTTTTCCTCTTTAGCACCTCTGCATCTAGTACACTTGCAATATATTTCCCTGTGTCTCTTGCTACTGTCATTACCCCCCCCACACACACACACAATCACACACACATGCACTCACTGCACTTTGCAATAACTCTTGTGAGTTCATGAAGCTGTGGCACTGGCATAGCATGCAGTTCAGAAACATTCATTTGAATGAGGTTCATTAACGTAAGGGCCGCATGTGACTATGATAACTACAAATGCACCTACTGTGTCTCATGTCACTACAGAAGATTGCCACACAGCAATCTGTAGAACAGTATTTTATTTGGGTTATAGTGGTTACTACAACCAAATTAGTCTACAAAAGGTAAGTTTGGATGGTTAACCTGTTTTGTGGTTTTTATTTTATTACAAAAGGTAAGTGTCTGGGGAATGATATTACTAGTACTATTTTACTTTTTCCTTATATCTTGTTTTATGGGGGCTAAGTTGCTAGGTGTGAATGATGGCAGTGGTGGCACTGTGTGAGGGACTGTATACAGGGTAAGGTCTACTGACATGGCAGACTATGTTGAGAGTATGTTATGTAGCAGTGGTTGGTACAATACAATGTATAAGGAGGCTGTCTTCTTTTAGGCCCTGTACGTAACATAGTCCTACTGGTATGCCAATGAAGGGGAGTTCCACCCAATGAATGGTGATGTGCAAGTGTTATGTGGTCTTAGGAAGAGTTCTGCTGGCTAATAATTACACCCACAGCAGAATCAATAATGATGTGGTGAATTATGTGTGGTGTCTATATCACATGTATATTATACTGTGGGAGCCCTGTATCTACTACTTGTAATGATGTTGGGATTAAGGAGTAAGTTAGTGTGAGTGTAACGCTGTGGGAAGTATTTGGTGGGAAGGATTCCCAAATAGCACAGAGCAAAACCCATGTGTGGGCATATATTCAAGATTCTTCAAGAACACTACTGTTTCCCTGCTGTGCCCATACATACTTAAAACATTTCTCCACAGCCCTTGTACTGCAGAAGTAGGGAAACTATCTTCAGTAGTACCAAGCAGTTCTACTTGGGGAGGTTAAACTACTGGTCATCTCACTTGTAGACTATGGATCAAACAGATTCTTCAACAACCAAATTTGACCTACCCCAGTAAGGAATCTGCATAGTAAATGTGTAATCCAGGAAATATGCAACAGTTTGGGTCACTACCTTCCTACATCTATACCAAGTTTGCATCTGTCTGGCATGTGCTAACTTCCTTTAATGCAGTGGTATTGGAAGGGCCACATGCCTACCTAAGTACAGAGATTCATTTGTGTATGAGATGACTGCATTCAAATCTTATGGGGAGGTCTATGCTTACTTGATGCATGTACATACTCTCTTATGTCCTATAAGGGGAGATTGAGCTGTGATCTAAGATTATACTGGTCCACACTGAGTGATGTATGTCAATAGCAGGTGAGTTAATAAACACTGCCATTCATATCTTCTGCTGTGCCCGTGTCATCTATATAGTCAAGGGTTGTACCAAGAGGCCAGAGAAAAACATTGTAGTGATCCAAACAGAATTTGAAGCTGTGCCACGCATGGGTGCCGGAACCATAGAGCCAGGGGGCGAGGGAGCCTCCCACTTTTACAGCTGCAAGACCTGTCAGGAAAAATTAATGAAGTGGAGTTTTCACGCTAACATGGATTCACGCACTGAAGTTAAACTAGATGTTCTAAACTAGCTGTTCTTTTTCTCTTATTGCTCTGTGTTACAGGAGTTATGCTGCCACTGTTATGTTGGTGCTTGCCAGAGTCATGCCAGTAAGGAGAGTTTTGTTATTTTATTTGCAAGAGTTATGCTGCTCCAGTGTGTGTGTGTGTGTGTGTGTGTGTGTGTGTGTGTGTGTGTGTGTGTGTGTGTGTGTGTGTGTGTGTGTGTGTGTGTGTGTGTGTGTGTGTGTGTGTGTGTATGTGTGTGTATAAAATGCTGCACTTAGGGATACCTGGTGGTTAGTGTTACTCAGGCTCAAACAAGAGCCTGAATTATCCACCCCATACCACCACTTGTGATTCAGGGAGTTGAGTCCATAGCTCTCAACTGTCTGGATTTTCACAGAATATGTGGTTCATACTCTTGGTCTGTTCCTGTTAAAATTTGTGGTTTTCTGGCAAATCAATGAGAACTGAATTCACTAAAGAATGATAACCCTTTAAGTTTCAGTCTTCCTATCTTTCAGGAAACACACAGTAACACATAGCACTTTATTTTAGCAACTTTCTAAGATTATACAAGCAATATTTAAAATGTGTCCCTGGTTTTGGGACATTTCCCCCATCCCAAATAAATGTTGGCTTTTTACAGATTTCTTGTGCTGCAAAGTTGAGAAGTTTAGTTGAGTGTCAAGTGGATTTTACAAGGAGCTGAGCGCTTCACGGGAAGAGAAGTTTAGTACTCCTGATGTTAAGTCATTTGGGTTGTTAGTAGCACAACAGGTTGTCTCTTTGCTTTTAATGCAGAAGGCTGTGGGTTCTACTCCCACAGTATGCCGACATATTCCTGATACTCTACTGTGTTGTACTTTAAAGGGAGTGGATGCTGCAGTCCTATGAATGTCCTCCTTTGGAGGAGTTACCTAGTAACTCTTTCTGTTATCAGTTTGCCATTGATTCCCCATTGCAAAATTACTAGTTTGTCATTATTTTTAATGTAGCATAGACAATTTATTCTTCAAGGGCAACAGACATTTTATTTGTAGATAAAACAACAAAATATAAAACTGTTTGCTAGCAGCAACATCTTCATTAGTGACAGATCCCTTTAATGTGGAATTATTTAGATGACTTATTTCTGCAGAGATTTTGCATATTTACTGATATTGCTGGATTGTAATGACAGAAGTTTGAGTGGCCTTTTGTAGTTGAGATTTTCTGAAATGGGTAGTTTTGTCATTATTGGTTCATACATTTTGTTTCATTGCTTACTAGAATACTGTTCCAAACTACAAATTTAAAACACATTCTAACAAGTGGTGCTATATTATACAAGGAATATAATTTAATACAATCAGGTTAATACAATCAGGAAGGTGAATTAAAGAATGCATACATGTATGCTTGCTCACAGGATGCAAGAGATCAAAACAGTGGAAGAGACCAGTCACAAATGGAGTCCCCCAGGGCTTGATGCTGAGACTTTTTCTGTTTGGCATATACATCTCAAAAGTAAAAGGAAATACCAAAGGACTTTGGCCGACTAAGTTTGAGATGACTGCAAGCAATCCCCAAATGACTTAACCATCATGCAGGAAGGTCTGTCCCAAGCAATAACTGGTGCCAGAATCATGAATTGAAACTAAACTCCAAGAAATACATTATCATATCTTTTGGGAAGTCATCTACTCCAAGGAACTGCCAAATTGACAATGCCCCCTGAGAAATGACCCAGTTGTTTGGCATTTGGGAACTTGTGTGCACAGTGACCTAACCTTTGGCCAATATGTGCCCAGAGTCAAAAGAAAGTCTTTCTATATTGCACAGCTTATAAACAAATTGATTGTGACTAGATCTAGAGATGTTATTGTCCCCCTTTACAAAGCTCTCATTAGGTCAATCATTTTGTATAATGCCCATTTTGGCATATATCTGTTCAGACTCATGCAGCAATTGGAATATCCACAGAGATTCCTTACTAAAAGGATACATGTCCTAAACAATAAGTCTTGCATGGACCCCCTCAAAGATTTATCACTGTACTCAGTATACTACAAAGTGCTTAGAGGTGACACGTCCAGCATACAAGTCATCCTCCAACCTAATACAAATGGACCTACTGAACATCAGCAAGTCAAATGGCATCAGAAATACTCAGTCCAGGTATCTAAACTAAATGTTGTGGAGAGATGGATATATATCACAGAGGCTACCACTGTTACAGAACAGACTATCCATTCAAGTAAAACAAAGCTCATCCCTGTCCATATTCAAATGCAACTTGGATCTAAGGATGGGTAACAGAAAATGTACTCCAGGATTGCCCTTCATGCCACTAATGGATAGAAGCAGTTCCTAAATGCTGCATCCCTTTCATGGGTCCCCTCAGACTATCTATAGTATGATCACATTTATTCTCACTAGGACTAATATACAATTAACAGTCATGGGATAGGTAAGACCAATCAGGAAATGTTAATTCAAGCACCAAAGGGGAAATTGACTAAGCTTAAAATGTCCTCCAAGTAAACCTATGTTGTGGTAGTAAATAGTTTTTAAAAATTCCCCTTTTTAGATAACTAAGTGCCCCTCTCACCCTCTGCCCCCCTCAGTCTGTAACAGCTTACGGCACCTCTGGTGCCACATATACCCATGTCTGTTCCCTGTCTCCATCTCTGGGTACTTTGCACCTGTTCCATGTGTGAATATTTGAATAACAATACACATAACAGCTTCACATGCATTCCAGACATACATGTAAGTTTTCCCACATACTTATTGCAATGCATGATGGATCTTGTCAACTCTAACACATTGCATGTTTTTCTGCATAAAGGTAGATCACCTGTGCCTTACAACATCTCCCTGAAGATTTCTTTTCAGTTGTAGGTCGCCATGCCTAAAGGTGAGAAAAATCAAAATAGTACCTTCTCCCATGCAGAGAATGATATCCTGCTACAGACCCTCCATCAGCATGTTTGGTAGGCATTCCATTTAGAAATATCTTGCCAGGCATTTTGTGTATGTCTGGTGGGGTGTTACAGATAACACCAATGCTATTGATGGCCAAAACTGGACCCATGATCATGTCCAAAAAAGGACTACAGACATGATTACTGCAGCAAGCACTAAGGCACCATTTTTGGCATAGTAATGGAGGGCACTGGAGGTGGTCTACCAACAGAATCACCTCTGACAGAGATGGAGGAGTTCCTGGTATTTCTGTATATGGCTCCAGGCAGTTCTGATATCCAGGACAGAGTGGTAGACATTGGTGCTGATTTGTACATGGCACTGTCATATCTATTGGTGATGCCCCAGATGAGTATTTCTAAACATTAGTTAATCTCTCCATTACTATTGCAATTCAGGGTGATAGAAAATGCAAGAATTACTTTACTGCTTTACAGAAACATCAGGAATACAGTTCCAAAGGTAACCTGCCCTGGGTGCCTTTAACATTACGTATTAATTTCCTGTACTATTCTATTAGACAGAAGCAGTTCCATAGGATTATGGATGGTGGTGGTGATGAGTTCTTACTTAGTTTGGATAATTTAGTGGTGTTTTCACAGATGCTTTGTTGTCAGGCTCCACCATTGTGGCTATAGGATGGCTTGATGTTGATGGACTGTCTGTCTTAAATTATGATGGTAGCAAAATCCCATTACTGTTAGGGGTAAGAGTGTCAGCTGCAAATTCAGGCAATGTGATGGCTTTAGTTCCACACCATTCATTGACATGACTCCTGTGCCTGTGCAGCCTATCCTACAGACCCAGCATAACATGCAATGACAGGAAGAGGCTAGCACATCTGCCAAAGGAGTGGCATAATAACTAGCAACACAGTTCACCCTTGACTGATGCCAGCTCAATTGAGTGAGATGATAACTTCAGGGATTGGCCTTATGGTGAATGAACATGCTAGGAACACAAACCACTTCCTGAGCTGAGTGATTTCATGGCTGCTACTCAGTATTTGGACAGGGTCATAATGCAGAGGCAGGCAGACACCAATGTAGCCACAGCTGAGTTTTTTTTTGGAATATAATGTGGTCTGCATGAAGACTTGAAGTAGTGCATGGGCCAGATGTGCAATGGACATGAGGTATCTGGACTTTACATGCAGCAAATACTTTGTGTAGCCACACACCAAAGCCAACACATGTTCCATGGTCCACCTTTGCCTCTGGTAGCAACACTCACCATGGGAGGGTAAGAGCACCATTTGGGGCCTCCAACACCTCCATATCCCCACAGCAATCCAGAGTTGAGGGCACTAATGGATGACATCAATGTGTAAGACAATGGGGTGTTCATGTGGTGACCACCTGAAGCACAGGGTGCAAATTGTGCTCACTAATCACATTGCCATTTGGGCATTCTGTGGATCATGGACTGGGCTATGCACCATCAGTGCATATGCAGATGAAGCTGTGTTCCAGCAGACACACACACACACACACACACACACACACACACACACACACACACACACACACACACACACACACACACATATACGCACACACATATCTGCAGCAACCTCCACCCCTCCACCTCATAATCGCACAGCATTGGAGAAATACCACCTCACTGTCCAGCCTACACATCTGCCTCAATTACCATTCCTGGCACATGCACACACACACACACACACATGCACACACACACACACACACACACACACACACACACACACACACACACACACACACACACACACACACACACACACAGCACTAATCTTCGCTACCCCCACATATGCACAAAAATACACTGCATATTGCTGATACCTGTCACTGTGACCCTCGTCCTTTGTGTCTAAGATTAAAACTGTGTCCTGCCCTCTGTAATGACTCACCTGAGTAGCCTATGTCTGATGCACAATGTGGCCGGTCTATACATGGTATAGTATAGTTTGGGTGTAGGTTGTAATGCATCATTTGTTATGTTAAATATGCTCTTATTCATATCCATAGTTACAAATTGGATGTTGCCATCTACTAATTAATAAGTCGTACTAAACCCAGCTCTGTCTAGCTTTGCCATTCCCTGCAACCAGCTCATCCAGTGTTTCCACATCAGGCACCTTCTTTGATGCTGATTCTGGGATTTCTCCCGCTTGCTAAATATCTCTGCCCTGCTATAACTGTTTGCATATCAATATTTTATATAAAATTGCAGATTCTACAAAGATTTTACTAGATTTTACAGGGTCATACTGCAGTGCACTGCCAGTATATCCAGACAAAAGAAGCAGGCTGAACACAAAGGTCTAGGGCATTCTCTGCACTGATATCTAATTGGAATCATTAACCATTGCTCTAGGACGTATGTAAAATTAGCACTAAGATGTATGTTAGGAAAGTCATCCAGTGTGAGAGTCATGGGCACTACCCAGGTGGTGCACAGACATATTGTTTATTATACACTGTGCATTACAGACTACATAACAGTTGATAGACTTCATTCCCATACAGTCAATATACCTTTGTCTCTGCTCCTTTGGTGTAGTCTTCATTGAAATGTGGGTGAAGTCTTGGACCACTGTTATATTAGGGAACAATGCTATACCATAAAATGCCTATGTGGTGTTATCTCTCAGCTTTGTGATATGCAGAAACTGCACATGTTTCCCACATATTACATCATGATATCAATAAATTAGTGTATCCTTTTGATAATTCCTTTGATACACCAAATGAGTATGTTATTGGTTGCTGGAAGGTCCGTTTAGATAGTTTTCTCAAAATCAGATATACTTTGATATCAACAGGTATAGGTACTCAACACATCCTATGGGTCTGCATATGAGGTAACATATCTCAACCAGCCCCTGTATAGTTCTGCTATTCGCATGGTAGTTGTCCACTTTTTCATGACATGTTAAACACAGATGAATGATATGGTGATGTCAAGGATGATAATATGCACCTATGTGACTATCAACAGCAAGAAAAATCTTATGTATATAGATATTGATAAAAGTAGCAACTACTCCATCTGTCAGTCTGTCTCCCATAACTCAAAGATTGTACCATGGTCAACAACCCTAGTGGTAGCATCTCTACATGCAGAATATACATATATGTTTCTGAATCACTCCACCGTATTTTTCCCTCATTATATCAACAATTGTCATGATTTTAATATTGTTGCTCATTTCCATGTAATCATACTACCATTTGCATGTTATCCAGATCGTTGTATTTCTCAGCTCATATCATCACTGCATAACTCCAACCTGGTGCATGGCCAGTGATCAAGCAAAATTAGTTACAAAGATGTGAAGACTGTGTTTCAATCCCAGCCACAGTGTTTCCTCAATTATGAAAACCACATGAAAGATTTTACATTACCGTGTACTAAAATTAGAGATAATGAAGAAGTGATAACAATCCTAACTTGTTTGGTAGACCTGGTGTTTAATTAGGTAGCAGGTACTTGTGAGCTATCGCAATGACTTTTTATGTTTATTAAAAATAACATTAGTTCCAATTATGATATAATTGTTTATTTCCTTGGGGAAATATCATATATGAACCATACTCTTAATGTTAGTGACTTTCAGCATTATTATAACCAGACATTTCTATTGAATGATTATCTTTCCCATAGAAAGTTAAATACTGAACTACTGAGAGTTCAGTTAATTTGCAATGTCATCTGTATGTCTATGAATTGTGTTGTAGAAGTTACTTTATTTGTAACATGGCAGAGATAAGTTGTATTCACAGATTTACTAGAACGATTTAGTATATCTCCATGTATAAACCATTTAATAGATATCTAATCTCCTTTTCTTATTCCTTTATTCCAATACATATAAATTTTAAAGTACTTCTTCTGTGTCCCTCCCAGCAGCAATATGTATATGAATTAGCAGAAAACAAATACGTACTGTAGGTGTAAGCTACAAAGACATGTCATTGTAACCTTACAGTCTAGTATGTAAGTCAATGATTTGTCATCCTGACATATATAAATGATGAATGTGCAAATGAGCAGTTAATTAAGCAAATACTTTTAATGCTGTCTTAATGCATAAATCAAGCAATTTTTGTCTTATATTTTAATGTATTTACAAAACTTACCCTAGTATTCTGTTCTTTTTTGAAAAAAATAATTCAAATTGTTAACTTTTACAACAGTGCCATTTTCTGTGTGTAATTACTATAACACAAACAAAAATAATAATAGAAAAGTATTTCACTATATATTATACATCATCTAGTTTTAATTACCTAAACAATTTAAATGCAATATCATACATATCTACATACTTGTAGTACTTGTGTATTTCCAGGATTTTGAGGTTTGATCTTTCTGATTAGAATTCACTATTAGTGTACAATGAATCAACATATGTTTCTTATTCTTCAATAGATGTAGCATTGCCCCACCTCCGGTAATGAACACTGTTTTGTGCTTTTAATTGTTCTATCTCTTTTCCAACATATTTTTCATCAGACTAGAGAGGATTAGAGAATTATCTCTTACTAGTTCATTTTCTTTCTAACCATGCAGGAGAGAAGAGGTTCCAATACCAATGATAAAATGTCTGCTGCAGATTCTCCCATTGTGATCTACAGATTATCTGAAAAAGAAAATATTTGAATAATGAAGTCAAAACTTACCAGGCATTAATTCTCTAGTGTATACATCTCTGAAAATGGCTAGTTGATTGTTTCCACAAATAAGGTGCTCATATTATAAAGAAATATCAGAAGTAATTTTTCCTCAAATCTTTGTGAGGTATGTTTACTCTCATCTTCAATGAATTGCCATGGGAAATGCATGATTACTTGAACACCATAGCTAAAAATTAGGGTCTATATTATTCCAGCGAAAGTTGCTTTGTGCGAATGTGAAAAGATCGATACAAATACACCGAAATGCATTTGAGAGTTTAAATGTTTTTTTCATAGGGCAAGAAGTAAGTTGGCCAACTACCTGGAGTTGCCCTTTCTGTTGCTATAGTGCGATCTCGTAGTTGGTATATTTAGTTAGGGGGTGTGAGGTGCACAGCCCCCCACATTGGGGTGCGTGTGGGGGGGTGAAGACCCCCACTTATTTATGCTTTTAATTTAGTTTTTTTCGCGAATGTCCGCGTGAATTTTTCCCTAGGAAAAATTTTGATTTTGCGGCCATTTGCGATTTCCAACTTTCGTGCATTATGTGTCGACTTTTATGTAGTCACACATATGCACTTTCACTGGAATAATAAAGACCCAAAAATTAAATATTAAAATATGTCTAGAAAATATTATGATACTACAATACACAGCCATAATGAAAAAAACTAATCATAGGAGTAGAAACCAATAATAAAATTGCTGTTATATAACAGTTTTATAGCTTAGAAGTCACACATTGGCAAAATTGGTATGAAATGAGACACTGAAATGCCCGCCGACATTGTGTAATACAAGGAACAGCCCAAGTAACAGTTGCTCATGTGGTAGTGAATGATTATAGGCATGCCATTGTTAATCTCTCTGCTCATGTCTTCAAAGATGGAAATGCCCTGGCATTGAGCAGAATTCTACCATTACCAAGAATGATGCCAAACTTCACAGATAAAATAATACTCTTCAGTAATTTGCAAATAAATTAATGTAATTCCAGAAGGAATTCAGTATGTGTATGCATGAGATGAAATGATCAATAGACAAAGTTGCTTTGTCAGTGATGGCCTGCATCTTTTGTCTGCTGTTTTTGCATACTGTCTAAAAAATTGCCAGCCACCACAG
The DNA here is from genome assembly GCF_019279795.1 of Protopterus annectens. Lineage (NCBI taxonomy): Eukaryota > Metazoa > Chordata > Ceratodontiformes > Protopteridae > Protopterus > Protopterus annectens. The sequence goes on from NC_056739.1 coordinate 1,871,516,661, forward strand.
TGTTTTTCTTAGATTGAGTTCACCTGATGGATATCTCAGCATAGTAAACTCCAGTCAGAATAATATCAAGGCAGTGCTGCTGAATGCAAGAATCCTAGATGTCAAAATCTCTGAATCTGAAGTCTTTCCTAACTCAAGGACATCATCATATCTGTAGTTCAGAAATGTGATGCCATTGCAGTGATAGCACTCCCTGCATCCAGGCTATAACACTTATACTTTCAGATCCAAAGGCAGCTATGAGGGGATTGTCTGTATTTAGTCATAATTTCATTGTTTCACTCCAGATTTAACATGATACATATCCACAATTAGTTGAATTCCAAGATACACTAAAAAATAGTTACCACATTATAGCCAATTATATGTGTGCTTCTATGATCCCTTGTGAGTATGCATAATACCTTAACAATTTAGAAATGTTTGCAGTTGAACCAAATATCCTTCTTGTGGGTGACTTCAACTATGCACACATAAATTGGAAAACATTTACTACCCCCAACAATTATGCCCAGAGATGTTTGGAATTTGCAAATGCTAATGCACTCAACCAAATTGTCCCCTACACACCAAAGGTATTAATCTTCTTGATTTTCTCATCACAAAAATTTCCTCTAATTGCACCAGCCAAATTGATACCTCCTTCCTAGTTAAATCTGACCATCTTGCTGTGGTCTTCTCCATAAAAGCCTGCTTTGTGGATCTTGAAAACTCCTCTGTATGCATGGATTACTCCAAGACCTGTTATTTACTATTTACTGATTGTATTGTCAATCACAAGTGGTATAGCTCCTCGAAAAATCATATAACTAAGGCTGTTGCTTACTGCTATGAATTTTACTTCTTCTCGGATAGATACATTGAGTCATCCATACCAATCTGGAGTAAGTATAATGGAAAGTTCAGAACTAAACCCATATGATGGAACTACCTCATCAACAAACTCTTAAAAAAAAGAAACAGGCCATCATTAAAAGATGTTCACTTTATCATTATAAAATAGATTTAACACTCACAAGTAAGTCTCTCAAACTTACCTTTAGGAAATGTAAGGTAAACCCTGAATTAAGGATTGCACCTAATTCAAAAGATAACCATAAGACCTTCTTTATTAATATTAGAAAGATTAAACATAACCTACAGTTCTTTACTGATCTTCAGCCAAATGATACCTCCTTCTCTTACCCAAAGTGACTGTTAATATTCTTGTAAACAAATTATCTTCCACCTTCACTCCATCCACCCCCCGTCCCCTCCATTCCCTCTCACAAACCCACCCCTGAGATCAATTTATTTGGCACTTTACAAAATTAAAAAAACTATTTCCATTGGTCCTGACAATATCCCTGGATACCTGCTGTGAAGTGTAAAGTCTCATTTAGCAAAATCCATCCATCAGCTCTCCAACCTGAGTCTCTACACTGGTCATGCCCCAGAGGTGTGCAGACTGGCAGTTATGGTACTACTGCATAAAATTGGCCCTCCTACTAACCCTATTTATAATGGCCTAATAGTCTCACCAGAATTATTTGCAAGTATTTGGAATATATTATAGCTAAGCAAATTAACAATGATATGGGTGACATTATATCTCTAGACATACATAGGGTCAGCTTTATAGTAAGCAATTTGTGTCTGTTTAAGTTGGTTCAGTTTTTGAAGGGTTACTGATGCCATATCTGAGTGGCATACAGTCCACACTGCCTATCTAGTCCTTTCCATGGCCTTTGACACTATCCTCACTGCTGGGTTTATTGACAAACTCTGTCAACTCAACACTAACCCATAAAAGTTCACTGGATTGGTAAATGTCTGCCTGGCAGTATCCATACTGTTAAGGTCAGTAGTATTTGCTCTAGACATAAAAATCTCATGAGTGGTTTATATGTTATAGAAATATAAAAGCCAATATTGAGGGACTTTGGCTAACCAAGATTGTTGATGATTGCAAACTGGGGCAGGCTAACAGAGCACATTCTGATTCAAGTCCTCCAGCAAAGGCTGGTCCAATCCAGTGTTTGGTGTAGTAATCACGGGCTTACTCTTAACATCAAGAAATGCAGCAGTTTCCTTAGGCAAATCTAGCATCACCACTGCTTACCATTTAGATAATATTCCACTAAAATTTGACATTCGCTGGGGACTTCAGTACAAACTCTCCTTTGACTACCATGCTTGTGTGGTGGTTATAAATTCCTTTGACCTACAGTGACTAAAAGTCAAAGCAAAAGAGAACAAGATGGTGGGCAACCTGTAAACATTATGGTGGCATGGTTACATAGTGGACATGCTAATAAAATGCTCAAATAAGCTACCAGACACACCTTTCAAATATTTAATCGACTAAACTCTTAAGAAAACTAAATGATCCTCAAATTAAATCAGAAGATCAAAACTCACACATACCTTACTGGGGAGGAGGTTCCAGCTTATTCATCCACAGACTGGTGATTTCTTACTGTAAAGAAAAGAACACATCAAAACAAATCCTGCAAAATGTTAAAAGAAACTGAAAGTATGGAAACACAAACATCCAAAACCATACTATCAGCAGTGACTACACCAGAGAAGGAAATCATTATAAAATGAGCATGAACTACCAAACATTAAGAAGACAAAAAAGTAACAAATAAACCAAAAACATGTCAATTTCCTACTCTGGAAGTTCTGAAAATGGCACTGCAACCTTTACAATCAGCTATCCAGCTGCTCTCCAAACAACTCTAATCCCACGGAAACTCAATTAACCGAATCACCACCAGACTGGAAACAACTGAAACCAAAGCAATTGAAAATGAAATTAAGACTGGCCACATTCAGATGGATTCCCAATCTAATGTTAAAAATATACAAGAGCTTCAACTAAAAATCCTAGACCTAGAGAATAGAAGTAGATGTAATAGCATACTAATCTGGGCAGTACCTGAGAAATATGAACAATCAACAATATTAGAAACTATACAACAAATCTTCAGCTACCTATTAGATGACCAGACTGAAGTAAATCAGATTACCATTGAGAGAGCACACTGAGCAATAAGAACATCACCAGTTCATAACAAGCCAAGACAAATTTATATAAAAATTGCTAAACTACCAAGATGTATATAAGATACTTATAGCAGCTAAAAAAAGAAAAATAATAAGTTTGAATGGCAATAAAATCACCTTTGAACAAGACCTCCCTATGTAAATAAAATAAGATCGGCAGAAGTTAATTTCATAAAACATTAAGTTTCAAATGAAATACCCCTCTAACTTAACATTTCAACACAAATAATCTAAGCATTCAATTGGTTTGCTAAATGAAGCAAAGCAAACATTTCCCATAGTATTTCATTTTTTTTCCTGAGTGAAAGACACTCACAGCAAAATGCTATGATCAAATGTAATTGCTTCTCTGAGAACTGGATAGGAGAGGGTTGAAAAGTTAGATCTGTGGTTCTCTTTGAAAGTTAATGAAACTGGCATGTAAATAATCAAAATATACCTGATTTTGGAGGTCTTGTATGTGTTTGAGTAAAGTTTTCTCACCTCAATGGTCACTTGGGTTTCTGTTTACACTCAGAACAGTTGTATACAACACTTCAGTTTTCCTTTTGAGGAGGTTTCTCTCATTCGTAAATTATTTTTACAGCTATAAAAAAGCTAATGACAACAAACTCTCTTTATAACTCAGTCAGATGACTAGCTGGTTTAAGTTAATATCTAACATATGTACCATATTAAAAAGTTTATTATCTAAATACCTAGATAACAGAGAACAGATTTGACGTGCTACTAAACTAATATTATTATGCTTACTAAAACTGCTTTTGTTTATATATAAATGTTTTACTACAGGAGCTGAGCAATATGATTTGCAGTGCTGTAAGGTAGCTATGTTATACCTGTCCCTGCTTAAACATGTTTTTATCTTAATTAGCTGGTTTAAATGGTTAATGTGTAAGGGGTATATTCCAGATCAATGTTATCATTCTTTAAATATATATTATCCCTTTTATAATGTTAATGTTATATTATTCTCATCCTGGCATTGTAAGGACATGGTTAGGCATGGGATTTTATCAGAAAGAGACAAGTTTTATTTGCCTTCTCAATCAAGATCACATTTAAAAAATTTGTGTACATTTTATAAAACTCCATGTTTTCATCTCCCAGTATATTACCTTATAGGAAACTTCAATGTGGATAATTGACTCATGGAATGTTAAAGGAATCCAGTCAACCAAAAAATGAAATTTACTTTTCTGCTAAGCTTTTAAATCAAAAGCTGAAATCATTTTTCTACAAGAGACACATATGATGTCAGGGCAATGATCTCAAGCTGCAGGGACAATGTATTAGATCAGTAACTGATGCAGGCAATAAATCTAATAGTTCTGGTGTAGCAATTATTATTACAAATCCTCTATAGCTATTATTTTACAGCAAGATTTAGATACCGAAGGAAGATGGTGCTACATAGTTAAAAATATTTCTTTTAATAAATCTATATTATTATTAAATATATATGCACATGTATGAAGAAATATGAGCTTTTTATGACAATTTACAAAATATTAAGTCTCTACCCCAAAAATTACCACATTGTTGGAGGAGATTGGAATGCTATTATTGACCCTATGACTGACAGAACAAGTAGGAGTAAACATACAACTTGTATGCATTTGATGCAATTTCAGATTTAAAATCAGACTTTAGTTTATTTGGCCCTTTTATCTTCCAAAACAGTAAGACTTTGCAATTAAAATTTTCCTGCTACTTTCGTTGTTATAAATCTTGGGCTAGAGTTGATACTTTTCTGATTTCAGGAGCTTTTTTTAAGAACTAGTTTAACTTTCTATACAGAGCCTAGGTTATTTTCTGATGATTCTAGAATCATGATTACCATTAACTAGTCTAATAGTAGTGAGTTAAAAAACATTAACTATAATTGGACTTGAAATCCCAATCTACTTCAGAAAAAGGATGTTAGACAAGAAATTAATTATGTAATAAACAACCTCTTGAATAGTTCTTCTAACTTGCTGATTCCATGTGGTGTACAATGGGTTGGTATTTAAGCCTAGATCAGAGGTATTTTTATAAGTAAAGCATCTTTCTATAAAAGATCTAACAAATTTAAGGAATAAACATTGAAAGGAAACATTTGTAAACTAGAGCAGTAACTCTGCAAATTACAAATCTGACACTGTAAAACAACTGGCTGAGCTCCAAAGGGAAAGCCACCTGTTATACTCAATGCAGCAATCACTTGTCAAAATGAAAAACTTTGCCAGATATTCTGAATGAGCACAAGCCCCATCCAAACTCTTAGTGAGACTCATAAATGTTGATAAGTCCTCTCCTTTAATAACTGAATTTGTGTACCAGGAAAAATCATACAAGTGAAGAGATTATGCAAATCTTTACTCAATTGTACTCCATGGTATATGGCAGTCACAACCTCCTTTAGACTCCACAGGCGAGAGAACATTTTTTAAATCAGTTAGAATTTCCTGAAGTAAATCAAGACCAACAGAACCTTTTTAGAACATCTTTTACCCAACATGAAATTTTACAAATAATCAAAAACCTTAGAACTGGGAAATCACCTGGACCAGATGGTATCACTGTTGAATTTTGTAAGACGTTTGATCAACCAATCTCAAAAGTCCTCTTGCACTTATTCAACTACATTAAAGACAATGGTATCTTGGACTTGCATCTCAACAGCTCTAAAACAATACTTATTCCTAAAGCGGACTCCAACACTAAAATTCCACTAAATTATAGACTGATTTTCCTTGTAAATGTAGATATTAAAATATTTGCTTCATTATTAGCGGTGGTGGTGCTGTGGTAGCATTGTCGCCTCACAGTTAGATGTTGCCCGTTCGATTCTCAGAGGTCTTCAGTGTAGCAACATGCATGAATGGGTGTTCGTTCATTGAAGGTTATGCGTTAGGCCCGGCAAGCCAGTACGTAAAAATCTACTGCCAATCATTAGCGGACTGGAGTTCCGCTGTGGCGACCCCTAACCAGGAAAAGCCGAAAGACATAAACAAATTCACTAATAGATTGAAATATATACTACCAAACATAATTTCTCCTAATCAGTACGTTTTTTTGCAAACTAGACATACCTGTGATCACACATTATCACTAGATACCTCGCAATTACTCTCTCTAAACAATGTAATACTTCAATATTTGCACCTGCATTAGATGCTTGTAAAGCTTTTGATTAACTTAACCTGTTTTTTTTCTTCTCAGTGATGTCGTGTTTTGGCCTGCCAAAAACTTTTATTAATTTCATTAAGGTCCCTTATTCTATTGCCTGTACATCTTTATATATTATTACAATTTTTTCCTCTCAATAAGACGTGTGAATGGAACAAGTCAGGGATGACCATTATCTCTGCACTTATTTAATTTATATGTATAACTTCTATTTCTTTTGATAACACAAAAATGTATCATCACATGCCTGAAATTTATAACACCAGGGTCACACTAATAAGCTTTGCTGATGGTCTAAACCTATACTTCACTTTATCTAACACCGATTTGCCAAAAAATATAAATTCTATTAAGATTTTTTTGAGGATTCTCTAATTAAACATTAAATCTCTCTAAGTCTTCAAATTTCCTATAAATCCAAATTATGAGCAAAATAAACTACATTCCAGAGACTGAAATAAAGATTAATAACTTATTAAAATATCTTGGTATAACCTTTGGTCATGACTCCACTTCTTTTTAATCAGATGAACCTTTTGAAGTTATAGACAAATAGATGGAATAAACTAAAGCTTTTGTTAGTACCTAAGGTTGCTATCATTAAAAAGAATATCTTGCCTAGATTACTATTTCAAGTTAATGCATCTAATATGATAATTTAACAGACATTTAAAATATGAATACAAATGTATCTAAAATCTTATAGCTTCCCAAGTCTATTAGAATTAGTTAACAAAACTGATTTATCCTAAAAATCTAGGGGGATTGAGTCTTTCTGACTTCAAGCTTTGTTATAATATAATTAATTCTGGAAGACTTATAAAAATAACATAATACAGGCCAAACCAGAATATGTGAAAATCTATTTGGGTTAAAATATGGTATAATCATATTATTAAAAGCTAGTACAATCCTAAAGTTTTACATTTTCTTAGTAAGGAACATCTCAGAATTATTAGAATGCATAAGTACTTAAAAAAGATGGTAACAATTCTATAAAAAATAATGGAGTTACTAAATCTAGAAAATTCATGCATGATACTCCAACCATTTCAGCCTAACCCTAATTTTATATTAAATAAATTAATGCCCAATCTTTCTAATTACCCTTTACTCAAGGATAAGGCTGTCCTAGATATATACATCCATATAAGATTTTCAGTCAGTCATTTGAGAGAAGCCTTGACCCTTCCTAAACATTATATTGTAATATTAAGATAAGTAAGATAAATGGTTTTGATGTTCCTAAATAACCCAAAGATTAATGATCAAAATATAAGCTTATGTAAACTATAATGGACTGTTTCCACTTTGGGAAAAACAATCTCTAACACATATACACTAATTATATCTCATAATATACAAATTCTACTCTCTACTCTAAATACTGGATTAATCATAATTTGAAGATTACACATAATCAAAAAATGAAATCTATCCAATTAACTTCAAAATTACTCCCTTTCAAAAAACTCTTAAATACTCAACTAATGATCGTCAATAATGCATACTTAACTCCAGACTTAATTAATAGATATTACCCCACACCCTCTTCAAATTGTTTCTATTGCATGTATCAAAGAGATGATTTGTTACATATACTTTTGAGCTGTAGGTGTTCCTATAAATTATGGTGTTCTCTAAAGGTTAGACTAGAGAAAATGAGATATGAGAAATCCAGCTTATCATGGGAATTTGCACTTTTATACATCCCTCTGTTGGATTACCAAAGCAAAAACTGCATGTTTTAATCACTCTATACTCACTGATCAAGTTATAGATAAAAAATTGCATGGGATGGATTCAGACAGATTGTAATTAAATATATAACAACCCACAAATTAATTATAAATAAATAATAAATGTTACTATTATACACAATACTGGAGCATGCTGCTTGTCTACATCTTACAATAAAATCAGTTTCTTATCAATTATTTCTAACAGGTAGGAGAAAAGAAAAATAAAATATGCTTTTTATTTAAATCACTTATTGTTTTATTAATATTACTTTGATGTTATATTAAGTTGATGTGTTACACGGAAGACTTGTACGTTCTGTATATAGCTTTTACTTTGTTATGAAATATGTTGTGCTATGTATTTTTACATCGGTATTTTACATTTTTATTGATGGTAGCATCTTTGTTTATTGTTGTTATTAAAAAAGTTGATTATTCAATAAAGGTGTTAAAATAAAGAAAATAATTTCCTTCTACCTTGCACAGCTTATCCATCATGGCATCTCCTCAAGGACTAAACAACATATAACCCTACTTTATTCATCCCTAGTAAATCCCATCATTAAATATAATGCACCACTCAGCATGTACCTCACCAAGCACCTTACCTAAACCGGCGAGAAAGACCTTAATTTTTCCTCACCAAAATGATCTCAGGTACCATTACCCTTACTTACTCTAATATAGTGAAAGCTCTGTTGCTCTACTCAGTGTCATATCGACTCCTGGGAGCAATCTGTGCTTAGATTTCCATGCTATGAATGACCCAGCACTAGTTGAGCTCCTTCATTTAAATAGAACATTTTGACTTAAGCAAGCCCTTATATATACTATCTCCACAATCACACCACTTTAAAGAAAATGGAGAAAAAAGCACATTGACAGCTCACACAATACAACAAATTGCTATGAAACTTGCTGCAACAGAAAATTCTCTCACTTAAGCCACTCAATCACCAGTACAGTGACCACCTTTTAAAATGCTAACAGAATGTGTGGAAAAGCAAACACCCACTTTTGTGGACCTAAACATCTACTATCACATTAACAAGACCAGATGGTTTGACAGATACCTAACCCAATGTATACCCCATTTCTGGAACAGGCTGCCCTTACCTATCAAGCAGACTACTATCCTACCAACTTGTAAAAGCAGTTTGGATAACTGGATAAGTAATCACAAATTTTCATTGGTAATATGTGTCAAATGTCTACTTAATGTTGGCACAGTTAGTTTCCCACCAGTACTGAGTGAACTGGCTCAGCTTTTTGATGGTCAATTTTGGCCATAAGCTTAGTAAGAACCTATGAAATTATGAATTTATAGAGACATGAATGACCAGAGATTAGTGAATATGGTACTTTTTTAAACTATGGCCTACTAGAAAATATCACATGAGTGCACAAACAACATTCTGAAGTTGTGAAGGGTCAACCTGAGAATGAAGAATGTGAAGTGTGCTGACAGTCTGTTCAATGCAAACCTTAACTTCTCAGTGGACTTGTAAGAGTCAATATTCATGGAGAAGCTTGCAGACTCATGGAACAAGCTACTAATATGGGTGGAATTTAGATAATTTATTGACCTATTCAAGTCAGCATAGAAGAATTGGAGAAAAAAGGAGAGAAAAATGGTTGGCTGTAGGGGAGTTAAACTTTCATATGCCAGTTCCCGAAATTTAATAGGCTAAATATATCTAACTGGCATAAAGCACACATATCATGAAGTAGGCTGTCAGAAAACATACTAGGTCATTATAAGTTACTGAATTTGTGGAGGAATGTTAATGGACTGTGTAGAGGCAGGCAGCAATTTTGAAAGACGAAAGTATCTGATTATAGCCTAGTGGTAATTTCAGGCGACTCTGCAGTAACATCCTACTGGCACCTCTAGGTGTTAAAAAATGCATGTTAATATTTGCATTAATAAATCCAAAACTGTGTTACAAGCAAGGTATTAGAAGACTATATCTTAAAGATTTCACAATGGCAACCCCAACTCTACTGATCTTTGACCTCTGTCTAGTGCAGTTAAAGAGATATTGAATATTAATTGTGCACTACTTTTTGTGTTGTGATAATTTTCATATTTCTTTAAATATTTCAGCAATCGAATGATACAAAACTATTCAACCTCATATGAAAGCTTACAGCTGTTTGAAAAAAGTAGTACAGGTGATATATGTGTTGCTTGAATGGATGCAAAGATCTTGTAAACTGTTTATATAACATTACAAAATTCATATTTACTGTAGTTATTGTGCCTTATAAAATCTAGTTTAAGATCTAGAATTGAATGAATGCAACCACTGTAAAGTTTACCTTGTGCTGAATCGTTTGCAATTTGCAGTTTTCAAGTACAGTTCAAGAGATGGTTCAAGAGATATGAACATTTGTTTTAAAGTGTGAGGTGAAAACTTCCTTTTTAAAGGCTCATCTACATTTATTGGGATTAAAGGGCAACCGCACCCACAGACTCAAAAAACATGTTTATTTCATCATGGTTTGGTGTTTCCTACATTTTAGCACCACTCTGGGACTATTTAGAGGTTTTTAGATATTTTATATGCAATTTCTGACTCTAACCACATGGAGTCTGGCATCTTGAAATAATTCTGACTGCTTAGTCTGCTTCTAAGTATTCCAGAATGCATTGTTTGTCTCCAAAAAATTGCATCAGATCTGCCAAGTTTTCCCTAAAGCTCCTGTCAGTCTACTGACTTTACAGGCATCACTGTTGTGTTACAGTCACCTACTTTTGATTAAAATGTATCCTTTTTCAATGACTACTTCAAACACAAGCAGTGCAATTGCTACAGAACAAAATTGAAAATGCCTTTTATTGTTCTTTCTTCTTAGAAATGCTAACTTGATTTATTTTGTGAAGGCTGAAATCTAGTTCTTCAAGATATCTCACCCCCCCTTCACACCTACCTTCCCTAGCTGTCAAAGAGCTAAAAGTAATTTGACCCATTATCTGCATGTGATTGACATCTCATAGTAGGTAACCAGACTAATGTATTGTTTTTTTTTCAGCCTTTCCTTCCTTACAGTGGGAGATTTTTTTTGTTGAACTCCTCCTGTCAAATTTAGAACCAAGCTCTATAGCACTGGGAATAATCACTGTTTTGCAAAACATCAAACTCCCACTTATTTTTCTTTCCTGTTTGGTTAAATAACTAACAAATGATGCATTGTAAACACAAAATATTTCACAGACTTGTATGACAGCACCCACATGCTTTTTTTAAGTGGTAATTTAAGAAATTATGGTCTTGCATACTTCTTGTAATCTGATGTAGTGTTGTCGAATAATTGTGACAGACATCTGCTTCTTATGTAAAAACATGCAATTAATGTCTACGCATGGTCTTTGCAAATTTATGCTCTTAGTTTTTTGCAGCTGTTACTCTGCTTCTGACTGTACTTTGTCACATATCGGTAGGGCTCTTCAGAAAAGTGAGATTATACTTTAACATTTTTGCTAGGTTAAGAGTGGGCTGGGCAAGGCAGCTCAGACATCACAATGTGGGAGGTCCACTGGCTCTTCTATATAGCATGCAAATCAGGTGGGGATTACATCACTTTGGGGGAGGAAATGTCCAGGTAGCTAGAGCAAGAGCTCTGGCAGATGTGACATCATCATTTCAGAGCCAGCTAGAGGTTTTTCAACTTGGTTTTCAAAGTGAAAGTAAAACAGTACAGAAAGGTAGGAAACCTAACAGGGAAAACAGTTGAGTGGATTAGTTTTTAAAGCTGCATGAGTGATTTTTTGAGGCTGTATCAATGAACAGGGACTAAAAGAGACAGCAGGTTGAGCTGCTTTAATATCCCGTTGTTGTCCTTTAAAAAGTACAAGCTTATAAGACCTCCATTGAAAGGAATACATTACATGTACACATAAACATGTCTGCACTTTAGAACAAGAGGCTCAGCAACATGTTTTCTTATTATTCTGCATTTGCAAACTAATGTGTTGTGTTTGTTCAAAGGTGTAGCTGGTTCAACCAGCACCCTGGGCTGGTATTATGAACCGGTATCCCACACTATCAGCTCCTCAAGTGATTCATGCCTCTTCCATTCGATTTCTATTTCTGTATCCTGCCCGCAACTCTCATATAACACATTGATATATATATGTGTGTGTAATTTATTCTGTTTGCATGAACATATAGCAGTTTCTACAGTTTAAACTTTTCCTGCATGGAGCCCTACAGTGCTCAGGTTTTATTTAAAAAAAAAAAAATATATATATATATATATATATATATTTTTTTTTTTTTTTTTGCAACTTTTAAAAGCTGGAATTTTGTTAATGAGAGATTGAGATCAGCTGATCATGAGCCCCCAACACTTTGCACCCAAGGCAGTTTCCCCTCTCGGCCTACCTTAGATACACTACTGTGTTTGTTATACAGTTATTAAATGCACCTGTGGTATAATTTTGCTAGTGCAGCAGTCACCCTACTTGTTTCTGTTTACCATTGACTTTATTTGTCATCATTATTGTATATTTCTTACATAATGCTGTACAAGTACACAGTGTCTGTTCCATTATTGTTTTATTGTCAGTTGTTGAGTTTGGTTATTCTTTGTTTTTTCTTTACTTTGCTTTCAAGTTGGCTTGTTTTAATGATTTTTTTTTTATTATTCTTACGTACATGTCCCAAGTCATAGCTGAAATAATAATAAATAATAAAAAATAAATTAAATGTATTTTGTATCTATTACTTGAAATCTAGATAGTGAGTCTTCACATAACCTTCTTATCCTAACAGACAAAATTTCATTCATCATAAATTTTTAGTATAGAGATAATGCCAATGTTGGCAATTGTTAGTTATATATTTATTTTCTAGTTTGTTTGCTTTTATTTACATTTGATGACTAGGACAGTCCTGATTATCCAGTGCCAGTTTTCACCTACAACCTAAGGAGAAAAGGTCCAACATAACACATAATGAAAAACCGAGTACATTTTGAAAGTAAAAAAACTATATATAAATATCATTCCAATGTGCTACAATGCATAATGTAAAACAGTATACTAGACAGCTGCATTTCAATACAAAGCCTTTGTGTAATGTTTAAGGTAAAGTGCAGTTTTGTTAGTGCACTTAGAAAAGTAAATGCTTGAATTTTTCACTGCTGCAGTAGACAAGAGTTATATCTTGCCAAGGATACAGTAATTGGCCAGCTGACTAAACAACAGCAACAACAATAAACAGTTGTAACATACACTAAATACATAAAATAATAGGGATGGTTGGTGGTTTGGCTACTGCAGCAGCATCTACTGTTATAGGTACTTACAAGTTACACAGATGTACTATGTTCATTAGACTTACTGCTGCAGTACCTATGGGTAGATAGCCATTGCTTTTTGAACCTGAGAGGAGCAAGGATAAGGCTCTATGAGCATATAGAGAATGGTCCAAGCAAAGCCTGTTCAGGACTTGAAGAAGGAATCACATTTGTAGTGCTTTACAAATGTATGAGTTGATGACCAAGGTGCTGTCTCAAGAATGCTTGTTGAGTCCAATCCTTTATAGTATGCCATCAAGGAAGCTAAGGTCCTAGCAGAATGTGCACTATCCCTGCGTGGAATAATTTCCCATAGTGGGAGTAACAAAACACAATAGCTAAGGACAACCATCTAGAAACAGTCTGTTTAGAGAAAGGTTGACATTTATTTGTGCCAGAATGGGAAATAAATAGGTGGTCAGTTTTCCTGAAGGACTTGTTTCTGTCAAGACAGTACCTCCTTTGATTTTAGGAGCTGGGTAGAAAACTGGAAGACTGATAACTTGATTTAAAGTGAACTCTGAAACTACTTCAGGCATGAGTGAGGGGTTAGTTCATGGAGAGACCTGATACCTATGAAAAAAACAGATGGGGTTCTACAACCAGAAGAGATTGCAATGCAAATACTCTTCTCCAGATGTCAGAAGAACAAGAAAGATATTTTTCCAAGTACTGAACCTTAACTCAGCAAAGGAGACAGTTGAAACTGTGACATAATCACTTTCTTTGGCACAAAATTGAGATGCTAGTTGGGAGGAATCTGCCTACAAGGAGGTCTCATGTGCAACACTCCTTTTAAAAATTATTTAACAGCAAACAGGGAAGAAAGAGGAGGATTCATGTGCAGACATGCTGAACTGGCCACAAGATGAACCTTGAGAGAAGCATAAGAGAGGCCAGACTATAGTAACTCTCTCAAATATGTGAGTACCAGGGCTGCAAAATCCTTGATTGGAGCCTGGCTATTGCCTAACAGCAACTGGAAAATTGTTTCCATTTGCCAATATTACTTTCTTGTAACATGTTTTTTAGCCTTATCCTTCCAGCTCCCATGTTCAATAAGCAATAAAAATCTACCCAAAGGGACTTGCTACATGTCCTAATGAAAGAGGTGCCTACAAGGTATTAAAATTGAATCATCCAGGCAGTCAGTTGAATTTGTATGAGGTGGGATTAATCAAACTCTCCTTGTCATGTCTGAGTAGATCCAGATTGTAAAAAAAGTTGTAGTAACCAATTTGGGTGAGCTACATGGGAGTCACCACAATGATCTTTGGGAATTCTTTCTGAATTTTAAGAACTATCTTGGAAATCATTGAAAACGGTGGAAATGCATATAGGAATATCCTTGCCTAAGGGAATTATAGACCATGTACTCTCCATGCTTGGTTGCAAGGATTCCTATAACAGAATTTTCTATTTTTCTGTTTTGAAAGGAGGTAAACAGATCTGCATGAGGTGTTCCTCACATCTGGATTCATTCTACTTGGGATATAATTGGGATCTTTAGAAAAGGGTAGGAGCAAACTGCAAAGGAAAAAAATGGGAATTGTGGAACAATACATGCACAGGAGGAATGAAGTTTAAAAGAATGCAGGATATGAATGAGCTATGGAATGTTAGAATGACAATGGCTGGATAGATTATAAGTGATGCATAAAGTTTGCAACTACAATTATGTTAACATGGTTGTTGATATGTAGTATTTGTAAGTAAAGTTGCATCAATATGTTTTTTTCATTTATATGAATGCATGATTGCCTACGTCATATGTAAAATTTAGTAAAGATGTTTCTTGTTTTAAAAAAAATTCCACTGGGGATAGGCATTTTGTAAACACTGTTGGTGCAGTAGACAGTGCAAAGGGTTATGCAAAGAATTGATAATGTGAGTCAAATACACAGAATGTTTAGTATCTCTTGAAGCTGTGTACTATGGGAAAGTGAAGGTAAGCATCATTTACGTCTACGTTCACCAGAATGCAGTGGCTTGGGAGTAGTGCCCTACACAGATTGGTGGGTAAATGTCTTGCATTTTGGAATCTTCACAAAAAGACTGAGAAAGGAGAAATCCAAAATTGGTCTCCAAGAGTGCTATTTTTTTAGGACCAGAAACAATCTGAAATAAAAGGCCCTTCCTATGTTTTCTGCAGGAACATGTTCTATGACACCTGCTTCTGACATGTGTTGGAGCACTTGGGGAAACAACTCTTTTTGACTGGAACAGTGATCTCCCTGAAAGGAAGGGGATTCTATACACTGCCAACTGTAACCCTCCTGGATCACATTTAAACCCAAATCCTACATGTCTGAAACTATCTGATGTAAAACAGGGTGCTGAGTGTTAGATTTTCTGAAAGGGGAAGAGTGGCTGTGGCAGGAGGGTGAAGGAAGGTGACTAGGTTCTAAGCATATTCATTCATTTAATGGTGTCTGACCCCTTTTGTTGGAAAGCTCCTTGTTTTGGGGGGAGGGGGCTGGCATTAGTCCCATCCTACCATTTCTTATTGCTTACCTGTCTGTTATTGTTTGTTTTGTCTTTTAAAAGGAGTACAGGATTTGGAAAGTAAGAACCTAGGGGATTGAAAAATCCTAGATAATCTCTATATTAATTTGGCCACCTCATCCCACTGCTTGAGGACCTGCATAGCAAAAGGCCAAAATAAAACCTATGTATCAAGTTGGGAACTCAAAATTTCTGACTTAAGCTCATATAAAAATTTGATTATGTCTCCAAACAAATCTTTTCTAAGACTGTAGCTAAAGCAGAAATCCCAGGAACAGTATATTTAGACACTTGAAATGAGTTAGAAACACTCTAATTCACATAAGATCTAGCTTCAGAAGTCAGAGAAGCACATTCTCCAAAGCTTTTGACACATCTTAATGTAATCTTCCACATGTAGACCTAGTAATTAAGGATCCTAAGGCTGGAGTGGAGGACAAAAAGTTTCTTACTCTGTCCGGTCATATGGTCTCTTTATTCCAGTCATGGGATTTGGAGTGGATAAGAATCTATTTGCCGCAGGAGCCATAGGCATAATAGCAACAGGGTCTGCTGTAAGGTGGGAAAAGGGACATTTATTACACAGAAAAACTCTGTACAGTTTGTTGCTTTCGTTGGAACAGCTGACTGGGATTTATGAGCATTACAGGCAAATTTAAAAGTGTCATCCAGTGTTGGTAAATGGGAGGAATTGTTGTAGTCTTAGAGTTTTCTTGTCCAAGTAAATCATAGTTTTTGCTCCACACAGGGGGGACATCTACCTGTTTCCATGAAAACACATCCCTTAGTCTATAAATGGTTTCAGCAAAAGAGAAAGGTTCCATTTGTACATGTTCAGCCTCACTATCCAAAAAGTCTGAGTCTTGAACTATAGAACCTTCAGGTGATATAACCATGTCTTTGTCAGCATCAGAATCATCACAAAAAAGCATTCCCTTCCTTAGAAATAGGGGTATGATAATTTGAAGGAGGCATTTGTCATCCAGAATTGACTAACTGCAATAAACTCCTGTCTAAGGTAAAAACGTCACTCTTTGTTTGCAGAAACTATATCCTTATTTTCTATATGATTAGCTTTCTGTTTCTCTTTCCTAGGAATATCCCTAAAGGAAGATTGGGTAGGAGAAAGCATATCACTCCAAGCCAGAGGTCTCTTTCCTGGGCCACCTTGAGAAGACCCTCCCTAGTTGACTTCTGTACCTTAAATAAAAGGTTCTTACACTCACATGTTGGACACTGGAACAGCCATGGATAATGCATCTAACCCCCTGGTCCAATGTGGCCTGCAAGGCTAGTCAAAGTTCCTAGCAAGGCTAAACTAGAAGGTTTCAAGGAAATAAGTAAGTTGTCTGAGGAGCCAGCAGTGGCCACTGCAGAGTCACCCACCATAAGTTAAAGTATTAAAGGAGCCCACACTAAAAGCAAGGGCTCATGATACTAAAGGCAAGGGCTCATGGCACTAAAGGCAAGGGCTCATGGTTTAATGGGTTTTTCTTTTTAGGTATGTTGGCAGAAGGAGCAGCAGAACTGGGGTAAGTACCCATGTTGTAGCCAAGGAAGAAGCCTTATAATTGGTAAGCTGTACTTATAAAAGCTGGTTAGAAGATAAGTTGTCACTTAGTTCACACAAACAGCATATGACCTCTACAGCAGCTTATAACCCACCCCCCACACTGTTTACAGAAGTAGTACTCAAAATTTCCCTATCCAAATAGACATATTTCCTCAAAATGAACTGTCTAATAAAAATACAACAAAATGTATTATCATGAAGTATAGCCTTCATACAACAGTACATTTTCTTCTTTTTAAAATGTACTTTCCAACAGTGAACCAAATCTCCTAAAATAGGCACAGAAGAAGTGCCAAGTCATAAAATGACACAATTAGCCTAGAAGGATAACAATGATGAACAAGGAATGTCTGGCAACATCTCTGAACAGCTAGTATTCTTAAAGAGGTATGCTGCAGTTGTGACAGAAATAAAGTAAAACACTCAAAGTATTATTATTATTATATAAAACATATGTGGAAGGGGTCCATAAAAGTTGAGTTATCTGTCTGACAGAAAGCCTTGGCAAACTGCTGTTCCAGAGAAGCCACGAAGCTGCATATTCACAAGGTACCAAGAATGTACTGAAGACTTTAGTCACTCACTGTTTTTATAGTTCCCTCCAAAAGGGCTTAGCCTTTAGGCAATCATAGTAACTGTGCTGGAGGGTGTTAGAGCTTTGGGAAATTGGCATGTTGCTATATCCATATCAGGATATAACCTATAGGTTACTGCAGTAGTGAGAATGATGAAAACATTAAGTTAACTCAATTAAACTGTGCATGTAGTAAAATTATGGTACACAACAAAGTTTAAAGAATAAGTATTAAGCATCTACAAAAAGGGGGTTAATTCCATAAATAGTCACATGTATGGACTAAGAGATAATGAGGACAGTCTTTAGCTGGAGAACTATCATACAGACAGTTGTTTTAAGCAAGGGAAAAAGATTATATGCTATTTAAAGCATATAACTATTGGTGAGACAGTACAGCAGTGACAGTTGTTACCCATAACTGTAAGGCTTCTAATATAAAATTAATATTTTTGACAAAAGAGAGGAGTCAAGTCACTGACATTGACTTACTTAATATGTAACTGCGCATCCTGCTTTTTGTAGGTCTTAAGGTATTGTGTTCTCATTTTAAGTTTGTACACTACTTATTGTGGTAAAATATTTTTGCTCAAAGTTTAGTTCTTTGGTGAACTCATGGATCAATAGGTAGTGGAGAAACAGTAATCATGTTTTTAAAACTTCTATGAATAATCTGTCTTTTCCTGACTTTGAACAACTGTGGAATGAGAATAAATAAATTAAGGAGGTATAACGGGTGAAGACTCACATAGATATGGTGCAGACGGAATGCATAACCAGCAAAAATATTTATTTTTACTTTTGGCTTAATTGCATGAATATTCTTGTTCTTAGAACAATTATATTCACAGATTTTTTTTCTGAGGTCATGTTGGCTATGAGTTTCATAATGGAATGAACAAGACATCATGTTTAGAGTTTGTGAATCTTGGGTCAAAAATTGAAGGCCTTAGTTAAAGGACCATTAGCCATTATGTCTCAGGCTACTGTGTGGCTTAGAGTAAAGGGGAAGAGTAAGAAGACAAATACTTTGGTATGGGGGTTTTGGATAGTGTAGTATGCTGTGCTGAAGGGAGGATCAAGAATGAGCTAGTCAGAAAAATGTGGGTATAAAATAGTTATTGCAGTGGGTCATGAATGCAGAGTTTGGCGCCAGGATCAAAGGTGTGAGCAACAGGAAAAAAGACAAAAAGAGAATACTGATGTGCCTGCATAGAAATGTGTGACTAGCAAACAGAGTAAATGATCGGGTCATGATGGATGGAATGTTGAAAGGGGAAGACAGGGGAGGCACAGCGCAATAAGTCTGTAAAAGAACATCAAAGTGAGTTTACAGAAGTTGAGAGAAAACAAGGAATCCAGTGCTGTTGTGTAGAGCACTGCCTGTGCCCCAGATGTCCTGAGTTTGATTAGAAGGCTTACATTACTGCAAAGGCTGGAGGAAAGGATGGGAGTGACTCATTGATGCTGGTACAACCAACATGTGAGAAGGAGGTAGCTAAACCCACTGCACTAAAGCCCATTCCCAGCAAATTAAAAATGGGATACTACATGATACACTTGGTATTCTTTGTGCTTCGGCAACTTTGCATAGTAGGCAAAATATCAATGAATTCTCCAATGCTTCTGTATACCTCTATGTATGTTGTGTCTTTAGGCTTATCCCGGTTAGGGGTCACCACAGCGGAACTCCAGTCCGCTAATGTTTGGTAGTGGATTTTTACGTGCCGAGTTACCAGCCCTGATGCACAACCTTCAACAAAGGCATGCTCATTCACACATGCCTCCACACAGAAGATGCTCTAGCCAAGAATCGAACGGGACAACGTCTTTCTGTGAGGTGAAAATGCTACCACAGCACCACTACCACTGGTATGATATACTTTATATAAAATGTGCAAAAATGAGACACTAATACAGAGAAAGCAATTGTATAAGGCATAGGCATAGCTAATCAAAACATCTAACATACAGAGCAATAAAAGATATTCTGGGGAATTGATAAATGTACCACAACATGTACACCTTCTTTTACATATCACAGCAACCTTTTGGGATTCAGAGACACTGCAAGAGCGGTGCTGCAAGAAGATGTGCAGCACTCTGTAGGGTTGGCTCCCCAGCTGTGCTGTATGGTAAAGCAATAGTCCAGGAAGAGGAATATGCTAAGCAGCCATTTGCTCTCGTTGTCTCTGTCTTTCTCCCTTAATTGCCTGCAGGAAGGCATTTACATTCTAAGTGATTAAGGAAATCACTTGGGTATGAATATCAGCATGGCCAGCCCCAACACACTGCAGAAGTAAATATAACTGAAAGGTCCTGTTCATCTTGTGTCAGCTTACATTACTGCAAAGGCTGGAGGGAAGGATGGGAGTGACTCATTGATGCTGGTACAACCAACATGTGAGAAGGAGGTAGCTAAACCCACTGCACTAAAGCCCATTCCCAGCAAATTCAAAATGGGATACTACATGATACACTTGGTATTCTTTGTGCTTCAGCAACTTTGCATAGTAGGCAAAATATCAATGAATTATCCAATGCTTCTGTATACCTCTATGTATGTTGTGTCTTTCGGCTTATCCCGGTTAGGTGTCGCCACAGCGGAACTCTGGTCTGCTAATGTTTGGTAGTGGATTTTTACGCGCCGAGTTACCAGCCCTGATGCACAACCTTCAACGAAGGCACGCTCATTCATGCATGCCTCCACACAGAAGATGCTCTAGCTGAGAATCGAATGGGACAACGTCTTGCTGTGAGGTGACAATGCTACCGCAGCACCACTACCACGGGTATGATATACTTTATATAAAATGTGCAAAAATGAGACACTAATACAGAGAAAGCAATTGTATAAGGCATAGGCATAGCTAATCAAAACATCCAACATACAGAGCAATAAAAGATATTCTGGGGAATTGATAAATGTACCACAACATGTACACCTTCTTGTACATATCACACCAACCTTTTGGGATTCAGAGATACTGCAAGAGTGATGCTGCATGAAGATGTGCAGCACTCTGTAGGGTTGGCTCCCCAGCTGTGCTGTATGGTAAATAAATAGTCCAGGAAGAGGAATATGCTAAGTAGCTATTTGCTCTCTTTGTCTCTGTCTTTCTCCCTTAATTGCCTGCAGGAAGGCATTTACATGCTAAGTGATTAAGGAAATCACTTGGATATGAATATCAGCATGGCCAGCCCCACCACACTGCAGTAGTAAATATAACTGAAAGGTCCTGTTCATCTTGTGTCATGTAGTTTATTACAGCGACTAGGGGGCAAGGGGAAACACTAGCCATCAGGTGTACTACACTTGTAGTGTGTAATGGTGTAATGGCACTTAAACAATTACAAGAATTGGGGATGGGAGGACGTACTCAACACCGAGGAATACTAAAAACTCTAGTGGCTTTATAGCACTTCAATTCAAGCAGAGATATGGGGTGGGGAAATCCACTAGGTAGGGGAAGGTCAGACAGCTCAGGGACAGGTACAAAGGCTGTGGTGTGTGAGTGCATGTGCGCGTGCACGCGCGCGTGTGTGTGTGTGTGTGTGTGTGTGTGTGTGTGTGTGTGTGTGTGTGTGTGTGTGTGTGTGTGTGTGTGTGTGTGTGTGTGTGTATATGTGTGTGTGTGTGTTTGAACATGTACATGTGTGTGTGGGAGAGAAACTGGGGAGGATGCCTATGCCTGCACAATGTGGTTGCAGCTGCTAACTACTTCAACATGAAAATAAGGATGCTTTAACTTTACCCACAATATTCTGCAACCTGTCTACTCAGTTTGCCAAAAGTATATCATAACTTTTTATCTGAACAGTATCTATTTTCTTTATGCATGTTATAACTGACATTATTAAGCACAACATTAGATGCACCTACCTTACATTTAGCTAGTGCTGTACTTAAAGAAGATACGTATTTTTATGCAGCCATTGCTGCCGTCATCCCTGCACTAAAAACATCTATCTGTTCATCTTTCCATTTCAGTTTATCCAAATTAGCATTTCATACCATTATTCAGCATTTCTTACACAGTTTATTCAAAGTGATGTCTACGCCAATGTGACCACATTTTTCATTTTTTCTTACTTGTATATACTGGTACAGTGACTGTGTTCTATTATTCCATTGGGTTTCTTATGGGATTACCTGTTGCATTTTTGTGGTGTGCTACCATTCTAAATGAATACTACTTTTAAATTAAATTAAGCTTGTCTTGAATTATGTTTTTCTTCTATGTACAGTTTTGATGTTATGTTTCATCACTTTGAATTATTGACTTTACTTAGCATAGTATGTAAAATAAGTGATTGTTATTTCTACATCACTCTATTGAAATACTTCCATAAATGCTCATACATTTCTACTTTGCTTCTTTTCATGCAGAATACTACTTCATAATTTGCATTTTCTCAAAAATGCTAAAGAATATTACTTGCTTAATTTATTGCAATGTTTATAGTTTTCTTTTGTCACCAGATTTACTAATATTCACTTATTAAGGAAGAAAATAAATGATTTCACTTTTTTCACTTTATACAACAATCCAGTATTTCATGCTAAAGTTTTATTACTTTGAAACAAGATAGTGATATTATAGTAGTAGTCTTACAGAGAATTAATTTTCTTTGTTGTCTAGCCTCTTTATTTTTCTATTCTAATGGGATAAAAAATATGTGGTCCTGTTGTTCTGTCATACAGAAGTGTGTGTTATGCATAACTCAATGTAGACTGACTTAAAGGCTATTTGTTTTACTATGTGTTAGGTACTGCATATTTGCTTGACACAGTCTTGCATTATAAGCTGTAGTATCTTATCCTTGTTTAGTGATTAAGATATTTTTCGCTAAATACACCCCCGGATTTTCTATGCCTTGCACGGTGTGCAGGATTAAAGCTGGAGCTCCAGCAGACAATATGTCTGCTGTGCGATCCAGGAACAGCCTGCAGGGGCGTGCATGAGCACTCCTGCACTAGTCCCGCATGGACTAAGCCCCTGTATACAAATCACCCCATTTGCAGGAGAAATCCATGCAAATGAGGTGAATTTGCGATCCAGGAAGCTTGCAACCGGCCGTGCAGGACTAGCACAATCTGCAGAAATGTACTCGGTTAGTAACCGAGTACATTTCTGCAAAATCCGAAATGGAGCTGTGACAGCTCCAAATAAAAGCTGCTTATCAGGTAGGAAACATGCCAATGGCCAAGTATAAGGCCATTGGAACTGCAAACATTCAAAAAAATAAAAAATCAACTTTTATTTTTTTTTAGCCGATCTCGGCCGTTTAAGCATAGGGCAGTGGCGCGCAAATGGTATTGGGAGGAAAATAATAAAATAAACCTAAATTAAGCATTCTAACTAAAATCACTATTCTGCCATGCAAGTCAATGGCAGGCAGAATACAACATGGCCAGTGAGTAGTGGTTGCTAAGGGGGGAGACTCAGTGTGAGACATGTAACTATGCATTAGCAGGCAATCCTATGCAAATGAGGGGAATGATAGTGAATCCCAGTTTTCCCCAGCATGCTAGTCAGGTCCCAACAGTGTAAGAGTGGGAATAGCTTGGTGCAAGCCTAGGAGTTAGCTGACATCATGGGTGTGTGTGTCAGGCATACTGTAAGCGGATTGGAGCCCTGTGGCTTGAGTTTGCTCCTAGCTTAGCACAGCTAAGCTAGGGTGTGTCTGAATCTGCCTATCACTCTTTACATTGCCTACGTGGGTGTGCTCGCCACCCACTGGGTTTTAAAGGAAGAAAAAAAAGTAAAACCAGGAAATAGCAGCACTGTGCACATATTTGACACTCTGTTTGCATGGCACACTCCCGGACTTAAACAGGAAGGCAATGGGAAGGGTAAACAGCAGTAGGAAGGTAATCAAGGAGAACTAGCATAGCTGGTAGGTGAAATGTATCGGAATCAGCCAATTACACAGGCAGCAGACCAGCCCAGCCCAGAACACTACTATAAACTATGCAAACACCTTACCCTCTGTTTTTTTTCCACACTCTACACCACTGGTGTAAACAAGCGGGGAACTTTTAACTCTCACAACAGCAAAATGATAGGGACTGCAATAGCTATCACACAACATCTTGTGGAAGAGGCTGAGTGTGGTGAGGATGTGAATGCTGTTGTCCAACCCACAGTGTGGAGACGGAGAAGAGTGTACAGACCCAGGGTAACCTACCAGGGGTACATGAGCTTGAGATAGTGGAGCGCTATAGCTTGGACAGGAACCTCCTACAGCAAATTCTTGAGCTGTGCTAGCCACGCCTCACACACAGAACTAAAAGAGGGGAACCCATCCCAGTGGAAACCAAGGTATGCGTAGACCTAAGAATATTAGCTACAAGTAGCTTCCAATGGCCAACTGGGGATATGATGGGGATCTCACAGGCATCAGCATCCAGGGTACTCCACCAGTTCCTGGATGCCATGTCAGCGCATGTTGGTGAGCACGTATATTTCCCCAACACCCATGAGGCATTGACCAGCAATATCCAACTGTTCCACCAAATAGCTGAATACCCTGAGGTAGTGGATGCTATAGACTGCATGCACATATGCATCAAAACACCACCCGGTGAACGGGGTAAGGTCTACATCAACCGCAGGGGCTTCCCCTCCATTAACTGCCAGGTCATGTGCGATGCCCAGGGTATAATAATGAATGTGTGTGCTGGCTGCCCTGGAAGCTATCATGATTCCCACATCTGGCATCTGATGCAGCTGTACCAGAGATTTGCCAGTGGGGACATCCCTCATGGTCACCTGGTGGGGGATGTTGGATATGCACTGTGGCTGTGGCTGATGACACTCATCAGAAATGCACACACACCCAAACAAGAACTCCATAATGAGGCACATGCACAAACAAGAATTATAGTAGAGCATGTGTTTGGGATGCTCAAGTCATGGTTCCAGTGCCTGGATACATCCGGTGGAGCCTTGCAGTACTCACCAGCTACATGTACCCAAATTGTCCTTGTATGTGCCATGCTACACAATATGATTCTGCAGAAACAGCTGCAGCAGGAACAGCATTGGGTCAGGCCCACACAGCCCCCCACCATTGCCAAATCCTGCACAGGCACAGAATGACTCAGTGGAGGAACAACCTGAGCCTGCCCCAGTGTCCAGAAGGAGGCATGCCCAGTATGCCCTGGCCTTGGCAAAGAGGCAATGCATAGCACAAACACTGACACAGGTGGGACCCAGGGAATAACACCTCTCTCTGACTCTCACATACAGTAAAGGGGATGCCAAACATGACACTACCTGTGCTCAACCATGTGTAGGGAGTGTACTATGTGCATCCAACATAATCAGCCCTGCAGCACCACCCTCATTACTGGGACACCCACAAGGTAAGTGACTTGCACATGTCAGTCAGGGGGGTTCACATACCCAACACCAGGCACAGCCAGCAGGACTGGTGTAGGCTAACCCAAACAAAGGCTGTGCTATGGCCTCTGAATGATGCCTATGGGTAACCACCCCACCCAGGCCTACAAAGACAGACTATAGCAGTTTAGGCAGTGGGATGTTAGTTCTGAAGGGTAGGAAGTCAGACACTAATATGTAGGTAAATCAAAGCTAAGATCTGTAGTACACTGGTATGTCTCTAGTCAGCATGATAGGTAAGAATACAGAATGAAATGGAGTACCTGACATACCAACACAGTCATAGCAAATGTGTACAAGTGTCAGGTGTGCCCCCCATCCTACGTAATAATGTAATAACAGTCAGATATACCCCCCAATCCTGTGTAGAAATGTAGAAATAGTCAGGTGTACCCCCCATCCTTCTTAGGAATGTAATAACAGTCAAGTGTGCCCCCCAATCCTTTGTAGAAATGTAGACATAGTCAGGTGTGCCCCCCCACCCTATGTAGAAATGTATTAACAGTCAATGCCAAATGATCAGCTGAAACCCTGCAGAAACAACATGCTACCTGTAGGTGTACAACACAGAGGACAGCACTGCAGTACAAACTACCTGGACTCGATCCACACATTCAGTACAGACAGGCATACTGGGCATGCTCACACAATTAGAGAAATGAAGGCAATGCCGGTCAACAACATACTGAAAGGTCATGCTGGGCATGCTCACACACTTAAACACATGAAGGCCATGTCTGCAAACACCAGTGGACCAGACATATCTGGCAGTCACAGATGTTAGCACAGACACTCCTCAGTATGCACCACTCATGCTTTGCACACAGAATGGATACGAATACAGACATATATGTAAAGATAACACACTATAATAAACCAAAGGTAGACGTACATAGATCTGTGGAAGGGGGTGACTGTAACAAGGAGCCATCTAGGCCTGTCCCACCCAGCACACAGCCAAAGGGCCCCAACCGGATGAGGTTCAGAGTTCACTCACTGTAGATACTAGCCACCGGTATCTGTCAGCATTACAGACTATGTGGTGCATGTGTTAGCTGTGCAACATGACTCTACAAGGAAGTAGTCATCTAGCAGCTGTATACATGTACCTGTGAAATATGACCCTGTGTTTGCCAGCATGTGGTGTGTCAACCTCTAAATGAATGGGATATGGCCCATGCACACACACTGCCCTTCCCATAACCCTACTATGACAAGCCTGCTGAGGTCATCCACTGTGAAATGCACTTTTGGGAAAGTTGCCACCGAGTAATCTCCGTGGCGCATCCCACAACTACGTACTGCTGTAATGCGATACACTTGTTAGATAAGAGATCCAATCCCAGACATGGCAACTGTGTGTGGCTGTCTGTAGAGAACAATGTGTTTTAGGGTAGTCGCACTCCCTACAATTTGAATGATCTACATTGATAAGGCTGCTGATGTCATCCACCTAGAATTACACCTCTGCGAAGGTTGTAGCCCAGTAATTTCTGTAGCGCTTCCTATAACTGTATACTGCTGGAGTGTGATAAATTAGTTAGGTACGAGTTCGAATCCCAGACTTGGCAAGTGTGTGTGTGTGTGTGTGTGTGTGTGTGTGTGTGTGTGTGTGTGTGTGTGTGTGTGTCTGTGTAGACAGCAATGCTTTTTAGGGTAGTCACACTCTCTACCATTTGAATGCTCTACTTTGTTAAGGCTGCTGATGTCATCCACCTAGAAATACACATCTGGGAAGTGTGCAGCCCAGTAATCTCTGTAGATAGTGCCATAACTGTGTGCTGTTGTAGTGTGATATAGAGCTCTGGTAGGGTTCTATTCCCTTCCATAGCAGTTGTGGATATTTTGTGTGTGTTTCTATGTCTGTGTGGGGAGCAATGCATTTTAGGCTAGTCACGCTCACTACATTTCAAATGTCCAACTTTGGCAATCCTGCTGATGTCATTCACTTTGAAATACACCTTTGGGGAAGTGGAACTCTAGCAATCCCCGTGGTGCATCCTATAACAGCATCATGCTGTAGTGTGATATAGAACCCTGGCAGCAGTTCTATTCCCACCCCTGGCAGTTGTGGATGTTTTGTGTGTGTTTCTATGTCTGTATAGGGAGCAATGCATTCTAGGCGAGTCGCACTCAGTACATTTCAAATGCCCTACTTTAGCAATCCTGCTGATGTCATTCACTGTAAAATACACCTTTGGGAAAGGAATACACCAGTAATCTCCGTGGTACATCATATAGTAGGGTAGTACTGTAGTGTAATATACTAGTTAGGTAGGAGTTCTAATCCCAGACATGACAGGTCTGTCTGTGTTTGTCATTCATATCCTCTGTGGTGGTGACTGTCTAACAACTGGACACAATGTGGAGTGGGTTTGAAAACTTCTTATATGGTGGGCCAAGTATAAATCACATTGTCCACCATACAAAGATGACAGATGTGAAATAGCCGACAGGCAGGGGTGCAAATCCATACCCCTAAATGTGACATCAATGCCAGCTGAGCAATGTTAGCAACCCTTGTATTACCCAGGGAACACTCTCAACCCAGTCACACACACACACACACACACACACACACACACACACACACACACACACACACACACACACACACTTGCCTAGGCAACAGCAGCTATGTTGGTAGTACCCTTCATATTGCCCACTGATAGCAACCAGGGTGTAATTGAAGTGGGCTACAGAGGGCATGGCACCCTGTCCATTAGTCCAATAGGCATGTACGTGCTGACAGTGCTCCTCCCCCATGTTCCTCACTGGATACCTGCAACACCTGTAGTGCCATCAATAGTGACCCACAAAGGACATGCCTGAAACACAAGCCCTATATGGACAGATGGCGCTGTCAGCAGAGAATACCGGTATCATGCTATCAATGTAGGTGCAGGGCCAACCTGCTGTCCATTAACAATTCCCCCCACATGAGGCCAGGACTGGCACACCTGATGATAACGATCTGTGTACAGAACATGGGCCAGACATGGTAGGTACAGTTCCACATGTCACTGCACATGCATGTGTGAGTTGTGCTCATCCCAGACACTGTCCATATCATGGACTAAGGAATACATACATGGCAAGCAATGCACAGCACTGGCCACACGCAATAGTCACCCAGGTGACTGGATGATGAATACAATACCCACCAGTGTGGGCAACTCCAGACATTACACCCCTCAGCCACAATGCAGACCATTGTCATGTGGCCTGATGCCAAGGTATAGCCATCACCTAGCCTTGTATAGCCATCTGACATCGTCAACCACATCACACCCATGAAGCAGTGCACACATGCATGTCACTACTGGCACCAGTGATTGTGTGTGTAGTGTATGATGCATATGACCACATTTCACACTCACTTCAACCCCCATTGGCATACTGAATCATGCTGTCTGATGTCAGACACCACCACATACGCTTTGCACATATAACCTCCATATGACCCCCGTGGTGCATGTGATACCTGCACAGTACTGTGTTGTGGTAATGCCACTAGTGATGAGTTGTATTCCTGGCCCTGCCAAGTGTGGCAATGTGTGTACATCCCTGTGAGAGTGTCACTGTGTTGAAGCTGACACCTGTTTATGCAGGCATGCATGTGTACTACACCTACCACATAGCTACCATATCCGTTACAGATGTCACTCACCATCGCATATATGTTCTGAGGGCTCCCCATCATGTAACATATGTGGTGCATTCAATAACTGCATTGACATGTGATAGCACTACATAGACATCAGGGGTTTGATACCTTGTAGTGGTAGGTGTGTGACACAAACATGCTTAAGTTTTACTCCCCCACCCCTCCCTGGCTTTTCTGTGCT
Organism: Protopterus annectens; assembly: GCF_019279795.1. Taxonomy (NCBI): domain Eukaryota; kingdom Metazoa; phylum Chordata; order Ceratodontiformes; family Protopteridae; genus Protopterus; species Protopterus annectens. The sequence goes on from NC_056739.1 coordinate 1,871,545,841, forward strand.
TCTGTCTACCTCTCTTACTCCCTCTCTGGTGGATGTGGGGACTTACACCTCCGTTTTTTAGGCAGCAGCATGTGTATTTTAAGTGATGCTCAGGATCACCTGATGGCCTCAGCACGAATTGCAGCCCTCATCTAGCTGATTGCATGTGGAACAGCTGTGGTAACATTCCCATAGCCAATTGTATGTAAACACAAACCAATATCTAGGAACATCATGTTGGTGTTGGGCCTTTCATTCACTGTGAGCAGGAACTCGATCTGTTGTTTGGCAAACAGCATCTTAGATGGATTGGGGTTAACTTCTAACAACATGCACTGTGGAAACAGGCCAACACACAGGAGGGGATGTGCCTGACTTGCCTACAGACTGTAAGTGCTGCTATACTGCAATTGGAGTAATGTTGGTTTTACAGGGTGTGTGTGGATATGGATGTCCTACATGTGTTCATACCTGCCTTGTCAGTGCTATGTTTATGAAGGAACACCCATCTTTAGGGCCATCTGCAGACTGGGCAGTGTGTGGTGCCTTTTGTTTCAGGTGTTCCCCACAGAGTACCTATCTGTGCACTGCAGAAGGTATTGTGAGGATTGCAGTCTGTAGATGGTGACAGCAGGGTGAGTTACTGACTTCATATCCCTCATAGGACATAGGGTGCAACAAACCCTGTTACAACAGTAAATGTATGAGGTTATCACAGCAACATGTCAATATTGGCCCTGTGTATGTGCCTTCAGCCACAACCCTGCCAACCTTTGTACATATGTCATGCAGTCATCATCATCACCTTCTTTTGGCTGTTCCCATTAGGTGTCACCACAGCAGATCATCTGTTTCCATTTCTTCCTGTCCTCATAGCTTGCTCTGTCACACCAACCATCTGCTTGTCCTCTCTCACCACATCCATAAACCTTACCTTAGGCCTTCCTCTTTTCCTGTTACCTAGAAGCTTCATCCTTAGCATCTTTTTCCCAATATACTCAGCATCTCTCCTCAGCACATGTCCAAACCAATGTAATCTTGCCTCTCTGGCTTTGTCTCCAAACCTTCCAACCTGGGCTGACCCTCTAATATACTTATTCCTAATCCTGTCCACCCTCATCACACCCAGTGCAAATCTTAACATCTTTAACTCTGCCACATCCAGCTCTAACTCCTGCTTTTTTGTCAATGCCACTGTCTCCAACCCATATAACATAGCTGGTCTCACTGCCCTCTTGTAGACCATCCCTTTCACTCTTACTGGTAATCCTCTGTCACAAATCACCCATGACACTCTTCTCCGCCCAATCCATCCTGCCTGTACTCTCTTCTTCACCTCTCTTCCAACCTCACCCTTACTCTGAACTATTGATCCCTAGTATTTAAACTCATCCACCTTTGCCACCTCTACTCCTTGCATCCTCACCATTCCTCTATCCTTCCTCTCATTCACACACATATATTCTGTCTTAGTCCTGCTGGTCTTCATTCCTCTTTTCTCTAGAGCATATATCTATCTCTCCAGGGTCTCCTCCACCTGCTCCCTACTCTCACTACAGATCACAATGTCATCTGCAAACATCATAGTCCACGGGGACTCCTGTCTGATCTCGTCTGTCATCCTGTCCATCACCATTGCAAATAAGGAAGGGTTCAGAGCTGATCCATGATGTAATCCCACCTCCACCTTAAACTCATCTGTCACTCCCACTGCAGACCTCACTGCTTTAACACTACCCTCGTACATATCCTGTACCACTCTTACATACTTCCCTGACACTCCCAACTTCCTCATACAATACCACAACTCCTCTCTAGGCACCCTGTCATATGCTTTCTATAAGTCTACAAAAACACAATGCAACTCCTTCTGACCTTTTCTGTACTTCTCCATCAACACTTTCAGAGCAAACATTACATCTGTAGTGCTCTTTCCCGGCATGAAACCATACTGCTGATCACTAATCATCACATCCCTTCTTAACCTAGCTTCCACTACTCTTTCCCATAACTTCATGCTGTGACTGATCAATTTAATCCCTCTGTAGTTACTACAGCTCTGCACATCACCCTTATTCTTAAAAATCGATACCAAAACACTTTTTCTCCATTCCTCAGGCATCCTCTCACTTTCCAAGATTTCATTAAACAATCTGGTTAGAAACTCCACTGCCATTTCATCGAAACCCCTCCTTGCTTCCACAGGTATGTCATCTGGACCAACAGCCTTTCCATTATTCATCCTCTTCATAGCTATCCTTACTTCCTCCTTGCTAATCCATTGCACTTCATGATTCACTATCCCCACATCATCCAACCTTCTCTCTGTCTCATTCTCTTCATTCATCAACCCCTCAAAGTACTCTTTCCATCTGCTGAACACACTTTCCTCACTGGTGAGTATGTTTCCCTCATTATCCTTTATCATCTTTACCTGCTGCACATCTTTCCTAGCTTAGTCCCTCTGTCTAGCCAATTGGTACAGGTATTTTCTCCCTCCTTAGTGTCCAACTTTTTATACAACTGTACATATGCCTTATCCTTAGCCATCGCCAGCTCTCTCTTTGCCATTCACCTCATCTCCTTATACTCCTGTCTACTTTCTTCATCTCTCTGACAGTCCCACTTCTTCTTTGCCAACCTCTTTCTCTGTATACTCTCCTGTACTTCCTCATTCCACCACCATGTCTCCTTGTCATCCTTCCTCTGTCCAGATGTCATCACAAGCACCTTTCTAGCAGTCTCCTTTACTAGCTCTGCTGTAGTTATACAGCTATTTGATAACTCTTCACTGCCACCCAGTGCCTGTCATAACTCTTCCCTGAACTCCACCTCACAATTACCCTTTTTCAATTTACACTATTTGATCCTTGATGCTGCCCTTACACTCCCCTCGTCTTCTTGCTCACCAATGTCATCCTACAAACCACCATCCTATTCTGCCTAACTACACTTTCCCCGGTCACCACTTTACAATCTCCAATCTCCGTCAAACTGGCCCTCCTACATAAGATATAATCCAACTGTGTGCATCTTCCTCCACTCCTGTATGTCACCCTATGCTCTTCCCTCTTGTGCAGTAAGGGGTGCATATGTAATGTACACCATAATTATTGACATCATATCTGATAACAAGCCAGTGAGATATCAGACTGCTACACATGTAATGTATAGTAGGGATTATATTGGATGACATAACCTGGACATTCTGTGGTTGTGTGTACAGTACTGAGGTCTGTGTACTTATGGTGATTGTCGGCAGTGTGTGTATTGTTAATATGTACCTTGGCCTGTGTACAGACTGTGGTTGATGTCATTGTTATTGGTCCATTTCTATCTGATCTTACATGCTGCTCCACTCTATCTTACTCTATCGGCCTACATGTTTGTGAGGCTATACACGCACATGTCCCATACCACAGACAGGCAGTGGACCACACTGTTTAGTGGTCCAGTATATGTAGGGTTAGTGTGTGAGTGGCACATATGAGGTTGGTAGAAAAAACAGGAATGAGGAACTCCACGATGGTACAGCAGACAAAAAACACTTTATTTGTGTAAAAAAAAAAAGAGGAAAAGATGAGGCTTTCTCTGCACGCTTACTCTTCTTCAGATCTATCTAAATCATACAAAGTAGTAGCTCTTCTATATAGTGTTCCAATCAAATCATCAGTTAATTACATCCCACTAATTGTGCAGAGTTAAACATTTTACATAGTACTTAGCTAATTTAGCATTCAAGAAATATATTTCTGCTTATTTCAAAAACAAGTATATGAGACACCAATCAACTTTAAAAAACGTCTAGAAAATCTAACAGCATTAAATGCTTAAATAAACTAAAATATATGTATATATAAAAAAAAAAAAAAAAAAAATCACAATATAACTTGTGGTATGTAAATAGCACTGTATGTTTAAAAAGAGCTCTATTCTTGAATGTCAAAGTGCCCACATCCGTTCACATATTATATTAGGTGGTAAACGGAATGACATTCTTCATACTATGTATTATTACGACATAAAACAACGTTTACTATAGATCTCAATTAGGTAAAACCCTTAGAAGAAGCGTTTGGTTCAACAAAATATGAGGTTGGTGTTGAACAGATAGTGCATATACTGTAATAATACACTAGCATGCCATATGTAGCTGTGGCTGTGTTCACATTGGTTGTGGTGATGCACTTTCACACAGATGTATGTTACTCTGTGCTTTGACATGCCTGTAGAGCCTGCTATCTATGCAGATACATGTGCATTCTCCCATAGGAAATGTTGGCCAGTGTTGAGCCGGTCTGCCTGTAGCATGCACAGTGCTTTGTTACATGCCTAGCAGCTTAGTGTACTTAGCCAGTGAGATGTCCAGATACTTGCCAGATGTACTGCTGCCAGGCCACCATAACAGTCATGTATGTCAGACAGAGCAGTGGGATGCTGTACAGGTGTATGTCAATATCTAGTGGGTGGTATGTGGCCATGGCACCTCCTTACCAGCGGTTATTATGTGGCAAAACAGACAGGGATGTGTGAATGCATAACCTATGAGGGCACATGTATACCAGTAATTACATGTTATACCCATCTACATGGCTGTTAACATCCACATTGTCAGGATTGGTCCACATGTCTTGCACTAAGGGGTTATGTGTATACCTCTGGACTGTCCAGAGTGTGTCAGACTGTCCACATATATTGTCCATTATCTCTGCTGTAGTCCACAGGAGCATTAAGTGCTAGCAGCGGTCCTGTACTATGATGTCCTTAGGATGTCTGTCAGTAGCCAATAGTGCACATGTTAAAAGCAGATGTGACCTCCCACACACACCATGTCTGTGAAGACAATTCCTATTACAGTAGCAATACTCTACAAATATACCTGCTATACATATCTGACATCCCCTTGCACTACACAGTTGGGACTACAGGGGCTGAGGTAGGGTTATACTTCATGTTCAGGACATATGGTGATGATATATGCACATATACTTATCCAGGTATCTATATAGACATACACATATACATATTGGCATACATAGATGGATATGTATATGTACATAGATATAATAATAAACACCCAGATATATACATATACAGAGCAATATATGTCTACACATATATTTACAGTAGTAGGTATATCAGAACAGATATGTATGCATATATACTTATTAACATCTACATATGTACCAAGATAACTAGGCATATCTGTACACATAGGATGTGCATACATATATAGCTATATATACATATATCTATATATACATATACGTAAATCTATATATACATATATCTATATATACATATATGTCTATGGGAGTGCTAGAGAATCCTGAAAGCCCAAAGTCCTGAAGACCATCAGGGGTGAGCTGCCTTAAGGTATATGGAAGTACATTACCATACAATCCACCTTGGTTAAATGCAGCCCTACTGCCACCTGCCATGCAGACTGCTCTGTTTGTCAGTGTGCTTGTGATGGTGTCAGTTGTGCCTTGTTATGTAACAGTTACATCACATTGTGTCAGCTGAGGTCTTTACCCCCTAGGGATTGTCTACAGAGTGCAGATAGAGGCTGCTGTACTATACATCTGCATTACTTACTGTTGATTGTTTGGTATCCTGTGGCCTAGTCTGTCTTTACTAGTGTACTACTTGATGGCCTTGGCCTGGACAGCAAGTTTTGTTGACTTACTAGACTACTGTATTAGTATAACTGTTTCACAGTTGCATTACTCAGTTTATATGGATGTCCGTGTCTAAACAACTATACGACATGGCATATGCAACTGTAATAGTACACACATAAAGCTTTCCCATATAAGCACACCTGTGTGTGGTGTTATATCCTTTGAGATCTCTATGGGTATATGTTGCAGGCAATGAATGACATTTGTATGGGTGGCTCATACAGTCTCCAGTTGGTAAGGTGGTAACTGTGGGAATGGTGGCTGTTCCATATTGTGTGCACGTACTACATATGTAATTTACTAGACATATATCTGCATGTGTATGTGTATTCACATATATATATATATATATATATATATATATATATATATATATATATATATATATATATATATATATATGTATATTTAAATGCATATCTGTATCTGCATATGTGTGTCTGTGTATATGTATTCTAAGATTCCTAGGATGCCCATGTCGTGTCTGGTCCTGGTTATGGGATCTGCAACACTTGGTAAGGTATTGCAGGGGGACGTGTTTGGCTGTGGGGGTATACCTATTCGTACAAGATGTATATTGTTTAGGGCCTCTCAACCCCATTAAGGGTGCACGTGGACATATATGTTTATATTATTTCCCCATTATTATGTACAGATGAATGTCCGTATATACCTATACACATATATATATATATATATATATATATATATATATATATATATAGATATAGATATAGATATAGATATATACATATATATCTATAGATATATTTTGCATGACATATGTTCATATATACTGATATATGTATATATTTATATATATAGATGTAAATATATATATATATATATATATATATATATATATATATATATATATATACTGATATGTATATAGATATGCTGTATCCATTTAGATATTAATATATTTACACACACATACATCTAAATGTTGGAATACATTCTCTGTACTGTTGAATGACTGGGCTGGATGATATGTTTTTGAAATATCCATGTTATGCATATCTGACATGATTTAGTGGTAAATCACTTTGGCTATGGGGTGCAGGGTTCTGAGTTTGAGCCTTGCAGAGGCTGCATATTTTGTTGCTGGGCAGAACATGGGCCGTTAGATACAGAGTGATTAAGGCACTTTAAAGCAGTTGTATGTGGGTTTGCGTGGAGGTAAGCACCGCAAACTTCTGGTTACAGTTTCTTATACTCAGTTAGCTTCTAAATTGCTTAACCAGTGTAGGCATTGCTTACCCCTGTGCAACTAGGCTTAAACCAACTTACTGCTGCTTAAAAGTGCTTCCTCCCACTTACCCCCATGCTAATTTCTTTAAAAGAAAAGAAAAAAAGGGTTGATAAGAAAGTGGTGAAAAATGGTTCACAAAGAGGGAAAGACAGTAGGGAAAATAGCCAGGGATGTGCAGGAAGGGTGTAGGGAAGGTCCATAGCTGCCCATTTCTTCTACAGCAACAGCTGTGCATATACACTGAACTTGGAGGTAGATTTGGACACTCAAACCCCTGGGCGGGGCTGAGGACAACAAAAATAAGCTGTGATGCCAATTAGACCAGATTACATGTGTCCAGTGGACATGTGTGCAAAATGGGCAGCTATATATGGGGCGAGATTTTTTTGTGGGAACAGATTGCCCTGTTTTTTTTCTTTTTTCATGTGAGAGTGAGATGTTGGGGAGTGGTGGTAGGTATATTCAGGGAGGTAGGTTGGGTAGGTTAACAGACAAGACAAACAAGACGCATACAGGGGCAGTATATGACACATGTGAGGGGTAAACACCTTGATGGGGAGGGGTGTTGGGAAATCGGAAGCCCACAAGCCTCCTAGTGGAAACAGTGGGACTGAGGTCCCAACTCATGGGCAGTCACCACTGCACCTTCACAGACCTGGAGGTGGCTGTGCTGGGGGCTGAGTTGCAGAGACAGGCTGACTCTCTAATCATGACACGTGGCCCTTGAGCTGGTGTAGAAGATCACCAAACTGCTGGTTGAACTCTCTATGTACCTCATCCCCGACCTGGCAGCGGGTGACAGGTGGCTGTCCATGCCCACTTCAGTGGGGGGTGAGCCCCATCCCCTGAGGCTGTTCCAACCAAAGGTGGTGCCGGACCAAAAGGCAGCATGGTCCCGGTTTGGGCCCCAGACGTGCTTGTGCTGGGTGCCATGGTCAGCTGAGGTGGAACAGGTGGGTCACCTTCCCAAGCGTGCTATAGTGTTTAGGTGTCATCATCATATGTGCGTTAGTAATAGTCAACGCATTCCAGAGTTAGGTATAACAGCATGCATAGATATTCCTATTAATCCAGACACCAGATATGGAAGAGTTGCATATGAAACAGAACACATGCATATATGGGACCACAGTGGTAATAAGAACAGCATGTAGGTACATTGACGGCATCATGCCACCAATGTTGGAATAATTCAATATAGCACATGCAAGAGAACCATTAAAATATTTACCAAACAATTGGACATTATCAGAACATAGGTGGGTATGTTGATTATTTTGGAGATATGGTGGGGTGGAGAAAGATGTCAATTAACAACTAGTATATTCCTGTAGTCCACATTACTTTCCTAGTCAGTGCTGTCATCTGTACCTTACAAGTCTTACTACAATACTCTATAGCCTTTGTTTGGACAGTGATATGGCTGTCATCACTGTTATACATGAACCGGTTTTACCTGCAGTATACACCTCTTACCTGGTATACCTGTGGAGGGAATGTTTGTTAACACTAACTAACGGATTCTCTACATACTCCCACATTCCAGGTTGAGGTTCTGCACATAGCTATCCAACTCTTTCTGCACAGACTCTGGCCATGTGTTGACCACATGCTGGTGTGCCGGGCCATATCTAGATTTTTGCCCTCCTCCACCTTTAGTGACCTGACACACACATATACATGTTTTCCTACACAGTTATATTATGTAGCACAGTGTGGGTGACAGTGACCAGTGATACTTTATTATTCAGAGAAGCTGTAACACTCACAATTTACTACAATACCAAAGTGAACAGTGCCAGTACAGATTATAATGGTCTTTATTTCTCAGCACAGTGTTCGTATCCAACGTACTTGTGGGAGCAATGTTTGTTAGCACTACCTGACTGTTGCCTCACAAAGTTCCAGATTACACATTAGTATTATGCACATACATCTCACTCTGTTACTGTACACACTCTGGCCACAGCTTGACAACATGGGAGTGTAGATAGGACATACTTGAAATATTACTCTCCTAACAGTTTTGGGGGTTGCTACAGTGACAGGTGTGTTCTCATAGATGTTTGACAATCACTTGTATTCCCTGTTTGCTGGCTAAACATCTGAGATTATCCAACAGACTTACCAGGGGGACAGGGGGACAGGCAGCAGATATGGGTACATATACTGGGCATTCTGTCCTCATCTGTATAGTTGTGGGGTATGATTCTGTACGCAGCCTACTTTCACTCCCAGGTTTCAGACCATGGTTGTGTCTGCTACAACTTAAACACTGTCCATCACAGTTGTGTCTGCTATATAGATATTGCTGTATATCTCCTATCTGTTTTCTGTCTTATTAATCCCCTGTGCTTTTGCATTCTGACCTTGTATTACAACACTGTTATACAGATTTCCTAGACAGTTACATGTCGTAGGACAGGGTGACAGTGATGTGTAATACCTCATTATTCAGATCAACTGCATCAGTTGCAATGCCATACAATACCAATGTGAACAGTACCAGTACTGGGTATCATTCTTGTATTTCTGGGCACAGTGTTGGTATCTGACAGACCTGTGGGAGGAATGTTCATTACCACTACCTGAATGTTCCCACAGACAGTACCACATTCTACATTACTATTATGCACATACATCTCACTCTGTTACTGTACACACTCTGACCACAACTTGACAAGTTGGGGTGTAAATGAGATATACGTGGTTTCTTAGTCTCATAAGGTATTGTGAAGTTGCTAGTGTGCCACTTTGTTCTCATACATGTGTGTCAATCAGTTGTATTTTCTGTTTGCTGCCTATACGTCTGGGATCATCCCACAAATTTCCCAGGGGGACAGGTTGATAGGCAACAGATATGGGCCACTTTAATAGACATTCTGGACATATCTGTACAGTTGTGGGGTACGATTCTGTATGCAGACTACTACCACTGGCAGGATTCAAACCATGGCTATATGTGCTAAAAAAACAGTTCACATCTCAGTTGCATGTGCCATTTGGTTTTTGTTGTATGCATTTTCCCTGTCTCCTGTCTATGTGTCTCTCAGTTGTACTAAATGGCCTCTAGGGATTACACCTGTCATATACAGACATTCCTACACATTCAGTTTATGGTGCAAGGTGTGGATAACAGTGCTTAATACAACAGTACTATTACATGATTACAAATTTACATTACTATATTATACCAAAATATACACATGCAGTCCAGCAGTTAGACCTTTTTTGTCAGGCTATTGCACTTTTATTGACATACAAATAATATGGGACATCTGGGCTTACTGCTGTACTCCACTTCACTTATTTATGTTATGTAGTGGGTTATGGAACATATGACTGTATACTGATTCCTTTCACCGGTTCAGTTTTGTTTTACTGTGGTGAAGTCTTGTTTGCTGATGCCTCATTCTTCTGTACTTCTGTGATGGCTTGGTGGTTAACTACTGTGACTATGGTGTATAGGGTTCTGGGATCGAGACTTGCATGGCTGTTTATTTTGTTGATGGGCAGAACAAGGGCCATTGGATACAGACTGATTAAGGCACTTTTGAGCATTTGTAAGCGGGTTTGCATGATGGTAAGCACTGGTAACCTGCCGTTGCATCTGCTTACAAAGAGTTAGCTTTAGAACTACTTAACCAGGGTAGGCATTGCTTACTGCCGCAGAAATGGGCTTAAGCTCACTCACTAGTGCTTAAATATGCTTACTACTGCTTATTTTTGCTTAAACCTGCTTACTAGTGCCTTATTCATTATGACACTGACATCTCACATGTGCATTTACTGCAGTACTCCATTTCATAACAATATGTTATTTAGTGGGTTGTGCAACATAAATATTACTCATAACGTGCTTTGTCATGGAAAGTGCTGCAGTGGGAATTGAACCAAGAATGCCCGCTCCTAAGGGAGATGCTCTGCCCACTACACTATTGCTATGCTGCTTCATTTGCATATATCTTCCTTGTTATCATCTTCAGCCATGTAAGCTGCATTAACTATAGCTAAGCGATGGGCACACCCACGCACCTATAGTTATCTTTCATGGGAGATAAAAAAAAATAAAGGGTTTGTTCATTTTATTTATGTATACTGTTGCTGTTGTACACAAGGGGGACTGTTGGTGGGGATATGCGGACACCTATGAGTGGTCTCACTCATTTCTTACCCCTTTCTGCTGTTCTTCATTGCAGGGGCATGTATATTCTGAGAGCTCTGCTCTCAGACATGCCCCCTGCACTCTTACACGCTCCATGTAAGCCTAGGAGCTCAGGCAGCATGCCTCATTATTATGCATGGTGCGCTGCCATCCTGCTCCTAGACGGCCGCCTCCATGCAGGACTAAGCTAGTCCTGCACGGAGGAATTATAAATCCGGGGGATAGTCATGACCTAGCTTGTAGTTAAAAGATAGGCTGTATCACTTTTAATGTGGATTCACATTTGCAATGTGTTTTTGAAAGTTTCAAAGTTGTGTTCATTCTTAGAGCTTGCTTATAAAATTTTTGTGAAGATGTAGCTTGAAAATGAAAACAGCAATTAACATGTCTTTTTGCTTTGTTTTACGATTTCACTTTTTCTTTGTTGTGTTTTTCTGTTTATATACCCATATATCAATATCTATATCTCTACTTATATCTATATCTATATCTGCCTCTCTATCTTTTTATCTATCTATACAGTGTTATCTTTCCTTTCTTTTGCAACAGATGCTCCCCCCACCAATGCATTTTAAATGTCCTTTCCAAGTTTAAGGCATAGTGTTTAACTGGCTGATGCTATTTTGACAGGCTTATATCATTTTCAACATTATATTCTTTCTTTGCAGTCAACAAAACATCATCTTAGATTTATTTATTTGTTTCTAGTTTTTATTTTCTTTCTTTCTTTCTTTCTTTCTTTCTTTCTTTCTTTATAATTTGTAAAGTGCATTCTTAGTGCCAAAGGAGCAATAGACACCCAAGCTCAATCATATCCTGCATATTATTTTATGCTTACATTTAAGTGGCAGTTTAACATACTGTTTTATAATCGTAGCAGGTTTAGTTGAATTTTATTAGCTTAATTGAACAGGAGAAAAAAACATTCCTCCTTCTTATGCTTGTGATCTGTGTTTCCTTCTGAATTTTGCAATTTAGCAATATTTCAAAGTTGGAAAGGAATACCATGTTCACATGCCAATCTCTGACACCTTTTATAGGTTCATAGGTATGTACTAAGCTAATGACCACAAGGGCCTTTTTAAGACTAGCCATTCATTCCAAACCTCTGACAAGTTCTAGTACCCTTGATAAGTGTAAGCAGAGGTTTGGGAGATTAAACATTTATAGTCTCTGGGATACATACCTGTCTCTACAGCAGGTCCTATTTATATCCCAGGCAATGTTTAAGTCTTCAAAATGAGTCATTCTGGTACTGTTTGTATTACAGATATGCAGGAGATCCATCAGGGTGGGATCTGACAATGCCTTGTATGCCAGGTATATATCTCCCTTCAACAGTCTGTAGGAGGCAGAATACAGGTATAGGGCCTTGAGGTGGTCTGCATAGGATATGTTACTTACACCCTGTATTCTTTTAGTGTGGAACCTTTGTGGACATACCGATTGTCAGTTGTGTCATTTTAGGTACATGCCAAAGGGGGCATTGTACTCAATGATAGGTCTGATGAATGCCAGCTACAGAGGAACAATTACTTCCTTGGACCTAGATGCCATATCTTTGTTTATAAGTTGCACAGCATAAAATGATTTTCTCACTACTGTAGACATATGATGGTCAAAGGCTAGATTAATGTCCATGTGTGTCCCCATGTCCCTGACACTGGGTCAACTCTTAGGGGTGCATTTTCAATATGATAGTTACCAAAGATGAATGATTTCCCAAAGGATACTACTGTGCATTTCTTGACATTTACTTTTAGTCCATGACTCTAAGACCAGTTATTAATCTGTGTTGGCCCTCCCTGGTGAAGATTTCTATGGGTGGGGGTTTATGTTACTGCTTCTAATTTGTAATCATCTGCAAATTTAGTCAGCCAGAGGCCATTGACATGGACCTTGACTTCTGAGAAGTAAATGTCAAAAAGTAGCAGTCGCAGAACCAGTCCCTGAGGGACTTTGTTTGTGTCTAACCTTTTGTAGAGGTGGCCTCCCAATTCAAACTTCTTGAGTCCTGTTTGTGAGTCAGCTGGCTATCCATTGAGTGACATAAGGGTTTATACCTAACCTTCTGAGTTTGTGAACAAAGCCCGAGTGATATTTTGTGTCAAGTGCCTTGGCCAGGTTAAGTTTCGCAGTGTGAACAGTTTTGCCCTCATCCATTGCTTGGGTGACCATCTCAAAGAAGTCCACCTGGTTGAGTAGGCAAAACCTGTCCCTGATGAAGCCAAAGTGGGTTGGTTCTAGCATCAGGAAGCTTTCTATGTCATTATTGATAATTTCCATGAACATTTTTCCATGGCATTGCATATGAGATTAGTGAGACTTATGACTGTAGTTTCCACTGTCTGTAGATGGCCCACCTTTGTGCAAAGAGATGACTGTTACTGTTCTCCATTCATGAGTCATGAAACCTGTTTGGAGGCTACAGTTAAATAGCAATTCCAGAAGACCTGATGGGTCATGTTTCATGCAATTTAGAAGATATCTGGGATATTTTATGGGTCCATTGATGCAGTGTTCTTGGCCTTAGAGAGAGCATTAAGGGCCTATTTCCTAGTTATAGTAGGGGGGTGGTATATTTGATGGCATTTCATGAGGAGAGGGGAGGGAGAAAGAGGTGTAAATTTAAAGCTGAATTTGTCTGCCAGTAGGTTTTCCACATCTTCTGGCTTAGTATAAGTGGCTCCATTAAGAATGAGCTCTGCATATAACTGTGTATTGCCTTTGAGGCTGCAGACATATCTAAAGAATGCCTTGTGGTTGTCCTTAGCCTGGTAGGCCAATCTTACCTCATATTTGGCTCTGGTAGAGTTTATTTATCCTCTGAGTAGTTTGTATAGTTTGATGAGCCCAGTTTTTTTTCCTGTTGGGTGCTACATCTCTTAATTTTTGCCATGATTTTCTTCTTTCTGTTATACAGCCTATTGATGATGTGATTCCACCAGGGTGGATGATTTTTGAATTAGTTCTGTTAGTTGAGTTAGTTCCTGGTGGGTGTAGCTACATCTATGTAGTAGCAGTGTTCTTGGGGTTTATGGGGGCTTGAAATTTTGCCAGGTTATTCATTTAATAATAGGTAGTTAGCCTTAGAGTAGTTCCTGACATTCCAGGGTTAGCTGGAGTTTCAGGTTTTATTTTTACTTCAAAGGAGACCATTTTGTAGTCTGACATTACCAGAGAAAAAATTACAATAGGGAGTGTGCAGCACTCTCCTAATTAGTGAGGATCAGACCCAGTATATTAGAATAATTGTTGATTATTGCTAAGTATTAAGTTATCTGCCCTTGTGAGTCATTTTAATCATAGCCCAATTCTTCCAAAGGTGAGAACTAAACCCTGTACCTTTTGTCTGTGAGGTAAGCACCTTAACCATTATAACCCAAAATTACTTTGTGCTGTACTGGAATTGTGCATGGCTACAATTTCTTCTTCATTTCACCTTAACCATTATCCCAACCCTCTACAATATCATCAACACTGACAGTCTTTTGTAGAATCACATCCATTCCTTGTATTCTCTGTACCAAATGTTTCATTTATTTTTATTATTATTATTATTATTATTATTATTATTATTATTATTATTATTATTATTATTATTATTATTCCATTAGTTAGTCTGCTCTGTTTTGTCATGGAATATAAGATGAATTCAAATTTTAAGTAAACATATACCCTTTTTCAGTTAATTTATGAGTATTAATAATAAGGTTATATATAACCAAGCCTGCATCTTGAAAGGACAATGGCTTAGCCTTCAGAAAAGTGGGTCAAGCATACTGGTATAATGGATAAGGTGGTTACCTCACAGTTGCAAGCTACAGGGTTGGATTCTCATATTTGAATGGAAATTGGCAAAGCTCAAAATGGTCTGCAAGGGCAGCTAGCCTAGTACTTACCTATGAACCTATATAGTGCCTCAAAATCTAACATGGGAAAAGAGATGTTAATAAAGACAATGGGCTGGATTCAATAAACCCTACATGGCTCGCTATAACCCTGTATGATGTGTACATGGTGGCGAGACAATTTGCATTCAGTAAGCAGCTGTGTAGGCAGTGTGTAGGGCTGCACAAACATGGTAAACATTGTGGTATGCTAATTACAGCATAAGCAGCTGAATGGTATGCTAATCAACCAAAGCTGGCAGAGTTATTCAACAAGCTATAAAGCAATTGTACACACTTAGTATAAGTTTTGGCCTCAAATTACAAAACTTATTGTGGATACAGCCACAAAACTATACTACATGGAATGAATGTTAGAGGCTGTTGCTGCTGTTCTGCATGTGTGCATTCAACAGGCTCACTTCCATGCTGCTGCTGCTAATAAACCTTGGCCAAGAAGGAAAAAAGTGTTTAGACCCTGTTTAACTTTTCACATTCTGCATGAGGTGAAAATAGTAGAGAGCTACAGGGTAGATAGAAACATACTTCAGGAACTCTGCAACCTCTGTTGCCCTCAAGTGAGAGTAATGGCAAGCTGAGGAGAACCAATACATGTGCAGACTAAGGTATGAGTAGCACTTAGAATTTTAGTTATAGGAACCTTCCAGACACTAACAGGGAGACATGTTGGCAGTATCACAGGCATCAGAAAGGCCTTCCACTCTATTAATTGCCAGGTCATGTGTAACACTAAAAAAATCATCCTGAATGTGTGTGCTGGCAATCCCAGCAGTTACCATGACTCTCATATCTGCCAGAACTCACAGGTCTACCAAAGGTTTTCCAGGAGGAATATCCCACAAAGCCAATTACTGGGGGAATTTGGAGTATGGACTTGAACCATGGCTGATAATGCCCATCAGAAATGCATACACACTGATGGAGGAACGCTATAATGAGGCACAGTCTCAAAACAAGAAATATCATAGAGTGTGCATTTAGGCTGCTGATGTCATGGTTTTGGTGCCTTGATACATAAGGGGGGACCCTACATTACACTCCCAGTACTTGTGCTGAAATTATCAGTGTCTGTGCTATCCTACACAATATTATCCTGAGAAAACAACTGCAACAGGTACACTAAGGGGAAGGAGCACACATTCCACCACCACGGGCAAGGTCACCACAGACTTGTGCAGGTGAAGACTCTGAGGGGGAACCAACAGCTGTTGTGGGATGCAGCTTAATATAGGTGTGCACAATACACCCTCACCTTGGCCAAGAAGAAATGGATAGCAAACATGCTGACCACCTAAGGAGTCCAGCTTTCACCCTATGCACATACATACAATACAATTGATGCCAAGCGATGCTCACAACTTTTGCTTACCCACGTAATGGCTCTGTACTGCTAGCATAACACAGAGTCAGTCCTAAATTACAACAGTTGATAACTGTAGGACCATTAAGGTAATTTTTGAACCTGGAACAGGAATATAAATAGTTAAGAACACAAAATGAAAATGTACGTAAGTAGAATGTGTGTGAAATGTCCAGTAATGACACCAGTATGTGACAGGACTGAATCATGTCAATAGATTTCTACTGTTTATCAACTACCAGGCCTCATGCTTTGAAAATGCATACAATACAAAAAGCAGACCAAAGTCTCTAATTATCCCTACATTCTCACAAGTGGAGCAGTAAGCATCACTGACATTTCAACAATTCCAAGGTAGTAATCACAACAGTAAAAAAACTGTAAGAAATCAGTAGTAGTTTCAAAACAGCATGACCAACAAATATATACTAAGCACTCAGTTAGTTATGCACCCTGTACATCAGAAAATATACATAGGTATCCCAGAATACAAAAGGCATAAACAAAGTGATGGCACAACACTGCACAGGGTGGGGTTTAGGGGGGGTAGAGGCGAAGGCTAATACAAAACTACTGAGTGTGTGTGAGTAAGAAAGACAGGTAGGCAGAAATGTAGCTAATTATCAAATGGCCACTTAGACAGAATGACCTGCAAGCCTCATGGATGCCTCATGTACCTGTTATGTGTGTGTGTCTGCATGTGCACTCAATGTGAAATGAGTGAGTGTCTGCATGAAAATAACCAAGCTATGTGCTAACTCTACATCCTGGTATATCAGACAGGTGTGAGCCATGCATAGTAGAGGTATCAGTCTTTCATCGTCACTCCCAACCACAAGAAATAGCTGTGCCAGGAATTGCACTAACATGGCCAGATGTGCTAGTGTTGCCTGAATGTGAGCAATGTCTGCTGGGTGAGCTCTCCTCATCACTATGTCCAGGTCTATGACCCCAAGGCCTACCATATCTTGGTGTGAACACTTCAACTACTGATGGAGCAGTGGAAGTAGTGCCACTACAGGAGCAGAATTGTGCACAGCCATGTTGGCTAACAGCAGATAATGCTTCTGACCTATGGCCACATGGTCATTGTTCCCCTCCCAGCAGATGTTAAATCACAGATGCTGCCCATTCCATCATGTCATTCATCCAATCCATTGAATCAGCCACACAGTGGAGGCAGTCACGCACATCAGCCTGTGTCACATCTAGAAGCCTAAGAATGTCATCGGAGGCTCTAGTGGAATGTGCCTGTGCCTTCTTGACAGCCCTAAACATACTTCAAGTGGCACATAATGATACACCATCAGGTGGAGAGTGAACCAGAGGCCTCCAGCAAACACCCTGACCAACCCTCCTGCTTGGCACCTCACCCACACTTTGGCTATGGTCAGAGTCAACCAGCACTGAAGCCTCAGTAACCACACTACCTGGATCAATTGTGTCACCCTCACCCTGTCCAATATCTGACGCCTCAGTGGAGTGGGTATGCGTAGGAATACTGACTATCTGACAGAAATCCAGGGGATGGATGAATTACAACCTCAGTGTCAGATGCAAACTCTGCACCCTCTGCCAGTGCCTTAGTTTGGCCACTATCATAATCAGAGCCTACTGATACTCTGCCATCAGGTGGTAGGAGTCCTTCACTTCCACAGTCTGAATCACCTGTGATAATAATCAACAAACACAAGAATGACATTAGTACTGCAGTAAATATTAAACTAGTTTATAACAAGGTCATATAGGTCACACAGCTGCAGATGGTACAGCATACCTCTCAAGCATGCTGAATTCCTCGACATTTAATGATTTTGAGGTCCAAATAATGGGGTGCCATGAATTTCTGATTGCCTCCTTTTATTCCTGATTTTTTCCTGGTCTTTTTCAAATTTTTTTTCATCCACAATTTCTGCTGACATCACCACATGCACAATGACATCAGCATCATGAGCAGCCTGCCAGCCTGTTGGAATTCAGCTGAGGGCTTGATGGGTGTGATTGGCAGGCTGACTTATTGGCTTTTGTGTTGTTTATGTTTGGGCAGTGGCAATGTGCGTCTCTGTCTCAAACTTCAGGTGCAGCACTCAGCAACTATCCAAAAAGGCAAGTGCACAAATTAGAGCAGACAGACTGAGACAGCAGGATGCTGGTAAGTCAGACTCAGTCAGTTAGTGTTAGTTTAGAGAGGGTCAGGTGACGGGTTGGGACTGGAGTAGGACTACACACAGGCTACAGTGGAGTGGCAGCAACAGACCCAATGTTATTTTTTTTTTTAATTTTTAATTAGAAGTCTGACTAACTGAGATTTACAGTTGCAACTTACAGTCAGTGATATTTGGTAGGGCTACCCCGTTCTCCCCAAGCAAGCTGTAACCATAACCTGGTCCCATTCATTTCAGACTTCAGTGCACAAGGGCACCAGGCAGCAGCAACTGTCAGACTTAGGTCAGAGAGAGGTGGTGTGATGACAAGCCGATAACCAGAGACATGAAGAAATATTTTACTTCTTCCCCCAGCTCTTCCTCCACCTCCAGGTAAAAACATAAGAATTGCATAAATTCACATGCTTTATTAATATGGTTTTCCTTTTGTTGTTGACTGACAATTGTCTTTCCAGTTTTATGAATAACAATATGATGGCATCCGTTGTCATTATACTATTATCAGGCAATACTTGCTAAGTGTTCTAAAAACATTCAGATGTTTTCTGAATATGACACTTCTGCCTTCCTGTAATCCTTAGCACAAAAAGTTTTGCACAAAGTCAGTGCTTTTATGAGTCAGCCCCAACATGTGTTAGGGATTATTTTGAATATGGACACACGTTATTATGTTCACCTACTGAACTGTACACCTATAAATGGAAATGACATCAAATATGTGAACGGTGTGGAAAAGTAAAATTTTATTTCTAAATAATGTCTTATCTATGTTCTACAATTTCTGGTCCAGTCAGACTTTCCCAGTAAACAAATGTCAAATATATATCTATACCTCTCTGTCTCTATACAGTCTGAGTAGTATGGTGCTATGAAATCAGTTCCTAATTTCAGTCTGGCTTTAATGCTGAACATTGCTGATGCTGATCTGGTAGATGCATGTGTAGCACTCAGAGAATAGTTAAACATTTTACTTATGTTGTATGGAACTGAATGCCAAAGTGAAGAGGTACATCATATTTTGAGGTACAAAAGTTTTGTTTACTAATCTGAAGGTTTAATAAAGGGTTGTGATGTCATCATGATTTCTGAAATCAGTGTGCTGTGACATTCTATGTCTTTAAAGGTTTAATTTGGCTCTCCCCCTTCTAGAGAGGCTTCCAGTTGTTTTTCCTGGCTGGTAGCATGTTCTGTGAAGATCTTCATGATTTATCCTTATTTGCTTTTACTATGGAATCTTTTGGCTTATTGTGGGTCCTTAGCAGCAATGTCTTCTTGAGTAGCACTATAGATCATTATTAGTAGCTTGCAGAAATTAAAAATGACTGGACCATCCCTCAGTCCTGCCCCCTCCCCAAAAAAAATGGGGTTAATGGAGATGATTGCTGATATGATGCTTTTTATTTATCAAGATAATGGAAGTAGATAATATTAACTTAACTATAAAACATTTTTGAAACACAGACATGCACATACATACATACATACATACATACATACATAGTTTGCAGTGTAGTCAATAATATATGGCAGAGTGGTTTAGTAAAACAATATGTTATGGCTGTAGTTTAGAATCCAGTATAGTAAGTAAGCCATTAACATTAATAAGATGTTAATATATGAAGTAAACTATAGTAATATATAAACTTTATTCTGTTATGTTCAGTGGATGTCATCTTGGACTTTTAAGACACAGATGGCTGCAGATGCTCTTTTTATTTTTTTTCTACCTCAGACCCCAGTACTTATTTCTGAATGAAAACATAGTAATTGTTGTTTCTAAGCTAAATAGACATGATTTTTGCCATTTGCATGGAGGTTGGAATATGATTTTCAGTTGTATTTGGCAATACTGAGATTGCTGCACATAGCATTAAATGATTCTATGTGCTGTGATTGCTTGCCCTGTAGCAGCAGAAAAGGAATACAAATGAGACCTAGGGATATCACTTTGTCAAAAAGCCATGTATTTTCATCTATTGTGGTTCCCCAAGTCTTAAGATCCTATATATGATGAAGATGATCTGCAAGTGAAGTCTAATGATTGCATGCACTGAGCTGTTTATTGTTTACAGGCAGTTTATTATTTTGGAAGTTAAACAAAATGTTTAGTTGATGATTTTTTACCTTTTTTCTTTTTTGTTTGACAGGCTGTATTTAGCTGATTTTGTTTTACATGAAAATGCATCCAATATCCGCAGATGTTGTAGTCTTAGTGTGTGTGGTCTGGATTGTTGTTTTATTGTGCCTGAGATGATGCATTCTAATTGTAGAATTAATATAGTAAACATCCAAGCATTAAGTTGAACAGACACTACTACTATTAGGTTTACACCAGTCAGTGTAGCACTTGTTGGAATTTGTTTGATTGTTTTATATATGTGTGTAAGTACACTAGTACAAGACAGTACATTTTATTTTTATATAAGAGAATTTTATTTTAGTTTTATACAAGTTCAAAGTTTTGTCTTAGTAATATAAATAATTTGTTGTTCTGGTTTATATTTTATGTTATTTAATGAAGAAGGCTGAAGCCCAGCCGCAGTATTATTGTTATAAAAGAATATTATATTTTAGTTTTGCACAAGTTCAAATATTAATGTAAATAAAACACTATTGTTCTTATTTTGTGTTTCATGATGATATTTTGGTTGTCTGTTCTTCAGTTTGCATTTAAAAGTTGGTATCCCACAATTCTATTGGAGTGGACTGGGCTACACAATTATGTTTGTAAATTTAATGTTAATTAGCATACAGATTTTTACCTATTTTTCACGGGCCTTTGTCCAGATTTTTGATGTTTCCAGGTTGAGAGGTATGTGGTACAGCAATAATGACACTCATTACACCCTCCTCACACATACACATAATTATATATCTAAAGAATGCTCATTAATAAGCAAATACATATTTGGTTATCATGTGCTGATGTCTCCATACTTTTTAGGGAGGATGCTCCTGGTAGAAATGAAGTAAGGAAAGGACAGCAATTAACCATCACAATGGAAATAACACAGCAGGATAGTGAATACACAACCACTTATATGTACTGTAAGAAATAGCTGAAACTGAAACTGGTCACCCACACTCTTTTATAACTCTGTTAACTTATCAATAGGTAGAAAAAAAATCATAGGAAGTATTAGTTGAATTATATATTTTAGTATATAAGCAAATATAAAACCCGACATATGGAAGCGTACCTGGGAGCTTCTCATGGGACACACACGTCCTCCCAGCCACATCAGCACCAATATCAGTCTCATGGTGTGCCATTTCCACTGAACTGTCTGCATCTCTGAAAGTAGGCAGGAACTCTTCATTTGTTGTCAGAGGGGGCTCAGTTGCAGGATCACCCCCTCTAGCCAGCTGTTCTCAGGCAACTTCAGCTGTTCTTCTCCAGGCAGATGAAATCATATCGGTGGCCCAATGACACACTTGACCACAATCCCTGCTGCAACCTCCTATTGCACTGACATTATTCATTAACTAGTTCCAAATCTCCATTCTGGCAGCCATATTCCCACATCCTATCTCAAGCAGGAAGGCTCCATGGTATCTCAAAGCCTGGATTATCACTTTATTTTGTCAGTCAACATAAAAACACTGCAGTGCTGGCTTCACACAAGACAATTAAAGTTCATTGTTGTAACTAAATTTTATTAACTGCTTTTGTCTTCATGAATTCTTCAGAAAAAAAAAATGAATATAAAAAACAAGCATTTATACTCTTTATTGTTTGTTTGTGTCTTTCGGCTTTTCCCAGTTGGGGGTCTCCACAGCGGAACTTCAGTCCGCTAATGACTGACAGTAGATTTTTACGTGCCGGGTTGCCAGCCCTGACACACAACCTTCAACGAAGGTACGCCCATTCACTCATGTCTCCACACAGAAAATGCTCTAGCTGAGAATCGAACAGGACAACATTACTGTGAGGCGACAATGCTACCGCCGCACCACCACCACAGCTCTTTATAAAACTATTTATAAAACAACTTCAGCCAATCAATTTAAAAAGCTAATACATTAACCAACAACACTTTATAAATATTAACCCTTCATATTATTGCAAGCCTCCTGCCCCTAAGGAAACACTTTATATTTATGGTGTCACTGTGCAGTCTGTCAGCAGCCAGCTTAATCTGCCAGCTGGCTTCACATTTTTCAACTAAATTTTTATAATTAACTCCCCTCTGATCCAATATGGTGTGTTCCAGAACTGCAAAGAGAATTTTTTTGTATTTCTCACACTTAACTGAATGTTTGCAAAGGGAATTTTTGTTATCTTGAGTTTTGAGCAGATAAATATGTTCTTTAATTGTTTTGCACAAAATTCTAGTGGTCACTGAAAGGAGGTTTACTTAGATTTGTAGGCTTGGCTTCCATAATCATATGTGACATAAAACAGAGAAGAATAAAGCACATAAATATCACATAGCTAATGTCTTGCTTATGTACACATTTGTCAACATAAAGCATTGGAAACAAACTTTTCATTTAGTACAACTAAAGTTTATGTTGTTGTCCCACCTCCCACTCACACACTAACCAAGGAAGACCACATAAGTAATGTATTATGTTTCCTACTGAAATATCAGGCTGTCTACATGTTTTCAACAGAAAAGCACTTAAAACACACTTATGTTCTTGGAACCCAGAATGGTAGATGGCTCCCCCACCTCCAAAACAACAAACAAATGAAGGAGTTCCTATCATGTACTCAAACTTTTACAAGTTCGAACCTCATATGTTCGAGACCATAAGTTTGAATTTGTAAAAGTTTGAGTGTTTGAATGAAAATCTCCATAAGTAGAGGTTTCTGTTTTGTTCAATGGGGTATGATCTCAGAGTTGGTATATTTAAGTAGCGAGGGGGTGTGGGGGGCACAGTTTATTTTGTTTTCTGTTGTTTTTTTTTTTTTTATCCATAGTTGAAGTTTTGTAACTTCGAACATAATGGTTCAAACATTACGTGTTCAAAGTTATCAGACGTCGACTATGTGATATAGACCCCAAATGAAGGTCCGTACAAACCAAAGAATACCACAGAATTAATTGTATATATACTTTCCAAACAATTATTAGGATGTGAACACATTTACAAAAGAAAAGTCAATTTATGAATGCCAGTCACTTCTCACTGTGCCCGCCACTCCCATGGAGGAGCCCTAGACCATCTCAGTAGCATAACACCTATGTCAGTGAGCATCTATATCAGAAGACTGAATGCTAAAAATAGCAAACGCTCTTTTATCAAACTTAAAAATGTGAAACCTTAAAATGTCGAAGGAACAGATCAGCAAATTTTTTTCCTAGGGAAAAAATTTGCTGATCCAAAAAACAACAACAACAAAAACAATATACAGGCAAAATAAAGTAGGGGCTTTACCCCCCCACACCCCTCCAACTTAAATATACCATCTCCGAGATTGCACCCCTGTGAAGACAACAGCAAAGTCCGGAGAACGGCCCATCGATTTTTTTTCCCAGGGAAAAAAAAAATCGATGTTCCATGCCTTTGACATTTTCAATAACATAGAATATTGAAAGATCAAATTTTAAAAATAATAGTTGTGCTAAAAGTATAATCAATATATCTCAGAAATGTAACTGCATGCCAAAAATGCCTGTGCTAACAGCGAAGTATAAGATGTGCATATAGATACAAGTTCCATTTTTTGTTGTAAATATAAATACATTTGTAACATTTTTCAAAATGTAGAATCTACGTTAATAATACAAGCATACCTTAATCAAATTATAAGCCTTCTCTACCAATAATTTTTCTTCAAAGGAATATCATACTTCTGTCTCATCCAAATACACAAGTCTGCTCACCTGAAAGTATCCCTACATAGTGCTGCTAAAAAGTTCTATTAATTGCTGGTATAATGTGTCCACTTCACATTTGAGAACCTATATAGCCTCAAACCTTGAGGAACACCGGAAAGTCTTACAATTTCAATATGGTTAGATAAAATACTACATCCTATTGTCCAAAATTTGAGGTTTTATTTAAAAGACTCTTGGCATTTCTTAGAGTTGTTATGAAATTTAAATTTGAATGACACAAACACATCTTCAATATTTTTTGCTATGCTTGACATAACCTCTCTTTATACAAGTAGTGACCAAGAAATTGGAATTGATTTATTCAGGGAATATCTGACTGGTTGCACTGAGTTTGACAATGATAAAATCAACACTTTGTGTGTTTAGATGGAGACAGTCTTAGATATCATTTTTTTCAAGTTTTGATTCCATATTTTTCAGCAGATTTCTGGTATAGCCATGGGTTCCAGGGTTGCTCTCTCTCTTGTCAATCTTGTTATGGCTATGTGGGAGATCAAATATCTTTTGACACACCCTTTAGCCAAGAACATCTTATTTTACAGGCGTTACATCGACAATCTGTTTTTTTATGGCAGGGGAACCTTGAAACTTTTCATCTGCTATTAAACAGTCTTAGTTCAACCAGTTTTTTGAAGTTACCAAACAGGTGAAAGTTATAGATTTTCTAGATATTCATTTACAACTACTTGATGTCAAGGGTGGCTTCAGTAGCAGTATTTACAGGAAGTCCACCTTTGTCAATCAGTACCTACACAGGGAAAGTTTGCACCCTCAGCACATGAAAAGAGGGGTAGTCAAGGGGCAACTCATTAGGTTGAGTAGATTGACTAGTGATGACACTGTGTTCAGGTTTGAAGTTAACAAACTCACTGAATTTTTCAGACAAAGAGGGCATGACCAATTTTGGTTAAGGAATATCATTTCTGAGGTTACATCTTTAAGTGAAAGTACAGCAAGTCCCATTTTGAGAGGTAACTAAAGTGTAAATTCCAGGGCTAATCATAGTAACACTGTCTTTGAGTTGGTCTTTCCATTACCGATCTCTGATGGAATGGACATTGTAAGGAGTGTGATCACAGAGAATTGGAAAGTTTTGCTTGGACACTCTGATTTAGTAAGGGTTTTGGGCAATAAACCTCTTTACACTTACAAGAAAGCACACAATATTAAAAGTATTCTTGAAGGAACCAGAAATGGTTCACAAAACAGTGAAAAAAACCCTTTAGGGACTTTTGCTTGTGGCCACTGCAGGCAGTGTAGATACATAATTAACTCAGGCTCTGTAGAACTCAAATATAGTATCTCCCGAGAGCACCCCAGCACTACCAGGTTATACCTCATACCATGCTTTTCGGCCCCAAAACTTGGACTGAACCACAAAAGGAGAGGGAGTAACGATATTCATCAATGATACCCACACCTCCAGGTTGGTGGCAAAGCACGAAGCATCAGAGACTATCCATGTGCAACTAACAGTGGGTAAAACTGCCTTCCAGTTTATAGCCTGCTACAGACCACCCTCCCAAACCCAGGAACCCCACTTGGCCTTCCTGAGAACACTGGAAAATATGAAGGTCTCTCCAAACACCATTATATTGGGTGACTTCAACTACCCAAACATAGACTGGGAGCATTACTCAAGCTCCAACACCCTAGCCCAAAGGTTCCTAGAATTTATAAACTCAAATGCTATGGAACAACTTGTTACCACTCCCACAAGAGGGGAAAACATACTGGACCTGATCATCACCAACATGGGGACTCTATGCTCCAGACCAGAAGTGTATCCCTCACTGGTAAGATCAGACCATAAACTAATCTCACTGGATATTCACATCCCGACCCCCCACCCCCTGCCCAGAAAACCACAGTGAAAAACTTCTCTAAAGCAAATTTCACACTCCTCAAAACCAAGGTGGAATCCTTCAAAGCCCCCAGGCATGTGGAAAATACGGCCCAGACCGCAGAATCCTTTATAAACGCATTCTATGAACACCTTCAGGAATGCATGGATCATGCGATCCCAAATAAAACCAAGACCCAATCCTCCAAAGGCAGACGTCCTGTCTGGTGGACCCCAGCCATAAACAAACTATACAATAGAAGGAGGAAGCTAATAAATGATAGAGCAAAATCCCAAAAAGGGAAGGCATCACTGATCAGTATTAGCAAAAAACCACGGGCACTCATAAAATTGTCTAAGGCCAGCTTCATGAGAAAAATTGCACAGGACACTAAGGATAATCACAAGGCTTTCTTTAGTTATGTTAGGAACCTGAGTGGTAATCCCCAGATATGCTCAGAATTAGTCCAAAATGACAAAAAATACACCGAACCCACAGACATTGCCAACATCCTAGCTGACAGGTTCAGCACAAACTACCACCCCTCCCACCAAAAGGGCAAATATCTATCCCAGCAGAGTGCTGCCCCTGACATCTCAGATGGTCAGGTAAGAGCCGCCCTCTCCAAAGCAAAAAACACAGCATCAATGGGACCAGACGGTGTCCCGGCCTGCGTCTTACATGAACTCCAAGAAGAGCTAAACCCAAACATAAAATGACTGTTCAGTCTCAGCCTTACTACAGGATATGTGCCCAAAGAGTGGCGTACAGCAACAGTGGTCCCTCTCCATAAAGGTGGTGCCTCAGCGGATCCTGGAAACTATCGCCCCATAAGCCTGACTAGCTTGCTCTGCAAAGCTATGGAAAGGATCATCATGGACCTCATAAATAAAGATATTGGGGACCTACAGACACTGGATCCTACCCAGTTCGACTTTGTTAAGGGCAGATCCTGCCTCTTAAATCTAGTTGATTTCTTTGAAACAGTCACCAAGGCCATTGACGAGGGGAAGGTGGTCCACACAGCCTACCTGGACCTCACAAAGCCTTGGCATTATAGATAAGCTCACCAGCTTAAATATAAACCCCTATGTCACTAGATGGATTGCAAACTGGCACAAGGACAGAACCCACAAGGTTAAAATTGCTGGAGCCATGTCAGACTCCAAACCAGTTACAAGATGTGTCCCACAAGGCTCAGTCCTGGGACCTCTCTTGTTCGGTATATATTTCTCGGAGGTACAGGCCAACACAGAAGGACTTTGGCTGACCAAGTTCGCAGATGACTGCAAACTGGGCACCATAATCAACTCTCCAGCCGACACAAGCATCCTCCAAAAGGGCCTCATAGAAACAGACAACTGGTGCCAGAGCCATGGCCTCAAGCTAAATGCCAAAAAGTGTATAGTCATCGCCTTTGGCAAAAACAAAGTGCCCACAAATTACCACATAGGTGGTAATCCATTAAGTACAGAAGAAGTAATTAGGGACCTGGGGACCCAAGTTGATAGCAATCTCTCATTTGACAACCACGTGGCCAAAGTGGTTAGAAAAACATTTTATATAGCCCACCTAATCATGAAGGGATTCACATCTAGATCAGGGGAGGTCATCGTGCCTCTTTACTCATCCCTCATCAGGCCCATAATTGAGTACAATGCCCCTTTTGAGATGTACCTTACCAGACTCCTGCAGCAACTGGAAAGACCCCAAAGGTACCTCACCAAGAGGATCAAAGGGCTCAAACAGATGCCATATGCTGCCCGGTTAAAGAAACTCCAGCTCTACTCAGTGGCATACCGCCTGTTCAGAGGTGATCTGTGCCTGACGTATAAAGCCATGTCCAACCCGGAATTAATGGACATGCTGCACCTCAGAAAATCCAAATCCCATCGAAAGAGACTTGAACCTCAGCATTGAAATAAATAGGACATGCTGGAGGGACAGATTTATAACCCAGAGGCTCCCTTCACTCTGGAACAAAATCCCAGTCCAGGTTAGGCAGAGTCCCTCATTTGACTCTCTTCAAGAGGAATCTTGATGAGGAAGGAGGACAGAAGTTTACCCCATTATCACTTCTGTCACAGCTAGACAGAGGCACAGTATACTAACCTCGAAAAAGGGCATAGCAAAATAAATTTAAAATGGGTGGCAAAAGCCAAACACATTCTGGCTAGGCTTATAAATGCCCTAGGGCAGATAGCCTATTATGAACCTATGAACCTATGAGTGTTGTGGGCAAAAGATAGGTACACCTGTGATTCTTTGGGTATTGTTTACCTTGCAGTGTGCATTTTCGGTGCAGGTTTTACATTGGCAAAACCATCAGGCCATTAAGTAAGCGAATTTATGAACACATTTTGGCAATCAAAACAAAGACATGAACAATGCTTTGGCATGTCATGGTTTGCTATGTAAAAATTTCAAAAAGTTTTCTTTTTTTGTTTTAGACAATGTAGACTGTGGTCCTTTGGTGGGTAATTACAAAGCCATATTGGAGTGTAGGGAAACAAAATGGCAGATAGCTTTAAGAGCTGATTACCCACCAGGACTTAATTGGACTATTAATATAAAGTATTTTCTTCAGTTACAGAGGTTTTGACATGGATTTTATCATGTTTATTTTTTTACAAAATTGGTTTAAAAATAAAGTTTTCAAAGAAGTGGTTGAGTTTTACAACATGCATTTTTACTGAATATGTCTCATTTATATTTGTGACTTTATTCTTTTAAATTTTGTGATTCAATTAGTTGTTCATTTAAATGCTTCATAGCATGAATGTTTTTGTTGGATGATTTATGTATCAGTTTGAGTATATAAGGGTGGTTCTTAAAGTATGTATTTATTCTGAAGAAGTTCGTATTTGTGTATTAAACAAATGAAAGCACTAAAGGATTTGTGGTCCGGCTCTTCTTTCTCATCACTTGTGACTGGTTGCTGAATTTCATATTCTATGGGAAAAAATATCTATATTCCTTTTTGTCTGTCTCATTTGCATGTAGCTCACCTGTGTGCAAACAGGGTTCACTGCTGCAGGGAAAAGAAGCAGTTACCTGCAACAAAGAAACATTGCTACTTGCTTTACCTTCCGTCTCACAAACATGCTAATTAATGTTGTGTGGCTGTCAGCACTGTGGGCAGTACTCATTGAAAAAAGTACACCAACTACCTCCCTAGCTTTCCTTGTGGCACCAGCTGTAAGGTCACAGCCAGAACACAGCTGTGCTCAGGTTCTAATCCAGCACACTACACTTTTTATTAATTGTGTCCCACTTAAATTTATAACAGAAATAACAAAATAAAGATAATTATACATAACTATGTATAGCAGATTGACTGAGCATACACAGAGTATCATATGTATCGTATGTGTAACTAGTGCAGGAGGATAAGTATGGTTCAGTAATTAGGAATGTATTTTCTGACCTAGGAAGGACTTCATAGTTTACTGACAAGTCATTTACACACCTCCCATAACATAAGTATAGCTATAAAATAGAATGTTTTGCATGGTCTGTGTGGTCTGATACAGAACTTAAAAATGTACTCTGAAAGTAATTCAGGTATATGCATTTCCAGCAGATTATCACACATTTTGTCACACATTACTCCTGCATCATACCTGAGAATGCATAAACCATGGCTTTGTCATGTCACACATATACATAGTTAATTAAAGTATAGCATCACTCATTCTTTAAGGTAAGGTGTATATTAGCAATAACCATGTTTGGCAAGCACTTTTTCTGTGGTAATGAGGAACAACACCTATACACAAATATATGTAGTCTCTGTTTTACATAGGTTTGAGTCCCACATTGTACAAATTACTTTTATCAGTGTGCAAGACCCCATAAAATGTGTCAAGTCATAAAACTGATTCCTGCAAATTCAGGTCTTAAAAGCCAAGTCATTTCATCAGTTCCAAAATGGTGGTCGACTAAGAAACACCCTCTCCGGACAGCTCCATCTACACTTATATGGTTAAACCTATTATCTTAAGTTTTATGTTCCAGGATCTTGTACAAGCGTTTTCCTGAGCCTACTGTTGAACATTCAGGACTTCTTAATCTTAATTAAGGATCCTGATGTTTTAAATTCGCTCGTTTTTTGACCAGCAATTCAAACTAACGAAGCTGCATGTGGTAATATAGAGGCCTGAGCTTTCAGTACAAATCTAACAGATAGCACTCACGAGCTTAAAATCGATACTAGCAATGCCAAAGGAAATTGAAGCTATGGACTCTCAGACTACAAAGTCTAAATTATCGGCTATTTCTACATCCCCGGAAAAGGAAGCAAAGAGACTTAGATCATCCAAATCGTCACAAGAACAACCAGCTCAAATTAAACAGAAATCCGAAGGGGCGCTACAAATGGACGAGTTAAAGAGTGCTCTGTTACCCTTGCAAACAGCAATACAAGAATTGACTATGAAAATGAGCTCCTTTCGTTCCTCTATTAATAAAATAGCCAATTGACTACATCTGGTAGAAAGTAGATCCAAAGCTAATGAATTTGAAATAGACCACATAGAGCAATTACAAATAAAAGACAAGATGATCAGTGAGATGCAGACAAAGTTAGTAGACCTTGAAGCTAGGAGTAGAAGAAACAACTTGATTATCAGAGGGTTATCGGAAAAGTATGAACCAAACCATCTATATGATGCTGTTACACAAATTTTCAATAACCTTTGTCATGATGTTAGCTCCCCATCTAAATTCATCATAGAGAGAGCGCACAGAGCTTTACAGAAACAACAAACCGACACACCACCGAGACCAGTATATGCCAAATTACTCAATTATCAAGACGTACAAACTATCTTACTAACCTTCAAGAAAACAAACCATTTTACCTGGAACAATAAAAAAAATTGTCATATCTCAAGATTTGCCCCTGGAAATAAGAGAAAAACGACGTATGCTTTCCCCTTACTGTGCCGACCTAATTTCCCGCAAAATTAAATTCCAAATGAAATTTCCCTCATTACTCTCATTCACATATGAGGAAACAAAGTTCCACATCTCCTCACCTAAAGAAGCAGACTCTATTTTTAGGAAATGCTTTGGTACAGCTCCTTCCACTCGGGGAAGCACTTAACTAACGTTTTCCACCTACCGAGGATTTTTGCAGTTGTTCTAATCCAGAAGATGGTTGCTAAGTCTACATATGTTTGAAAACTTTTTTGACTTTATGTAATTAATCTTTTTGAGTCTCCCTCAAATAAGGTAGGAACATATAGTGAGCTACTGTTGCTTGGGGGATCTATATTTATGCAACTAGCCGAGATCTAAAGGATTGCACTCCCAAAACCGGAAGTTGAATGAATCATATCCTCTGTTGCCCGATAACGATGACACAGCTCGAGGGTTGTCGCAAGCGCTTAATAAAAAATACGCTGACATCTGAAAGTTACAGCAATTAATGATCCCTAAAAGCTTTAGATTCATTGCTTGGTAAAGATGTTGCCGATTCCATCCTGACTCTTTCCCAACAACTAATCTCGATAGAAGCATTTCTTCTTCATCCCTGATTTCAGAACTTTACCTTCATTTGGCAGATTAATCTGACGATGTACTTTAGATTATGAGAAAATCATCTTATTATCATCTTGTCTAGTCGGAGCTGCTAAGTCATTCACTTGTACCCCTTAAAGGCAAAATTGGGTTGCATCTTGTCTTAACTGAAGCATGTCAGTCTAAAAATGTCAGATTAACTATTTTATCAAAACTGATGTATCCTGCTGATCTGGTTGTCCGCTGGGTCACGAATATACCCCTTTACAAATACTTTAGTAAATGCTCAGGAGGAATCATAACTATTAACTGAATTGCTCTATTGTAAATTCATAATTCTGTCTTGAACCTTAGTTAACTTTATGTGTGAACAATACTGGTTTTTCCTGAATTTTCTAACTAGAGATTACTTAAAAAGTACAGGGTCTATTTAGTTTTATTTGACCTTTCTAGTATCAGATATCTCTACTATTTTGGGATGCTGTTTGGAGTAAATAAAAAGGGTTGTAGATGACCTTGTTGGTAACTAGATATACGGTGTATAATACTTGTAAATATGCATGTTTCGTTATTTCTTTTTTTTTGCAAACAGTTGTTGAATATATGATAGATTATTGTTCTTCTTATTGCTATTTTTATCCCTCAAGGATAGAGGTGATGTGGCTAGGCACGGGTTTAGTATTGAGGGTTTTTTTTATTTCTTTTTTTGTGTCTTAATACATATAGTGCTGCTACTGATAATACTTTTGTTATTCTTGTGTTCCAAATGCTTTCGGATACAATTTGGAATATCTCCTCTTGGAATATAAGATGATTCCACGAGAAAAATAAGAGAAAAATGGTATTCCATCTTTTATATAAATCATGCTCAAATCTCTGCTTCTTGCAAGAAACACATATGCTGGATGAAGAATGGGTCAAAGAGAAAAACAGAAAATGGATTGCTGACATTATTCACTCAGGTACCAGCCATAACTCTAGGGCAGTGGCAATTATTGTCAAAAATTCTTTTAAACCTACGATTGTGACTAAAGGAGCTGATCAGGAAGGGAGATGGTGCTACTTTACATGTATATCACATAACCTAAATAAACCTGTACTCTTTTTAAACCTCTATGGACCTGGCTCAGGGCAACTAGAGTTTATCATGAAGATATATAGCTTTCTACTCATGTTTCCAAATCACTTAATTATCTTAGGAGGGGATTGGAATATGGTTCAAAACCCTAACATTGACCGCTCTACTAAGTCTAAGATCTATAATACTCAAGGCTCATTAGCCCTATCAGAGTTAAAAATGGATTTTGACCTAATAGATTCTATCTCATTTGGATCTGATTTGGGGAAAAACAATTTTTTCACCTACTTCTCAAAATGTCATCACTCCTGGTCCCACATAGACTTTTTCTTAATATCCAACACCTTAGCTAAAAGACAGATTAAACTTACAACTGAACCTAGATTCCTTTCTGATCATTCAAGATTGACCCTAGAGTTAGGTTTTGATTATAACCTGGTCTCATCTTATAAAGCATACAACTGATCCCTTAATAGTAACCTACTAAAGATTCAATCATTAATCGTAGAAATCACCTATACCTTAAAAGAATTCTTCTCTTTTTCCTACGATAGGGATATCCCCTTTGATGTTAGATGGGCAGCGTGTAAAGTGGTGATTAGAGGTATCCTTATTAGGAAAGCTAGCTTCATTCAGAAACAGAATAAAGATAAATTATCTAACTTAAACACAGAAATTAAGACCTTGGATAATAGACTGCAAGAGAACTACTCCTCAGAAACTGAAAAAGAACTGCAACGTAAACAAAAAGAACTGTTCGATTTTCACCAATCCATCATATCTATACAAGAACTGCGGTACATATCTAGATACTCTGAATCCTTACAAACTCCGTCTAAGGCCCTTGCTAGGCTAATACTTAATACACCCAAATCACCCAGAATCGAATATATCTCTCATAACAACACAATATATAAATCTGATGCTCAAATTTTACAATTGTTTCACCAGATATACTCAGACATATATGCTAATAATAGCATGCTACCTAAATGTAATGAGATGGAAAAATTCCTAAGCGAACTTACCTTTCCTAAATTAAATGACTCCCAGAAATGCCTTTTATCTGCTCCGATTACTTTACCAGAAATTATTGAAGTCATTGACAATCTCAAGTGTGGTAAGGCTCCAGGCCCAGATGGATATTCATCTGACTTCTACAAAACATTTAAAAACATCCTTGCTCCCATTTTACTCAACCTCTTTGAATCTATTGCTAATAAAGGCATAACAGACCGGTACATTAACTATTCGAAAACTATACTAATTCCCAAAAATACCTTGGATAAAGCTAACGTAAACAACTATATGCCCGTCTCCCTTATGAATACAGAGATAAAAATTCTCTCAGCTGTTTTAGCGAACAGACTTAAAAAAACAATGCATGGCCTGATTTCTTTAGAGCAGGCGGGCTTTATGCCTAACAGACATACATGGGACAACACCTTGACATTGGAAACTATAATTAATCTCACCAAGAAAGATAAAAACCCTAGATATGCTCTGATACTAGATGCTTGCAAAGCATTTGATCGGATAAACTGGAATTTTCTGTTTTTAGTCCTGTCGAGATTTGAGATTCCTCCTGAATTTATTAAGTGGATCAAAATACTATATAATAGTGCATACACTCGTCTATATATAAATAAACAAGACGCACAACCGATAAAAATCACAAACGGCACTAGACAAGGATGCCCTTTATCTCCCTCACGATTTAATTTATATTTAGAAACCTTTTTCCTGCTTATATTTCAAAAAACCTATCACTCAATCCCTAGAATTTTTAACACCATCATCAGCTTTACAGCCTTTGCTGATGATCTAAATCTTTATTTTGAACTTCCTATGTCTGACATCAAGAAGATCATTAAAGCTTTACACTCTTTCACCTCTATTTCAGACTACCAAATTAACCAAAGCAAATCCTTTATTTTCCCGATTAATCCCTCAGCTCATAAACAAGACTTATTCCCTGAATTTGCTTTTCGTTTAGACTATTCTTTAAAATATCTAGGAGTTTGTTATGATCACTCTTCTCTTTCCCTTCTACAAACTAACTTATCTAAAATCTGGTCCTCCATCTCCCAAGACATGTCAAGATGGCAACACTTAAAACTTCCAATGCTAACAAAAATTTCTATTATTAAAATGAATATACTCCCGAAAATACTTTATCATCTTAATTCTTCTTTATCTAAGGTTTCAACCTTTTTTTTCAACAGAATTCATAAAGCTCTTGCAAAATTCATTTGGCACCCTAAATCTGTTAGGATTTCATACCAAAGGCTTACTCTATCCAAATCATTAGGGGGATTAGCATTGCCTGATCTCTTATTATACTACAGAATTATCCACGCAAATCGGATACTTACTATTGCTAGCCATCGACCGAACTCGCCTACCCGTACCCCCTTATGGATTAAAATATGGTATAACTATGCTCTTAAACATGACTTTAACCCTGCAGCCTTGCCTTTCTTAAATAAAGCTAACCTTAAGAAACTAAAATTACATCACTCACTAAAAGGATTAGTTAAGACTCTACAGGAGCTCTTCCAATCTGAGTAATGCCCTTTTAATATTTCAACCTATTCATCTTAACCCAAACTTAATGATGGGTGGTAAAATGATCAATTTAACTAACTACTCACTCATTAGGGATTTAACTTTATGGGATATACACAAACTTAAACACCTTTCACTAACAGACCTTAGGGAAACTTGGGCACTGCCCAAAAAATATGCCACTATTTTAAGGCAACTAAGGGAATTCACCTCATTCTTTCTTGACAGCTACCCAAGCTTTGAAGCAGACCATAATCGAGTAGCAGATTTAATACAAAACTTAATGAGTAGAAAACACATGACTTCTAAAGCCTACAAGGCCTTTTCTGCATCTCTGAGTCAAGGGAAAATTTTGTTTGCAGAATACTGGGATCAACAGAGTGCCAACTTAACTCTACAACAGAAGACTCTATCAATAAAACTTACCCTTAAGTATTCTCCATTTAAAAAACTCATGTACACACAATTCATGATTACCAATAACTTATATTTAACTCCGGCGCGTTTGAATAAATTTAACCCAAATGTCTCTCCTTCTTGCTCCTGTTGTTCCTCTCCCCAAGCTGATATTATCCACATCTTATGGTTTTGCAGATACTCTCGCAGCATCTGGTGTTCTCTCAAAGTAAGGCTAGATAAAATGGGGTATCATAAATCCACCTTGTCCTGGGAGATGGCCTTACTACACATCACCAGTCTTAAAATACCCATGTTGAAACTTAGGGCTCTAATCACACTCTGTCTTCTAATAAAATTCTATATTACTAAACACTGGATTGATCACTCTAAATTGACATGGAGGGACTTTAAAAATTTGGCAATCAAGTATATTACTTCCCAAAAACTGATAATAATTGATCCCCACAAACGAACAGCATATAAAGAATTATGGGACTTTATTTTTCTCCTTTTAACTGACTAATCCTGAACACCACTTATATAATTAATTTTACCCCTTACCCATTACATGTGTCCTAATCAGATTTATTTGTAAAGGGGATTGTTTCCCCAGGGTGTTCCGGAGTAAAAACGTTATCCATTGTTTGCTTCTTAATCTCCCTCTATTTCTTTGATAGTTGGCAAGATAGATGGGATATCATGATAAGATAGTTGCTGTCTATACTACCTGTTAAAACTCAGCATTTGGAGTCTTCATTTTATACGGCACTATACCTAGTATCTTTTTTTTTTTTTTTCTCTTTTCTGATATATATTGTCACGTATGTATATAGGTTATGATTTTTCAACCATTGATGTATCAATGCTTGTTCACAGCTGAATATTTGTTGTAGTTGCATATTTTCTTTTTATTATTTTTAATGTACTTAGCAAAATAAATAAAATATGTTTATTAAAAAAAAAAAGCCAAGTCATTTAACATATTAGTGTAGGCCATTGCACAAACTGTTGTCAGGTATAGCAACGCACATGGTATAAATTAATGCCAACTGTCACATATCCCTTCATATTTCATGAACTGCCTTCCTCTTAGTTTGGCAACATTGTTCTCCATTTAATATTATGCAAACATGTTGGCATGCTTGTGTGAATTTACATACTGGATGTAAAATACGTTATCAAGAATTGGGGGAAAACACTTTAACTGTTGGAGGACCTGTGCAGACATGGCAGGAGTTGGGAAGAATGATGCACAATTCAGGACATAAAGATGGGGTGTGGAGAAGTCAAACTTTTTCATTGCACTGCTTATAAAACACTACAGCCATAGGCTGCTGCAAGGGGATGATACCTAGTCTCAAGATAAATCTGAGGCTTGGAACAGTCTAGACAAACCTGTCTCCAGTGCAACTGGCATACCATGCACTGGGGAGCAATGCAGACACCATTATAATGCCATGAAATTGTGCAAGCAGGTACAACTCAACCAGTGGCTGTATGAGTTTAGGACTGCTGAAATCCCACTGTTGTAAAACTATACACATAAAGCAACTTTAACTGATCTGGACATCTGTATATAGCCAACAGTGGTATACATAATGTTTTTATGTCTTTTCTTTTCTCCTTCTTTATTTTCCAGCTTGTCAGAAAATTTGGAGCTGCTTGCAGAATGATTAGAAAGACTCGGAGAGGCAAGCGGTATGCATGCAGCAAAAATGAACATGATAGTATTAAAATTATTGCTCTTCCATATATTACTAGCAACTTATGCATGCAGATCTTAACTGTAAAAGCAAGCATGCATGCTTTCTTCTGTAGCTCTAGATAATTGTGTTAGGCAAATGTAATAGTGTATTCAGATTTGGTGGGTTCAAATTCCACAAGTAACAAATACATTCTGCTTTCCAAAATATCTTTATTTAATATTAATGTCATCACAATTACTTTAACGCCATGTTGTTAACTTAATCACTATCATCTTTAAAAGCATATATGAAGTATTTGCATATTGTAAGGATTACTTGTTACAATCCACAAGCCTGTTTTTGATTTTGAAAGTTCTATAGCTAATATAAACATAAAAGTATATTTAATTGTAATAAAAAAAATTATGAGACATGTAATGGTTCTAATCATCTGTTTCCTTTTTTATTTGTCGCACCCCACCCTCTTATCTCCTTTTTTATTTATTTTTTTATATATGACCCCTTAAGGACACCAGGTGTTTCAGCTATATGGTGATTCTGAATGCCTATAACTTATTTCTTTTTAAGTCAATTAATGGACATATTTAGGCCAATATAGCTATGCAGACACCTTAATGGTTAGGGACAACATCTGGGTACAACAACCCTGTGTTTCTAAACGTTAGCCAAACAATCCACTTATGCTGTGCTGATGATGTAATAACTAGACTGAAATATGCAAGTCCACAGCAGGCAGGGTTTGGCTTTATTGGCCTGAATTTGTCTATTAATCGACTTAAAAAGAAATGTCATGGGCATTTAGAATCGCCATACAGCTGAAACACCTGGTGCCCTTAAGGAGTCATTTGCATATATCCAATAATCGTCTTTTACAAGAGGTTTCAAGGAATCACACAGTGCAAACTCTAACTTGGCTAGGTTTTTCTTGTTTTTCCAGTTGGATTGGCTGTGTGTCCTGTTTACACTTTTATTTAGCTATTAGATGGAACATTTAGCAGACATCTTAATGGTTAGGGACAACAGCTGAGTACAACAGCCCTGTGTTTCTAAAAGTTAGCCAAACAGTCCACTTATGTTGTGCTGATGATGGTATATCAAGACTGAAACATGCATGCCCACACCTAGTGGGGATTGGCTTTCTTTAGCCAGAATTTGTCCATTAATTGACTTAAAAAGAAATAAGTCATGGGCATTCAGAATTGCTATATTGCTGAACCACCTGGTGTCCTTAAGGGGTCATTTGCATAAAGCCTCTAATCGTCTTGTACAAGAGGTTTCAAGGAATCACACAGTGCAAACTCTAGCTTGGTTAGGTTTCTCATGTTTTTCCAGTTGGATTTCTGTGTGTCCTATTTATTATTTTATTTATTTATTTTTTTTATAAATGAGCACCAGTCTGATGTCATTCTTTTCTGCCAGCAAACAAAATTATTTTCAGCACAGGGAGGTAGGCCTACAACTATGGCTTAGCTTGCCAATTCTCCAATGGCTGTTGTGCCAACACCCAGCACATCAGGGACACAATCTGACAGTACTGCCTTTGTAGCCCCTGCACTACCTGGGCCATCAACATCAGGTTGCATTGCCTTGGTACCTGGTACATTGGTACCCTCTGGGAGTATTGGTGCAAGTGAGGATTATGTCACCCATGACATCAGGTTGCAATGCCTTGGCACCTGGTGCATTGGTACCCTCTGGGAGTATTGATGCAGGTGAGGATTATGCGATCCATGAGGGGCTGCCAGAGATGGTGCATGAGGTATTAGAATGCATCATTATTGCATGCCTCAGCCATCTGGAGAATTTATTCCTTTGAATGCAGAACACCCCTCCTATATCAGCTAATCACACATTTGTTCTTACTGTAACATAATCTCTTAGGTCACCTGTTGCAAATATCACAAT
Source organism: Protopterus annectens (assembly GCF_019279795.1). NCBI lineage: Eukaryota > Metazoa > Chordata > Ceratodontiformes > Protopteridae > Protopterus > Protopterus annectens. Next base: position 1,871,585,232 of record NC_056739.1, read on the forward strand.
CATCCAGGCATCAACTGGAAATGACAAGGGACAACTTTGATAAAATTTATATAACACTACATAAATGTAAAGATTAAAATGTCAAACATTGAGTATATGTGCTGTACATTTTTTGCCTTGTAAATATCTCTCTGTATTCAACACATGCTGTTAATCTTTATAATGTTTCATGTTAATGCCATGGTTTCAAGTTTAACTCTAGAGAGGGTGATGCTGTATGTAGTACCGGGCAGGTAAACATGGTGTGAGGACCTACACAAAGCTGTGCACACACCCTAACAGTACAAGAACTTGTATTGAGAAGTGAGGCTAGGTAATAGCTTGCAAGTGTAACTCATTAGCTGAGGTACACATATAATTATGTGTTTAACACTCAGGCCACTTTGATGTGCTCTTACAAAGGGTGTACCAGAGAGAATAGACTTTCAAAAGAAATGTGACATTACATTGACTTACTTACATGATAACCTTTATGATACCTTTATGAATATATGCTTATGAGGTAAATATGCCTCTTAGTACAATCTGTAAGTAAGTTATTATGAAGAGCATAAAACTTATACATATACTAATTTTCTAAATAAATTAAAATTAAAATCCAGTCATTTCATAAACTTATCAACAGAGTGTATTGCTCATGAAAAAAAAGAAGGAACACACCTTTGTATTGCATATATTTTTGATTACTGTGATATAATTTCTTAGTTTAACTGGTGCAAATGTCATATTCATCTAGACATATATTGTAAAATGACAAAGGGCAACTTTATTACAATTGTTACATTGCTCCATAAATGTAAAGTATTACAATGTCAAAACTTGACTATATGTGCTCCACTTTCTCTGCCTTATAAATACCTGCCTATATTTGACACATACTGCTAATCTTCCTAATGTTTCATGTTAATGCCATGGTTTCAAGGTTCAAATCTAGAGATGGTGACATCTGTCTGTAAATAGGGATTTTTAATGTCCACATTTTTTATGGTGGGAGACCACAGAATTTAGAAATCATCACACAGACACATTTTATTCAACCTTTGCAGAACACTTTGCATTTCCCATCAATGACCTACAGTGGCAAGAAGTAGTGAAATTGGATGCACAAATGAGGCTGGTAAAGAAGATATGCCTGTTGCATAACTTTCTCTGTGGCTCAAGATTTTAATGCATTAAATTGTGAGGAACAGCAGAGGTAATGACTTTTTCAAATCCAGATTGCATACATTTTCAGTGAGGGGCACAGAATAACTATTGCCACATGTGTTTTATTTTGAGTTGAATATGAAGTACAGCTGTTAAGTTGTACCTTAAAATTTGCAACCCTATTCTGTGTAATGAATTCTAAATAACTTAACTATACTCTGTATGAATTGTGTTAAGTAAAAATGATCATTGTTAATTTAAAGTACACTTGCATTTTTATAATTTGAACACTACTTAGTACTGACTAGCAAAACACACCTGTTATATAACTTTCTCTGTGGCTAAATGTGTTAATGCAGTAATATGTGAGTAACAGCAACAATAATGAAAGCTTTGATTCCAGCTTTTTATATTTTGGATGTGCTAGAATACATTTTCATATGTATGATGTAACAAATATGACATTTACTAAAGCATTTGGAAATAAAATCTATAGCATAATGCATGTTTAAATATGGACACTTAATCCAGAATAGCTGAAATATGCCCAAAGTAGTTATCATGACAGCAATATATTTCCTTTATAAAGATGTACTTCTGACTTGTGTATGCTATGTACAAAATGAGCTTATGTAATCTCCTGCATTGCCCCTTCCTCAAGAAGTGAATTTATACAAATATATGATGACATGTAATAAACATGCAATTTATCATGTGGCAAACACTGGATCCCTTACAGTTGCAGGGTAATATCAGGGGGGGTCAGTTCATTTCTGCATATATTATTTGTTTTTTCCTTATTTTTTAAAAACATTGTCTGCTACTCCCATTGCACATTTGGTATTGCACTTTATTAATTTTCAGCAGTCAATAGCAGTGAGACACAATTTATGACTGAAAGTAAAAACTCTAAAATTTAATTTAGGCTGACCATCAGCAGCACAAATGAGACTGTCACCATTGCACTTTTGCCAGCACTCTGAACAATACTGACACCTTTCAAGAACCTTTTTCTATGGCTCTAGGTGTTAATACAATACGTTTGGAGAAACAGTAGAGATAATGCAGGGTTTGACTCCAGATTGCAAATAATTGTAATGGCCAGGGTCTGAGTAACTATTGTCACAAAGTTTTATTAGGAACTGAACAAAAAGTAAAAGTAACAATTAAAAAAATAAATAAATTTACAATACCACTCTGACTAAATTAGCCAATTATAATCTGTGTAAGTATGTTAAGATAACAATTAGCATAGTTAGATTAAAATATACTTGCATATGTTTAATCTCCACAATAGGATTTGGAAAAAAATAGGACTTGACACAAATATGTTTATTAGGTGTGCAGGACAATATGTCATGTAAAGTATTTGTTACACCTACACTAACATGTTTTACTGAGTTTACTGAAATCAATACAAAATAAACTGATTTACAGCAATAAATACTGGCTTCTATATATAATTCAAGTAAGATAACAAGAGAAGATCAAACACATATAGGCTTATCATAATCAGCTCTCCACTCATGTTGAAATTATTACACCTCAACTTATAAGCTCAAAATGTTAGTTATCCTGTGACATTACAGTTAATAAGTATAAATTATCACTTTAACTTTCATTTCACTCATGGGTTCGATTCTCATGTGCTTTCAGTTAAAGTCGGTACATTGTATGTGCCACAAATCCATTATGTCCCAATTTAATCCATATATCATCATCAAAAAGAATTTGAGGATATCACAGTGGAACATTTTCAAATACACTGATCATCACACTTGCCAATCATACTGTTATATTTCACATCTGCGGTGTATTTTGAGGTAATCATTCTGCATTTCTCTGACATGTCATTTTTTATGCTTTCTATCACACACATTCAGTTGACAAGGTTATCTGTAAATGTGAAATAGACTCCCTCTCCACATCAAGCATAGTACCTCACTAACCCTTTTTAAGCACAACCTAGATAACTGGATGGGAACAGAAAATACACACCTGGGATTCCACCTGTGTCCCTGTTGGACAGTGGTATTGGGGGCTGACTTGTTGGAACATGGTCTAAATTATTGGCTAGGCTTGTAAGGGCCTCAGGGCTAATAGCCTAGCAACTTCTTATGATACTATGATCCTATACATAGGCTATTGCATGTGAGATCTGAAAAAGGCACCAATGCACTGCCATATTTCAAGGTAAACTTCAAAAGACATGGCAGGTAAAGATGAGGGTGGTGCTCCATTCAGAGTTCATAGGTGGTGTCAAGAGAAGTCCAGAATCTTTGTAGCACTTCTTGTAAAGTGCTACTGCCTTAGGCTTTTGGATGTGGTCTATACCATGTCTCAATAAAAGGCTAAGGACTAGAATGATTTAGCCAAGGCTATCAGCAGTGCAACTGCAATTCGATGCAGGGGTAAACAATATGAGCACCATTACAGTGACATGCAGAGTTACAAGCAAGATCTCCTGAGTGGATGGAATGCAGAATTTAGAATTACAAAAGCCTCGGAAATGTATAAGTGTAGTGACCCATCCCCAGCCAATACAATACCATGGATTGTCTAGGCAATGTGCATATTCATTGTGCTTCTTATTTTTCTGTTTTGTGTTCTGTACAGTTGCTGAAGTCATGGTTAGAAACTAGGAGGCCCATCAGGAATGACTGGCACACTTCAGAGGGGCAATGGGTAAGTATGGCTCAGTTATGAAATCAAGCAAGATCATAATACATCTGAAACTTGGTCATGTTTTCCAAATTGCAAAGCATCAGTCTATATGAGCTTGAGAGACACACACACTTGAATAGGCATACCTTTTTATATAACAGGGTTATATGCCTGTTCCAATAGCTCTTGATCATTATATTAGGCAATGAATAAATTAACTTAGCTGTGTGGGGGTTCAGTTCCTAACAGTAGCAATTAGCTTCTAATACAGAATAATATATAAAAATTATTTTCTGCAATATTTCCACGGTGGTGCAGCGGTAGCATTGTTGCCTCACAGCAAGAGGTTCTTCCATTTGATTCTCAGCTGGAGTGCATTCTGTGTGGAGTCTGCATGCCCTCCCCGCGGTTGGGTGAGCATTCAAAAGACATGCGTAAATGGGCGTGCCTTCGTTGAAAGTTGAACGTCGAGCTGGCACCTCGGCATTCGTCAAAATCTACTGCCAATCATTAGCGGACCGGAGTTCCGCTGTGGCGACCCCTAACCAGGAAAAGCCAAAAGACAACAACAACATTAAAGTACATTTAACACTCCATTTTTATAAATAATATTACTTTGAATACATATCCTGGATATGCCATAGTCGCCTTACTGTTTGTCTAATTTTTATAACAGCAGTGAGACTGATGTATTTTATTTATTTATTTTACATTCGTTGACCAGAAGTGCCCAACTGAGCAAAACTCATTTTTCAGTGGAGGTCTGGGGAGAAAAGCTCCATAAATATACAACAAAGCAAATGCTGTATAGAGTTTATAACAATTTAAATATATGTAACAATTTCAATGATACTATAAAACAAAAAGATCATAACAATAAAAGTATAGTAATTAATATGTTACAATTAAATACATTTGTTGATATAAGGTTTAGTAAACAGAGTACAGGAAAAAGCTTTGGAAGTTAATTAGACAGTTTGCTAGTCGTGGTTCTCTGAGTACTGTAAAGGTAAAGATTAGGTGGTTACAAAAATCTTAGGATGTATGTTATTCAAGCTAAGTATTAATAGTTAGACAGTACTATGGAGGTGGGTAGTGTTCAGAGGGTGCGTACAGTGGCAGGTCCAGTGATTTTTAAAGTAGTCTTTGGTGGCTAACTTAAATTGTTTAGGATATGTCAGGTTCCTAATTTCTAGTGGGAGTTTGTTCAATGCAATAGAGGGGTTATAGCTATATAAGTTTGACCCCATCTTGGACTTGGGTTTGTATATATTTAATAGGTCTTGTGTTGCACTTCAAAGAAGTCTGGTGGGGGAATAGCGGGAGATGAGAGGGGATAAACTAGGACAGAAGCCAGGCTGACATAGAATGGAGTGTATCATTTGGAGTTGGGATTGTATGATCAAGTGAGGTAGTTCAAGCCAGTTGAGGTATTTAAGGGAGACACAGTGCTGAAATTTATATGTTTGTTAGGCTACAAACCTAGCTATCTTGTGATAGGTTGATTCTAATTTGGTAAGTAGGGAGGAGTTGAGATTTGTGAATATTTGGGAGCAGTAAGTTAAGCAGGGTAGGCGGTAAGCATGGGTAAGAGAGATCCTAGCTTCGGTGGTGAGGAATTTTTTATTCTTATACAGGAGTCCTAGCTTTTGATTTTTTTTTTGATACAGTTGTTAATGTGAATATCAAATTTTAGTTGGTCATCAATGGTAATACCAAGCAGTTTTGTGCTAGTTTTAACTTCTATAGGAGTATTGTTGAGGAACCTAACGGACGAAGATAGTTTAATGTGGTTTGTAGATTTAGGAAGAAAGAGTAGTAATTTTGTTTACTTAGGGTTGAGGATAAACTGATTATTAGTGAGCCACATCTCTACTGAGTTGAAAGATGTCATTGTATTTATTAGAAGTTCTAAGGGAGAATTAGAGATAGTGATGACCATAGAGTTCTGCATATTGGACAATGCTAGATTGGGGGCAGAAGGAGTGAAGTGAGTTGGTAAAGATGTTAAAAAGTAAAGGTCTAAAAATGTATCCTTGGGGGATACCTGTTCTTACTGAAAGGGGGGTAGAAAGTGCAGAGTCCCATCTCACTGACTGCTGCCTATCAGAGAGATAGCTAGAGAACCAAGTAACTGTATCGTGGGAGAAGTTTAGGTTTTCAAGTTTGTTAAGTAGCAGAGATTGTGAGACAGTATCAAATGACTTTGACAGATCAAGGAATAGGCAAGATATGAGTTTGTGGCTGTTTTTTGCAAGGGTTATGGTGTTAAGAAAGGATAGTAGAACTGTGGTCGTACTATGTTTGGGATGGAAGCCATGCTGTGATGGAGTGAGCAGATTTTCCTGTGTGAAATAATGCTTAACTTGTTTGTGTATACACTTCTCAAGGACTTAAGAGAGAGGGGAGAGGATAGCAATAGGTCTGAAATTAGAGATTTCAGTGGAGTTACGTCCTTTGTGAATAGGAAGAGTGTAGAACTTTTTCTAGATAGATGGTACTTTGGACTTGGAGATGGAGCGATTTATTAGTATAGATACTGGTATAGTAAGGGAGTGTGCAGCAGTTTTATGATACATTTATGGCTATGCATCGTATCTGAGTGTAGCAAAGGCTGCCATAGTTGTTTGTCTAGGTGTTTATATTTTGAAATATTAATCTGATGAGGCAATAATTTTATATATGTTTTTTTTCATGGCAAACCCTACTTCTCTTATTTTTTTCTGTGTGGCGAGATCACTGTTGCAACACAAATGACCGTCAAAACAGGAGCTAGACAGACCACTGAGAAAGAGACAACCATACCTCATAACACGGTGGTGCAGTGGTAGCATTGTTGCCTCACAGCAAGAGGTTCTTCCATTTGATTCTCAGCTGGAGTGCATTCTGTGTGGAGTCTGCATGCCCTCCCCGCGGTTGGGTGAGCGTTCAAAAGACATGCGTAAATGGGCGTACCTTCGTTGAAAGTTGAACTTCGAGCTGGCACCTCGGCATTCGTCAAAATCTACTGCCACTGTTGCCTCCACAACACCTGTACTACTTGATCAAGCTGTGACAGGTAGCTCTGCTCTAGGTGCTGGTGCAGAGGTACCCTACAAGAGTAGTAATTGTGGAGGTGGTAATTTCTTCACTAGTGAGGAGCTTATAGGGCTGATAGAGGACATTATGGATGGACCCCAGTGGCCAAATTGGCTGTGTAAAAAAACTCCTATATCAAATTACAAAGTTGATGCCCTGTCCAACATTGATCCAGGGATCTCTGATAGGACACACTGATGACAGTTCTGAGATGAAAATTAGATTCTCACTGTGCATATGCTGGATATGGATCTGTTTTTTTTGTCCACTAACTACCCCCAATAATAGTGTTCCCCAATCTTTTGTGGCCATCACTATCTCTGTCTCTCTTGTATGTCCTGTACATCTGTGTCCGTAACCTACCTAACCCTCTTATTCATAACCACTTCCCCCATGATTCTCTATCTACACAAAAATAAAATTAAAATGGGCACCTTTCACAAAAAAAAAACAAAAACGCCATATACATAGCTCTCTACTTTGCCTATGTGTCAGCTTGACACAGTGGATTTAGTCCAATTGGCCATACAGCAGTTTTCAGTTTTTGTCACCCAACCCTGATGTAGTTGCAATCCAAATTCCTCAATATTTTATTACAAGTATACATTTATCTTGTGAAGATGTAGATAGCTATGGTTCTCTCCCACCACCATCCTGTGCATTTGTTTATTCTTTCACCTGTGTCCTGCCCTCTGCTTGCCCCCCCCCCTACACACACATTTTTACCACTGTCCTATCTGCCCCTTTTCACATGTTTAATCTGGTCAAAGAATAGAATCACTCACAACACAGGTGGATAATCATAGACTCACTCTACAAATAAGGACAATCAATTACAGAGCATGGGTATAATGTGGCTAGGCTTGTAAAGGACCTAGGACCATTACCTTGTTACCTCCTCTGAAACTTTGAACTTATGTACAAAGATAGCTAAAAAAACACCTAATTTTGTCCTCAGCATTTGTACAACACTTGGTATCATACACCAGTGGTAAATGCTGGTAAATGGCATTTCGAACCCTATGGAAACACTGAAGATGTTAGTTTCGACCACAGTAGCATGGTTGTCATCACACAAATGTGCTTCTCCCTGCTTCGCTATAGTAATACAGACTGAAAGCACTGTTGTGAGACACTATTGTGAGACAGTTACTCTAACATATTTATTAAGCTGCTGGATGTAATGTACACCTTATGGCATGTTACACTTGTCATTGATGAGATGAAGACTGATGCCTGCATTCTCTCTTGCTTCAATCTTTTGTTCGTTTCTTCAAATATATGATTATAACTTTCAGAAATATGACTTCCTATATGGTGTACTCTGATAGTGCTCAAGTCAATAGACTACTTTTGCATAGTGTCATGGGTTCAAATCCAGAAGTATGTCAAACATTATTTACTTGTTTTCATATTACTATTGTGTGCATAAGTGTTAGTTACTTATGTTATTAACCTATCATTATCCTAATTACATCTTAACCATGTTTCTTCTCTCTAACTACTGTTATAAAGCATGCTATGCTCAAACTTCCTTGCTTTATAGTGTTTCCATAGTCTTTTCAAATGTGTATGTTTTGGCACCTGATATTTGCCTTCCTTTGTTATGTTATTGGCTGTTGATCACATCAATAGACTGTCTATGCAGATTGGCAGGTATCTGAATCTAGCATCAGGTCTACAGATATTGACCATTATATATATTTTATTAATTGTTATCCTATGGATTCATACAGGCAATCGTGATTCCACCAGCATTAACATGGTTGGTCCCTTATGTGGTTCATATTCAGTTCAAACACACTCATACCTTCCCAGAAGTAACTACAAGACATTGGGTACAATCAAGGACTTATAAGTTAACAAGCATATTACTCTATAGGCACATCATAAAACTATTGCTGCTATGCACAAATTAATTAATTTGCATCACCATGCATTTTCTGATGTCTTTTAATTAAGACACTCATATGTATGCTATACTGTAGTGATTGTAGTACTCAGTGATGGCATACTCAGATAAAATTGCATAAGAATCAGTACAACATGCCTCAAATCCATGAGCAGTCACCAGATGACAGAGAAAATATTAACATAACACACATCAAATCATGTTTATACTTCTTATTTGTGAGACGGCTGCCATTGAGTATCATAGGTCTCTGCTAATTTCCCTTCTATGTTTGAAACCTCAAAAAAAATTGCAGATGTGCTAATGCTTTGCCATCAGTTATGCAAATGAACTTGCTTGAAGGGTACTTCAAGAAGTGATTTTCACAAAAATAAAGTAATGCCAGTAACTTCTGTATGGTGTAAGGGACTGCTGTACTCAACATATAACAAGTTAACTGTGATGCTGACTAAATACAACATTATGCAAATTTATGTCTGCACTTCAACATATGAGACTTATAAATGATGTACGATGGCATGGTACCACTGCAAACATACTTGTTGAATGATATTAAGTAGTGCCCTTGCATATGTTTGATCTGTATGTTTTCAATTTACACTGCACATTGTCCAAGCATGAGGATGTATTGTAAATGATATACCACATTATTAATATTTATATACAATCACCAGTCAAGAATGTTTGGTTGTCAATCCACAATTTCACAAGTGTGATTATCATTAATACGCCATAATGTGAAACAGCTACATGTCACTTACAGAACTGTAATTTACCTGAATGGCATGATAAATAACTTATCTGAGCAGTATGTAATTACATGAGATCAATTAGATGGAGAACAGGACATTATTTTATTTATTTTATTTATTGCATTTGTTTACCGGGAAAGTCCACTGAGCCAAAAATAGCCCATTTTCAGTGGATGCCTAGGGAGAAAAGGTCCAACAAGAACACAGATACAGAAAATATTAAACAATAATTGGTGCAAAAGTAGATAGAGTGTTACACATGGTGATTACATTAGTATATACAGAATATATACATAAAAGCAAGAATTTTGTTGGTTGCTAGATGAATTCAATCAGAGATGTATAAACATTGATATATTAAGGAAACAGCTCCTATACTTTACAAAGAAAAAAAAAAGCCCCAAACCAGGCATGTCCAAGGGTCAGCTTCCGGTGATTTATCCTGTCCACCTGGTGAATCTGGGCATGCTGGGGCAATGCAGCAATTGCCTCATGTACACAGACAACCCTCTCCTCCTACCACCCAACACTACAACCTGTGAGAGATGCACTTACATAGCCAAAATGGAAGCAAAGCTCTCTCCACCCAAGATTGTGCTAAACAGTCAAGAGAAGAAGGTTAACACCCACACTACACCTCAAGCAACACATAGCCCTTCTAAACCCGCACCACCAACACCCACATATACCAACACTAAATCCACATATGCAGAGGCCCTTAACTGTAACCTGCCCAAGCAACAAAGACCTCTGAAGCTGAAATGCAAACAAACACCAATCACAACCAATGTGTCACATAGTTCACAACACCAGTGTGCCACCCAGCAACAGCCCCTAAGGCAAGACAATGTACCTAACACTTTAGTCATAGGTGACTCTATAGTCCGGCACACTGATGTCCCTCTCACCAGGTTGAATAAGGAAAAAATTACAGTCAGCCGCCTGTCGGATGCCAGGAACCGCCACATAATGCATGCACTCAAGTCACTCCACAACAAGTACAAATATGACTCTGTCATTGTCCATGTTGGAGTGAATGACTTGAGACATACCTCCCCGGACTACATGAAAAGAGACATGGAAGAGCTCTCAGATCATGTGGCCCAGGCAGGTATGACCCTAGCCCTGAGTAGCATCCTGCCTTCACCCAGAATGATACCACAATATAAGGATAAAATGATTGACTTCAACAATTGACTAAGTTTATGGTATCATTCAAAGGGGATCCAGTATCTGTCTGCCTGGGATGACATGATTGACAGACCACGATGCTTTGCCAGAGATGGTCTGCACCTGTCGCCCCTGGGATTCAGGTTACTGGCTAAGGCTCTTGCCACCCCTATAGTGCCTTTTTTAGGCAAACTTCAAAGGACAAAACCACCACCGTAACAGGTACAAGCATGCAAAATCTGAAGGTAATGCTACTCAATGCTAGAAGTCTAAACCTCAAAATGCACTCTCTCGAGGCACTCCTAAAAATGGAGAACATTGATATCTGTGCAGTAACTGAGACCTGGTTCAAGAGTCCAGAGAGCACCCCTGCAATACCAGGCCACAACTCTTACCACACTTTTCGGCCACCAAACCAGGACCGAAACACTAAAGGTGGAGGAGTGTCAATATTCACCAAGGATATTCACAACACCAGGCTAGTTGGCCAACACAATGTGTCTGAAATTCTCCAAGTGCAACTAACACTAGGTAAGACTGCAATCCAAATTGTAGCTTGCTACAGATCCCCCACCATACCCCAAGATTCTCACTACATCTTTCTAAACATACTGGAAAATATTAAGATAGAACCAAACACCCTAATACTGGGTGATTTTAACGACCCTGCCATTAACTGGGAAAACTACTCATGTCCCAACACCTTTGCGCAACGGTTCTTGGAATTCATAAATTCCAAAGCCCTGGATCAACTAATCCCTAGTCCCACCAGGGTCTCCAATATCCTAGACCTGGTCATTACCAACATGGGAAATCAATGCTCCATACCTATGGTCACCCCCTCGTTAGTCAGGTCTGACCATAAGCTAATCATCCTTAACATCCACATTCCACCCCACCCCCAGTAAAGAAACCACCATAAAAAACTTCTCCAAAGCCAACTTCATGCTACTCAAGTCAGAAGTGACAAACTTCATGACACCCATGCAGACGGGAACTGAAAGTTCAACTGCTGAATCCCACACTAAGGCACTGTATGAGCACATCCACTTATGCATGAATCGTGCCATCCCAAAATAGAACCAAAATGCACTCATCCAAAAAAAGGAAGCCAATCTGGTGGGTCCCCTGCCATAAACAAACTTTACAACAAAAGGAAGAAACTTTTGCAGAAAAGGGGAAAATCCCAGGATGACAAAAACTCCCTTACTAGCCTCAGTAAGAAACTGAGATGCCTCATAAAATCCTCCAAAGCTAGTTACGAAAATAAAATTGCCAAAGATTCCAAAGACAACCACAAAGCATTCTATAACTATGTCAAGAATCTTAATGGCAATGCTCTGATCTGCTCTGAGCTAAAACAGAATGGCATTAAATATACTGATCCGAAGGATATTGCCAATATCTTGGCAGATTGATTCAGTTCCAACTTCACCCCCCCTCGCCCCCTAAATGGCCCATCTCAATACCAGAAGATTGCCAAATTCCAGTAATAACGGCAACACAGGTACAAAATGCACTCTCTAAAGCCAAGAATATAGCATCCATGGGACCAGATGACATCTCGGGCTGTGTACTACATGAACTACAATATGAACTGGCACCTCACCTAAGTGTCATGTTTAATCATAGCCTCACCTCAGGTTTCGTGCCCACTGAGTGGCGCAGAGCTACAGTTATCCCAATCCACAAGGGGTGATCCACCTTAGATCCCGGAAACTACCGTCCCATCAGTCTGACAAGCCTTATCTGCAAGGCCATGGAGCGTATTATCATGGAACTTATAAACAAAGACATTGGCAACCTTCAAACACTGGACCCCACCCAGTTTGGGTTTGTGAAGGGCTGATCTTGTCTCCTGAACCTGATTGACTTCTTTGAATCAGTCCCCAGAGCCATGGACAAGGTAAGGTGGTCCACACAGCCTATCTAGACCTTGCCAAGGCCTTTGACACCATTCCCCACTCTGGAATCATAGATAAACTTACTAAGTTGGGCATTAATCCCTATGTCACCCAATGGGTTGCTAAATGGCTTACTGATAGAACCCACACTGTAAAAGTAGCCGACTCCAAATCCAGCTCCAGACAAGTGACAAGTGGATTACTTCATGGTTCAGTCCTGGGGCCACTCCTGTTTGGCATCTACTTCTCTGAAGTACAGGTCAACACTAAGGGACTCTGGCTAACAAAGTTTGCAGGTGACTGCAAACTGGGAGTCATTATTGAATCCCCAAATTATGTGGATACTCTACAAAAGGGCCTTACAGAAACATTTGCTTGGTGCCAGAGCCATGGGCTCAAGCTCAATGCCAAGAAATGTATTGTTATCCCCTTTGGGAAAAAACATATATCCATGAATTACCATATAGGTAGCAGTACACTAAACACAGAAAGTGTGATAAGAGACTTAGGGACACAGGTGGACAGTGGTCTCACCTTCGATAACCACATCGACACAACAGTCAGGAAATCCTTCTATGTGGCACACCTCATCACAAAGGGCTTTTCATCCAGAAAAAAGGAGGTCATTGTCCCACTGTACTCATCCCTCATTAGACCCATTATAGAATACAATGCCCCATTTGGTATGTACCTCTCAAGACATCTGCAACAACTGGAAAGGCCTCAGAAATACCTCACTAAAAGAATCACAGGCCTAAAGCAGATGCCCTATGCTGACCGCCTTAAAAACTCCAGCTATACTCTGTCGCATATCATCTACTCAGAGGTGATCTCTGCTTAACATACAAGGCCATGTCAAACCCAGAACTGTTGGACATGCTACACTTAAAGAAATCCCAATCCCTCAGAGCTACACGCTCCAGGGATCTAAACCTTGTCATTACAATAAACAAAACATGCTGGAGGGCTAGGTTCCTGACCCAGAGACTCCCCAGACTCTGGAATAGATTGCCCATACATGTCAAGCAGAGTGCCTCTTTGGACCTCTTCAAGAGGAACCTTGACGATTGGATGGGAGAAAGGAAATTTACCCCAGGGATCACGTCAGTCACCCTGCTAGACAGGGGTCCAGGAAAGTAAATAATGTGTGAAGAAATAGCCAGGGAATTGTTATGGCTAGGCTTGTATAGGCCCTAGGGCTGATAGCCTAGTACCAACCTATGAACCTATGAACCTATTATTGTTGTACCAGTATCAACGAGTGATGAAAAATAGTAATTATGGAGAAAATATCAGTCAGCAGTAGCCAAATGTTTCATTTCCCAAGCCCCTGCTTAGACTTATCAAGTGTGTGTGTGTGTGTGTGTGTGTGCGTGTGTGCGTGTGCATGTGTGTGTGTGTGCGTGTGTGTCTGTGTGTGTCTTTACAGTGCTAAGCAGGGCTGGCTTTATCCACACATTTGTTCAATTTCATCCAGTTATAACCAAAACAGCTTCTTTGCAACACACCGATGTGATCATTGCCAATGTGCAATACCTCACTATTATAATCAAATGTCTCCTATGGTGTTTATAGTTGCTACTGTGTACTATAGATTGAATAATGAGTTAGGTATGTGTGTGTATTTCTAGTGATAGGTAAATATGGTTTCAAGAACAAATCTGATATGTACACTTCCACTCAGGATAAATATTTACATTGGGAGAGTGGTTCTCCATCCTTTTCTTCCAGTTTTAACAAAGACATATCTTCTGCTACATCCAGATGCGGTCATCCTTTCAATTTGCTCTATCTCATTTAAAATTAGACTTCTGTTGTTAAGCTTGAAGTTGATATTGTGAACTTTAAATTGTGTAACTAGGTTAGTGATTTGAATGCAACAGTTTTTTATTTTATTTAACATTTGAAACAAACTAGAGGACCGTGTCAATGCAAACTGCTGCACAAATCTGATGTGCAAACATGTGCTATAGATTCTGTAACAATTCAAGTAGGTGGTTCAAGTGCAACTAGCATTAGTGTGTGTGTGTGTGTGTGTGTGTGTGTGTGTGTGTGTGTGTGTGTGTGTGTGTGTGTGTGTGTGTGTGTGTGTGTGTGTGTCTAGTGTTGAATAGATATGCCTTTATAACAAATGGGATGTGCACTTCAACTCAGGAGTGATATTTGCACTGATGCGAGCTTACCCCAACAATTTATTCCCCTTTTTACACAAGCAATTGTTCTCCTATACACCAATGATGTCTTCCTTTCAAATGTGCTTTAGCTCACACTTGCATTAAGAGTTCTACTGGGCACACAACTCATTCAATCAATTTAAAGCCATACAAATACCTTGTGGCACTATGATCATGCCTTTAAATTTGCCCATTTTAAACATTGTAGTAAAACTTCTCCTGTGGTGAGTGCAGTTGATGCAATATCCTGTTGCCTGTGTAGTTAGATAGTTAGGTGTTTGAAACCCACACTGTCTGAGCATCATGAATGTATGTGATTCTACTACTAGGGATATCTGCCACACTTGTAATGTGTACAGTTACAGGAGAAGAGGCTCCCTCCATTACTTTTATCCCAAACATTTAATATGTACCACAATGATGATGATGTCATGCCTCCAGACATGTTCTGTCTTTCAGCTGTGGTAAGACTTTGCCTGTGGTACACACAGTTAATACACAACTCTGTAGATTGTGGCACTACATAGGCAGCTGTTCAACTCCAGCAAAGGACAACATAACATGCGTGTAATGACATGACACATACTGCATCAATTTATTTCTATCCTTTTTTGTTCTAGCAAAGCCCTTTTAGCACATTGAGGATATCATGCCAGTCAAATAAATGTTCTGTGATGCTTGTGGAGAGAGCTCTCCTGTAGTGAATGCAGTTAATACTGCCTTCTATAGCATGTGTACCCATACAGACATTGGTTCAAATCTGGAAATGTATATGTGTAAAACAGCATGAATGGACATGAGTGACTTCCCCAACACACAGTGGTATGTCTAAATTAGATCTATATTATATAGACAAATGATTAAAATCTTGACTTACTTTTCATCGATCCATATATGTCAAAGATGCACATCATTGAATGGCCAAATGATGTATTTCTTTCTAAGGGAAAGAATTTGGTAGTCTGACCACACATACCACATTACAATAAACACTATGAAACTAGGGGGCTTCACCCCACACACCCCTGATGTGGGAGGCTGTACTCCCCACACCCCCCAACTAAATATACTAACTCTGAGATCGCATTATAGTCGGGAAAAGGGTGGATTTAAAAGACCGGCCAACTGATTTCTTTCCCTTAGAAAAAAAATTGATGATTTGGCTGTTTGACGATGTGAAGCTTGTACATATACAGGTCGATGAAAGGTAAGTTGAGATTTTAATTATTCATCTATATGACATAAACCCGCTAAATCATGCTTGCATGAACAGTACACTTCTACATCATTTTGATCCTTCAGAATAATTTGCATTGGATAATTGACCATCAAAAGCCTTTCTTAGTTCACGCCTTGAAGTGGTTCTTTATGACTACCTCTGATACTATTTCCTGTGTCAGACACAGTAGAGGTCTGTAGAATGTTGAGCATGATAGGCAGGGAATTTAACATGGTAATGTATGTATATCAGGCAACTGTGATAGACAGGAGTGGCTTAGACAAAGACTAGAGAAATGGTAAGGTAAGAAGGCCACTTTTTTGGTCTCATTTTCCATGGTAAGGGAACCATAACCATTCTAGTAGGATACTGATGTAATCATTTTAAGTGTTTTCTTCATGACACATCAGATATGCTTCTTTCTGTGGTGTGAATTGTTGAAATTCCTCTGACTGAGATCTGACTTCAGGCATGTGTGCCTGGCAAGATGTAACTGCTGAACATGTGATAGAATGATCACAGACATTATTTAATTCCCCCAAAATACTGATCTTTATCGCATGATGTCATGATCCATTGCATGATCCATTAATCTTTTCATTATACTTGAAAGCACTCACCTATTGTGTTTTTTGTTTACTAAAGTTGCATTTTATGAAAAGGTTCGATTTTTGCTTAACAACTTTTTGATACCCATTGCTTTGTTTTTGTTTTTAGGACTTTTGTTTATTTTTTAAATACATTTCTGCTGTTCCAACAGTTAATTGCCATAAGGTACTCATTTTGGAAGGAACTGCTTTATTATGTTTATCAATGTTGAGCATGGCAGACAGTTTTTCAAATGGAGAGTTATCATGGTCAGAGGCGTAACTATGAGAGGCGAAGTGAGGCAATTGCCTCAGGGCGCCAAGCAGCAGGGGCTTGGTCGGGATGTTTGTCACGATTGTACTTTGCTTATTTAGTAAATGTCCGTCCGGTCGGAAATGATAATCCTGCCAGTCTGCAGCCCCTAAAAAAAAAAAAAAAAAAAAAAAAAAAAAACAAAAAAAATTCAGACTGCCTTTATGGCCTGGCTGAATGCAGAATGCAGAGTACAGCAACAGCAACCTATACCCAGTGGGATGTGCATGCATCTGTGCGGTCAACTACCGACAGAACAGAGGAACTCGAACTGCTTCCCCCTGCAGCAGAGGCCACTGAGGAGAGCTGAGAGCTCTCTCGCTCTCTCTCTCTTCTTTTCTTGGGAATGTGTGTATCGTGAGTGATCAGGGTTTCAGACATGGTCGGGTTGTTGGTTTCTTCCTTTTCTTTTGGATGGGATTATGAGGTTTAGGAGGAACTCTGCTCTGCAGAGTGATATCCCTCTGCATTTGTTTTATTTTTACACAAGGGACAAATGTGAAACAAAGAGAGGTGTTGTTACTGCTTAACAGAAATGTTTACAGAATGTTGAATGGATGACAGAGAATGATCATGGTCATGAACTGAACATGAAACACAAAAGTTTGACTAACTTTTTAAAGATGGAGAGCAACCCTTTTTTAAAGAATAATATTTCCATACAGGAAATAGAAGGGAGTATAACTGATAGTGAACATAAATAATTAAGAGAACATCTGCAAGCATTGGAGAATGATCTCTATCATTTAAAGAGGTTACAGAGCCAACAGTTATACATGGAAGCTTGCTGTGCTCTTAAAATTATACAGCATGGACATTGTGTCCTTAACATGCCAACATTTGGTGAGTCTTATCCATAATTATTGGCCAAATGGCAAAGAATAAATCTACACCCTAGCTTTGCATATATGAAGCTACTGATAATTTTTTAGACCTGTAATGCTGCTTGAACAGAACCCATGAATGTTTGTCTGCTTTATCCTGACCTGACGAGTGACATGGCTTCAGAACCAGGATCAACAGAGCTGCTTCTTTGAGCAATGAGTTGCAGAGTTGAAGGTGAATACAAACCAATCAGGTTGAGTGAAAAGGAGCACACCCAAAAAGGTCAGAAACAAGCTAAAGGTAAAGAAAACTGCACTAATGATTTATTTGACAAAGAAAATGAAACAATGCATTTATAAGGCACAAAACACATTATTAATCAAATGAAAATATATTATTAAGCAAATGAAAGACATAAAACCATGATATTTGATAAACCTAGCAAAACTATTCATAAGGGCTCAGAATTATCTTTGGTTTGCATAACAAGCATGTTTAAAGTAAAACGGGCACAAGAAAAGCATATTGAGCATGATAAGAGATTAAAAAGGCATTAAAAGTACAATAAAAGGGCAAATTAAGCTTAAAGGGCAAGTTGACTGCATGTTTTTTAGTAAAAGACCATGTTTGGGCACAAACTACTATTTTGCATTGCCCAAAGCCAATCAAAGCAAAACTAGAGTTGTTTGAAGTATCTGAGTGTACAAAGTGTTGCAGACTGTGTGCTTTATTAAAGTGCAATTATTTCAAAGAGTTTACTGTGTGCAAAGTACAGTTATATTGCAAAGTGCAGTCAAAGTACAGCCATTTTGAAAAGTTTCTTGTGCTCTGTGCATTTATTCTCAGTGCCACCATTTCAGAGTGTTTCTTACACTGTGCAGTTATTTCGCAGAGTACAGCCATTCTGAAAGTTTATTGTGCTGTGTACAGTTACTTGCAAAGTGCATTCATCTCAAAGTGTTTCTTACTCTGAGCTTCTTCTGACATGTAAAGTTTATTCACAAAGTGCAGTTATTTCAAAGTATTTCTTGCACTGATAGAAGTGCTTTGTTTATTAAAGTACAATGTTTTCAGACTGTGTTCTTGTGCTATGGAGACTTATTTGGTAAAGTGCTGTTGGTTCAAAGAGTTTGTTGTGCTATTGGGCATAATTACAAGTACTGGCATAAAGTTCTGGCATATATATTTGTGTGTATGTTCATACATTATTTCATGCACCTTTACTGCTGTGTGTTGGTATGGCATAGGCACTTCGCAGACCATCACCACTTGTGTTTGATCATAATATAGCAGAGAATTGGAGGGTAGTTGAGCAGGAATATGATATTTTCATCCAAACAGCTTTTTCTGACAAAGATGCACATACAAGGGCATTCATTTTGCTTAACTTAGATGGGTCAGAAGCCATTAAAAGAGAACATTCATGTGTGTGTGTGTATGCACCCAAAAGATATGAAAGAGAAGGGGCAAACTGTCATACTGTGCTACCGGCTGAATCAAGAGAAGACCCTGAGTGCTTAAAACATAAATTTAGAGAAATGTGAAACCCCCAGACAAATGTTACATTAGAAAGGCACTTATTTTACACAAGCAACCAAAAGCTTGGTGGAACTTTTGCAGCTTATATCACTTACTTGAGAAACAAAGCTAAAACTTGCAGATTTTTTGACTTGTTAATAAAGGACAGGCTTCTGTGTGGTGTTCATACTGCTGCAGTGAGAAAGATTTTGCTTCATGCCAGTGATTTAACGTTAAGTAAAGCCATAGAGCTTTGTCAAATCCATGAGCTCACAGAACGGCACACAAGTATGCTTGCAGGTGATAAGAGCATGGAGTCAGCAGCCTCTAGAGCAAACATAGACAGCATGCAACCTAAGCACATGGCAGCTGCCACCCCTGCAGATTCCCAAAGGATAACCCGGATCTTTCTAGAAAGTTCCAAGACTAGTTCAGTTAAAGGAGCATGCTTAGTATAGTATAGGAGTGAGTCAGCAAAACCAAAGTCAAGTTTCATTGTTAACATTCATAATTGTGGAGCCAAGCATGAGTCATGAGCATGCTCATTGCACTAACATGAACAGACTGTGTAGACTTAGCACAATGTGTAGACACATGTCAATAAATCCCTGGACTGGTGTTCTCTGTAATCTCCATTTTATGTAGTCTCAGAGGATCTGCACTAAAAGCAGAGACTTCTTCTACTTCTTCTACTTTTGGCTGTTCCTGTTAGGGGTTGCCACAACAGATCATCTGTTTCCATTTCTTTCTGTCCTCTGCATCCTGCTCTGTCAAACCAACTACCTGCATGTCCTCTCTTACCACATCCATAAACCTTAACTTAGACGTTCCTCTTTACCTCTTACCTGGCAGCTCCATCCTTAGCATCCTTTTTCCAATATACCCAGCATCCCTCCTCAGCACATGTCCAAACAAATGCAATCTCACATCTCTGGCTTGGTCTCCATACTGCCCAACCTGAGCTGACCCTCTAATATACTGATTCCTAATCCTGTCCATCCTCATCACACCCCAATGCAAATTTTAACATCTTCATCACTGCCACCTCCAGCTCTGACTCCTGCCTTTTTGTCAATGCCACCATCTTCAACCCATATAACATAGCTGGTCTCACTATCCTCTTGTAGGCCTTCCCTTTCACTCTTACTGGTACTTGTCTGTCACAAATCACTCCTGACACTCTTCTCCACCCATTCCACCCTGCCTGTACTCTCTTCTTCACCTCCTTCCACACTCATCATTACTCTGAACTGTTGGTCCCATGGATTTAAATTCATCCACCTTCACCAAATCTACTGCCTTCATCCTCACCATTCCTCTATCGTCCCTCTCATTTGCACACATATATTCTGTTTTAGTACTGCTGACCTTCATTCCTCTCATGTCTAGAGCATATCTCCACCTTTCCAGGGTTTCCTCAACCTGTTCCCTACCCTCACTACAGATCACAATGTCATCGGTAGACATCATAGTCCACGGGAACTCCTCTCTGATCTCATCTGTCAAACTGTCCATCACCATTGCAAATAAGAAAGGGCTCAGAGCTGACTCTTGATATAATCCCACCTCCACCTTAAATGCATCCAACACTCCTACTGCAGACCTCACCATTGTCACACTACCCTCATGCAAATCCTGTGCCACTCTTGCATACTTCTCAGCAACTCACGACTTTCTCATATATTACTACAACTCCTCTCTAGACACCCTGTCATATGCTTTCTTAAAGTCCACAAAGACATAGTGCAACTCCTTCTGACCTTCTCTAAACTTCTTCATCATCACCCTCAGAGCAAACATCACATCTGTAGTGCTCTTTCCCGGCATGAAACGTTATTGCTGCTCACTAATCTTCACCTTCCTTCTTATCCTAGCTTCCACTACTCTTTCCCATACTTTCATGTTAAACCCAGCCACTGGAGATGTACAAGCCAGTGCATTTCTTTGTGCCAGTCCAAAGCCTAAAGAAATGGGGAGGGTTATGTCAGGAAGGGCATCCTATTTAAAACCTTTGCCAAATGACATATGCGGGCAACAATACAGATTTCCTTAC
This sequence comes from Protopterus annectens, assembly GCF_019279795.1. Classification (NCBI taxonomy): domain Eukaryota; kingdom Metazoa; phylum Chordata; order Ceratodontiformes; family Protopteridae; genus Protopterus; species Protopterus annectens. Next base: position 1,871,606,547 of record NC_056739.1, read on the forward strand.
CAAATCAGTCGAGGCTCGGGTTAACAATGACTGCCACCAGTACTCATAGCCAACCGGGTGTTGGTGGAAATTGGTCTACTGTTGGCCAAAGGAGAAGGAGAAGAAGAGGGGGAAGGGGGAAGGCATGTGCAAAGGCAAGAAGAGGGGAGGAAGGTTAGGAGTGTGTTAGTGAGGGAAGGAACTTTGAATGTTGGCAGTACGACTGTCATAGGGAGAGAGCTAGCTGATATAATAGAGAGAAGGCAGGTTGATATATTATGTGTGCAACAGAACCAGATGGAAGGGGGGTAAGGCTAGGTGTATTGGAAGATGGTTCAAATTGTTCTATCATGGTGTGTATGGGAGGAGAAATAGGGTAGGGGTTATCCTGAAGCAACAGTATGCCAAGAGTGTTTTGAGGTAAAAAGAGTTTCAGATAGATTGATGTTTATGAAGCTGAAAATTGATGGTGTGATGATGAATGTTGTTAGTGCATATTCTCTGCAAGTTGGGTGTGCGATGGATGAGAAAGAAAAATTTTGGAGTGAGTTGGATGAAGTGGTGGTGAGTTTACTCAAAGGTGAGAGAGTGGTGATTGGAGTGGATTTCAAAGGGCATGTTGGTGAAGGGAACAGAGGGGATGAGGAAGTGATGGGTAGGTATGGTGTTAAGGAGGGGAATGCAGAAGGTCAGATGGTAGTACATTTTGCAAAAAGGATGGATATGGCTGTGATGAACACGATGAATGTGTATTTTAAGAAGAGGGAGGTGCATAGGGTGATGTACAAGAGTGGAGGAAGATGCACACAGGTGGATTGCATCCTATGCAGGAGGGCCAGTTTTAAGGAGATTGGAGATTGTAAAGTTGTGACAGGAGAGTAGTTAGGCAGCATAGGATGATGGTCTGTAGGATGATGTTGGTGATCAAGAAGAGGAGGAGGAGTGTGATAGCTGTGCCACAGATCAAATGGTGGAAGTTGAAAAAAGGTGATTGTGAGGTGGAGTTCAGGGAACAGTTAAGACAGGCACTGGGTGGCAGTGAAGAGTTACCAAATTGCTGGGTAACTACAGCAGAGCTGGTAAAGGTGACACCTGGAAAGATGCTTGGTGTGACATCTGGACAGAAGAAGGAGGACAAGGAGACCTAGTGGTATTATGAGGAAGCACAGGAGAGTATACAGAGAAAGAGGTTGGTGAAGAAGTGGGATTGTCAGAGAGATGAAGAAAGGAGTATAAGGAGATGAGGGGCATGGCAAAGAGAGAGGTGGCAAAGGCTAAGGATAAAGCATATGAAGAGTTGTATGAAAGGTTGGACACTAAGGAGGGAGAAAAGGACCTGTACCAATTGGCTAGACAGAGGGACCGAGCTAGTAAAGATGTGCAGCAGGTAAGGGTGATAAAGGATAATGAGGGAAACATACTCATAACTGAAGAGATCATGTTGAGCAAATGAGCAGAGTACTTTGAGGAGCTGATGAATGAAGAGAATGAGAGAGACAGGAGGTTGGATGGTGTGGGGATAGTGGATCAGGAAGTGCAGCAGATTAGCAAGGATGAAGTAAGGACAGTTATGAAGAGGATGAAGAATTAAATGGTTGTTGGGCCAGATGAGATGTTTAGGTGAAATGGCAGTGGAGTTTTTAACCAGATTGTTTGATGGAATCTTGGAAAGTGAGAGGATGCCTGATTAGCGGAGAAGTGTTTTGCTACCGACTTTTGAGAATATGGGTGATGTGCAGAGCTGTAGTAACTACAGAGGGATAAAAATGATCAGTCACAGCATTAAAAGCAGAGACTATGATGGCATTTTTCTTGTTAAACAGATAAATTAAGATTGTTCCATTAGCACCATTTGTAAGTGAGACTGTCTCCTGCCTCCTTAAGAGTCTACTTAATTTAAAAAAAAAGATTATTTCTGAGGGTGTAAGAAGGTGATAACTCCAGTTACAAATGAAATTAACAAAATAATAATAATACAAAATCTGTCAGAATATTACAGGGGAATGACAGCGAAGGTACATTATTTTCTTGGCAATCTTTGAGCTATGGAAATGCACCAGCTTGGTTTCTGGTGTTCTAAATAAAAGGCAGACAGGCTAGAAACACAGGCAAGAGTACATTATGTACACTATAGTGTACATGTAGTTTCATGGGGCAGGGGAGACAGGATACACTCAATGCCAATAATTTGTGCATACACAGCATAGCTGGTTAGGTTGTTCACCTTAGGTTCATAGGTTCATAGGTTCATAGATTCAGAGGAGTTTACAAGGCTAATGACCACAAGGGCCTTTTTAACCCTAGCTATGCATCCCAAATCTCTAATAAGTTCTGATATCCTTGATAAGTGTAAGCATAGGCCTGGGCGATGAACAATTTACAGGTTACCTCTATCCATTAGGGACATACGTGCCAAACCAAGGATGAATTTCTGTTTCCCATCCAATTGTCCAAGCTGCACTTGAATTGGGTTAGAGAGGAACTTTGCTTCACATGGATGGGGAGCCTGTTCCATAGATGGGGTAGTCTCTGGGATACATACCTATTTCTCCAGCAGGTCCTATTTATATCACAGGCAAAGTTTAACTCTTTAGCATGGGTAATTATGCTGCTGTTTGTTTTGTGGATATTCAGGAGGTCCATCAGAGTGCGGTCTGACAATGCCCTGTATGCCAGGCATAGATCTCCCCTCAAAAGCCTGTAGGAGACAGAATACAGGGATAAGGCCTTGAGGTGAATGACTTTGCCTTCATCCATTGCTTTGGTGACTTTCTCGAAGAAGTCCACCAGGTTGAGTAGGCATGATCTGCCCTTGACGAAACCAAATTGGGTTGGGTCCCGTGCCTGGAGGTTTATTATATCTCTATTGATCATCTTAGAGTGCTTTATTTCTTTAGTTTACTTAAAAAATGGATAAATAAATGTCCAGCAACATTCTAATCCAAAGTGTTACAGTTTTCAGTTTGTTGCTTTCCCTTGATTCATTAGAAAGGCACTGAGGAGAAAGGCTAAGAATATTAAACAGTGTAGCAGACAGAAGCATACTATTGGTTTGAAACTGTAGTAGCAGTTTGCAGAACAGTTGGGCATTTTTTTAAAATCCTGGCATGCAACCAGATGTAGCATTGAGACTTGTATATGTTTGTGTTGTTGGGGTGGGGGCTGTGGACTGGTTGTATATGAAAGAAAAGTGGTGTTGAAAGTCTGACTGTTAATTTGTGTGAATTGCATTGGAATGTTTATTCTATGACATATGTTTGCATGTGAAACAGAGTTGGAACTGTCCCAAATTTCACAAACTGTCCCTGACTTTGCTTGTGCTATTGGCTTGTGTCTTGTAAAATATGTTGTTTTCTTCCAATTTATTGAGCATTGCCATCTTTGAATAAGTTGGAGGAGCTGGCAATGGAAGAAAGAAATGTATACAATTTGTGTTTGCAGATGTTAGTGCTCTCTTTTTATAAGACAAGTATGTAATTGCATGAAATAAGTTAAGATCTGCTCCTTTTTAACAATTTGCATGAAACAAACCTGAAGCTGTCCTGGACTTTGAATTGTTCTTTTGGTCTGGCAAGTCATTGATGAACACTTCATTATTGTCATTTAATCTTTTCCAGTTGCACAAATTGGTGGGTGAATTACCCGAATATGTTAATAAGAGGGGACTTAATATTAAGAATATTTTAGAAAAAAATCATATACCGTTCCTGAACAGAGTGGTGGGATAATCAAGTGTTACAATTGTAACATGTTTACAAATAGTAGTCCTTGGACCTTTTGTGGAAATACAGGTAACCCTATCAGATACCCCAGTATTTTCCTGCGCATCAGCTTATGTGATATACATGATAGATTGCTGTTCAAGTGAATTTTTTTATGTAGGAATGGCCATCAGAAGATTGGAGATAGAAAAGTAGAACACTTTAGATAAATTAAAAATAAGGATGTTTCTAATGCAGTGTTCAAACCCACTACTGTTTGAGCTTGTTTGAAAAGGATTTTATTAAGTGTTATTGATTTTGTAAGAAGTAATTTAAGCCATAGTAGTTGAGATGAATATTTGGAATATTTACAGTACAAATAGTAAATAGTCTTGAATGCAAAGAGTAGTTTTGGTCTCAATTCTTCAGTGAACTTTAAATGCTATTGAAAAAATGAGGGCTTTTAAATGTTAAAAGTGGATATTTAAGTCATCTGATGTTATCAGAGGACCTTTGCAACTGGATTTATTTGTTTATCCTTTGTTGACCAGCCTAGTCCCATTATGCTACTGGCCTCTATTCAGGGGAGATGTGAGGTTGTATATATACTACTATAGAACATTTGTCCAAGCCATCGGGGAAACTTCCTCTACTCTTTTTAATGGATGCCATGGGATTTTTTATGTCCAGCAGAGCTACAACCAACTCAAGCAAATGGTATCTTATTTTGATATCACATCTGAAGAAAGATGTACTTAGGAGTACAAAATCCCCTTTAAATTGCACTGCAGTATCAGCAATCTATCTACCTTGTGTGGCAGTAGAACCCACAGCTGTCTGCACCAATACCAAGGGAGTTACCTGTTGCACCTTTTATACTGGTTGCTTTAAATCGTGTGATTCCCAGTCATGTGATGTAGTCAAATGGCATTTGCAGTATTTAAATGAATGTATGACTTTTTGTTAGCAGTCTGATGAAGTCTTGATTCCATAGTGCTACATTTTGAGACAAAAGTATTTACTGTGCTACTTTATTTTACATTTTTTTATTTTATTTGAAATGGAGAATCCAGCAGTTGGCAACAAAACTGTTCCTGTGTTCTTTTATACTTTCAGTTATTTCAAATTACTATGTCTTCAGTCAGAGGAACCATTCAAAGTGAATACTGTTATTTAGTTGCAATCTGTATTAAGATTATGTGCTAGAAGCCTAGAGCCTGTTTCTGTTGCCACATTAATTTTCTGCCATGCCGCTGTCTTTCAGTGCTGTTCTGTAAAACTGTAAACTGATGCATTTGTCAGTCATGTTATGTCTACATCTCTTCTTACATGGGTCTAAGGCTCATATATGAAGAGCATTAATTCAAAAAGAGACAATCCAGAACTTATCTAAACAGTCTTGTCTTGGTTTGTGATTGACTGTGCATCAGCCTGGTAAGTTACATTTTTATTTAAATTTAATTTAAATTTATAATTTATTTTTACCACTGTTTTTTGCTGTATGCAAGAAGGAAGGGATAGCTTGCAAACAAGAAGATTTACTTTGATTTATATTTTTTAATTTTCACTGTTTTTTTTTTAGAAAGGGATACGTTTTAGACAGGGAAAACTCTTGTCATCTCAAGGGACCTGGTCAGCTACAAATTCAAATAAACTGCAGAGAGGACAATCCAGAGTTTGTCTAAACAATCCTGTTTTGGTTTGTGATTTAGTGATTTTTACTGTTAAAAGAATGGTATGACTGCATGTGATGTAAAGGAAGTCCAGCTTTTGTGTGACTTTCATAACCTGTACAGTCAGAGCAACAACTTTACTGTACTTAATGTAATATTAAGTTGTATATTGTTTTGTGTGATTTTTGTCACAGAAGTTGATTTAAATTCTGTTTGAATCCTATGGTAACTGATTTTGATCATTGTTTTCTTTTAGAGCTTTTTATTCATTTGCAGCTGAATAGGGATTCCTTACAAGAGTATGTCGTTAATGATTTGCTAAAGCCCAAATATTTTGCACAGTGTGCTAAATGCTGTGTATATTTAAAGGCAGCACCTGATAACACTAGTGATCTGTGTTCCTCATGTCAAAAGTTGGATGATTTGCTTACCATTATTGGTAGTAATTCTAGACATTGATAATGAATCCATTTGTACAATTGGCACAGCTTGGAGAACTGTTGTTACACATATTAGTGATAGGATTGATGAGATAAATAATGTTAGGCAAAGAGCAAATATAACACACTTTGGAAAGGAGTGTTTATTGTCTAGAAAGATCGCTCAACTCCAATTGAACAAGATAATACCACTAACAAGTTTGGAATTCTGGATACAAGTACTTAGCAAGGATTCAGAGCAAGTAGAAGAAGCAAAAAGGAATACATTCAGAAGAAATAAGAAGGAAGAAAACACTGATAAATGTCTGCAAAGCAAACAGAATTCATACTTAAAAAGGACACTTCTTTGTTATGTAGCACACCGACTACAAAGAATGATAGCATACTGTAAGAAGAAAGAGGAGAAAGACAGAAATTGACAGCGTGGCTCAAGCTGTAGATGTACATAGCCAGCTGGATCATAATTTTATGCTTGCAAATGTAATAAGCAATGTAAACATTGGAATTATTAAGATTAATGATGATGAAGATCATTCATTTGTAACAATTGATGGAGCAGATATTACTGAATTAGAAGTGGAAGATTCTTTGGTGCTGGTCAGAAAAGATAGTCTTGTAATTAGAGATCCCATTATTAGAGGAAGTGATACTTGCATTTGCAAAGAAGATAATGAACATTGAATAGTATAATGCTTGCCAGGAGCAAAAATATAGTATGTGAGAGAGACCAAAGAATGCCTTAATGTAAGGAAGTAAGGATCTGTTTTTATTCGTGTCTGTATAAATTATTTCATTTGCAAAGGCTCTGTGACTGTTAGTAGGGCTTACAGCCCTGTTAAGACAACAGTGATTGTACAGGTGTTGGGATGCATTTTTTAGAAATAAAGGAGAAAGGAGAGTCAGGTCACAATGAATGAAAAGATTTTTTGGGTAAATATCTACATGAAAAAAATGTCCTGTTTTAAAACATGGAAATGTGTAGAGCATCTGAGCCTGATTTTTGACACGTGTTCAGACAGGATTGTGTGCACTTGTCAAAATCAGTGAACAGAATTTTTGCTTCAGATATTATGTAATATTTGTCCAGGTTTATTATTAAAATGTCGAGTTGAGATGTACCCAAACGAAAACTTCAAACTATAGATGTTCGAAGTTTCATCTAGGTGAACATCTCAATGTTCAGAAGTTTATATTAGCGAATGCAATGTGCATTGGCTAATATAAACTTTCAAAGAGTTGTACAGAAACTGTGGTACAGTGCTGCTAGGGAAATTAATCCCCTTCCTCACTGTAGTACAATCTCGGAGTTGGAATATATAGTTAGCAGGGGGTGTAGGGGAAGCAGCCTCCCACAGGGGGGTTCCAGGGGGCTTGCCCCCTGCAAAAACATGATGTTAGGTATACGAGGTCATGTAAAGTGAACTCCTATAGCTAACATCAGGTGATGTTTTCGAAAACAATGTTGAATCAGCTGAATTTGTTCAGCTTATTCGGCATTGCAACTTGTTGTCTATTTTAAATTTTGCGGTTTACTTTCTATATGTGGGTCAGAAAATTATTCTGACCTTCAACATATTGATAGTAAACCATTTGTCCAACACAAGGCAGGATTTTTTTGTCAAGTTGAAAATGTAACTGTTCGCAGACAACATTTGATACATCTCTGATGGTTGTTAATGCTGGGAACATTGACAATAACAATTTTTTTAACTGAAAAATGTGCTACTTTCCCACAAGGTTGATACTGTTATTGATAGTGAAACATGGTTATGGAACAATAATGTCAACCATTTCTGTCAGGGTATAAATGTTTTTATTGTAATGGACAGTCTAACAAAAAGCAGGTGGAGGTGTTACAATAGAGATTAAAGATAGTTATGATACCTGTGATTATTACATTTTCAGTGATAACACCAATACTGTAGATTGTGTAACTGTGACAATAAAGACAACATTGGAACATACAAATGACATTAACATACTGCAAGAGGGTCTCACAGCTACAAATAACTGGTGCCAAAGTCATGGCCTTAAGTTAAACACAAAAAAATGTATTATCATACCATTTGGCAAAAAATGGCCACTACTGATTACCACATCAACGGCAACCCCAAAATCACACAACCTGTGGTCACAGACCTGGATACTCAGGTTGACAATAATCTCACATTCGACCATCATGTGGGGGCAGTGGTCAGAAAAGCCTATTACTTGGTTCATCTCAAAAGTAAAGGGATTGCATCCAGAAAAAAAGAGGTTATTATCTCTCTGTACTCCTCCCTCATTAAACCCATAATTGAGTATAACACCCCTTTTGGTATGTACCTCTCCAAACACCTGCACTAACTGGAAAGGCCACAGAAATACCTCACAAATAAAATCCATGGCCTCCAACACCTGTCCTATGCGGACAGGCTCAAATCACAATCACTTTACTCGTTATCATACAGATTGCTCAAAGGTGATCTGTGTCTCGCCTACAATGCAATATTGTACCCTCCCCTACTAGAGATGCTCCATATCCATAAGTCTTAACTCCTCATCCATTACCCACATGATAGGCCTAAATCTAATATGCAACATCAAGAAAATCTGCTGGAGAGACAGGTTTGTCTCCCAGAGGCTGCCCCATCTCTGGAATAGACTACCTATACATGTCAAACAGAGTACCTCGCTGAGCCTCTACAAGTGCAGCCTTGATGAGTGGATGGGAAACCACAAATTTGTCCCAAGGGTTCCACCTTTGTCCCTCACTGACAGGGGTGACAGTTGCTGACTGAGGTTTCTTTTTTGGGGATAAACCCTTGGCTAGGCTTGTAAGGGCCTCAGGACCATTAGCCTAGTAACCTCCTATGATCATATGATCCTATGTTGTCAAGTGCTGATGACCTAGAGTCATTCATAAATTTCTTGCATGAAACACAGCAGGGAAGAATAATAGTGGAAGGGGATTTAAATTTACCAGAAACAAACTGGAATAATATTGATTCAACAACATGAGAAAGGAAATTATTCACAGCGTATGTTTAGGAACAACAGTTGCTTCAGATTGTAAAAAAGCCTACCAGGGAGCGGGACATACTAGACATTGATTGTGCTCCGAAAGAAATTACTGTTACTTTCTTGTCAAGTTTTACCACTGTTGATGTCCAGTAATTATGGGGCTATAAAGGGTAATTTGTTGCTAGATAATTCTGTGAAACTGAAATCTAAACCAATGCACAGCAGATTAAGAACAGATTATATGGGAGAAAGACAGTCACTATGTAAACCTAATTGGAGAGTGGCGTTCAGTCGAAAAACTGAAGAAGGAATATGGAAAGTTCTGAAAGAGAAATTGTTTGAATGCAAATAAATTAAAAAGGTGTTAACATCAGGGTCTAGGCACACAGTGCTAGGAAGATATCAGGATCTAGGCACACAACATCAGGAGGATATATTTCCATAAGAACAAGTCACTTGAATAAAGTGAGAGACAAAAATATAAGAAATAGAAAAGAGGTCAAATTACAATTTTGAAAACTGAAATAAACAAGCTGGACAGACAAATTTAACATAGTGGGAGACACGATCAAGAAAAAAAAATAAGAACATTTATTGTAAAGATATTGAGCATAACATGAAACCATTTTATTGATACATAAGATATGGAAGGAGTAAAGACATGCAAATTGATAAACTTCATGTAGATTTTAAAATTTATTATTAGACAGAACAGATTATAGATATATTTGCAAAATCTTATGCAAAGCAATTTGTCTCCAAAAGTGGGTGATAAATTGTCCTATTGACATCAAGATAACCTCAGATACTGAATTCAAATCAGATTATATTGAAAAAGAACTATACAAACTGGGTACAAACAAAGCACAGGGAGAGTACAGAATTAATAATGATCTGAGAACACTTCAGCAAGAACATACAGTGCCATTATATCTATTATTTAATAGGTCATATAGATATGGAGAAATACCTCAAGATTGGACACATGCACTTGTTAAACCTGTTTTTAAGGGAAGGGGGAGTAGAACAAACCCAGAGTCATACAAACCCTTAAAATGTACTTCCTTTTTGTGGAAAAATAATGGGAAAGGTAATATTGGATAAGTTATTGTCAGAATTGGAAAGGTTTGGACTTGAAACCATATATCAGCATACTTATGTTGAAAATATATATATTACCACCTGAAGCATGATGTTGTTGAACAATAAAATAACTATGAATGAAAATTTGTGCTGTGATGCAATCTCTCTCTCTCTCTCTCTATCTATCTATATATATATATATATATATATATATATATATATATATATATATATATATATATATATATATTTAGCTTCAGCATTTGACAGGGTAATACAAAAATACTGATCAGTAAATTAGAACAACTAGGTATTGATGTATTCTTGATAAGATGGATAGCTGCTTGACTTACAAATAGGACATGACAAGTTTCATACACCAAGTGGACAGATGAAATTCATAGTAACAGTCAGTCAGTCACACAGGACTATGTCCGATGGCCATACATGTTTAGATTGTGTCTTTTATATTTACCATTTTCATCTGAGGTGTCTACATGCAGATGACTTGAATTTGGGTAAACTGATTACATGTGTTATAGGGCATGTCTCCAAAAGAACTTGGCTAAATTGGCCATTTGGACAGAGGAGAATAATATGCTAAGTACATCAAAAACTAAGCATGTGAGATTTCGGAGTCATAAATTGAAAGGTGAATATTTAATGCAGCAAACAGTGATTGAAACTGTAGCTTTCATTTAAGGACCTGGGTAGATCCAGCTTTGAGTTTTTCTAATCATATCAACCAAGTGGTTGATGATAGTTATAGAACTATAGGTTGTATAAAAAGTTTTGTCATGTCTATGAAATTAGAAATGATGAAGTCATTGTTTGTTAGTTACATTATACCCAAACTTGAGTGTGGAATAACAATATGGAAACCTTGCATGAAAATAAGCATGAGTGGACCGGAAATAGTGCACTGGAAGTAAACATTTCAGTTATTATGATACACTAAAATATCTGAACTTGTACAGTGTTTCATATAGATATTTAACAGGAGATCTTGTTCAGGTATATAGGGCATTTAGAGACAACTACCTCTGGTAATGTTTGGGGTTATCAAAAAGTAGTAGTGAAACGTCAGACAACCTATGTAGAAGATTCTCTAGGAATGACAAGTGTACTAATTGGTTTTCTGAGAGAGAAGCTGATCCATAGAACAGACTACCAAATTATATTAAAGCAAGTACTAGTCTAAATATTTTTAAGAACAGCCTGGACACCTATTATGGGAACAATTGTTTTAGTATATTTTCAGGCTAGAAGGTCATTAATGCCCATGCTTGAAATATTTGTATGTGAGTATGTATATATGTATGTATGTACAAGCATTTATGGCTGTCTTTGGATTTACTCATAGGAAACAATTATAGAAATGTTCCTATGAAGCAATATGCATTATATGGGTCCTTATCAGTTGATCGAGTTTTCAGAAACTCAAAATTCATAGGATCGTGACCATATGATCGAATTTTTGAAAACTTAAAGCTTTTGAATGGAGACTGTGGTACAGTGCAGACCAGGAAATGTACCCTTTTCCTCTCTGTGGTGCAATCTCAGAGTTGGTATATATAATTTGCAAGGGCGAGCAAGCCTCCCTGCAAAAATGTAAAAAAAAGGTAGATTTTTTTTTGTGAATTTTTGTTTGTTTTTGAGATTCGAGTTTTCATAAACTTGATCATATGGTCTCAACTGTATGAATTTCGAGTTTCTGAAAATATATGTGTGTGTGTGTGTGTGTGTGTGTGTGTGTGTGTGTGTGCGCGTGTGTGTGTGTGTGTGTGTGTGTGCCTGTGTGTGTGTGTGTGTGTGTGTGTGTGCGTGTGTGTGTGTGTGTGTGTGTGTGTGTGTGTGTGTGTGTGTGTGTGTGTGTCTGTGCACACTTTTATGAATCTCTAACAAAACAAATACCACATGTTTTCCATGGTATTAAAAAAATCTAGTTTTTATAGAAAATAAAAGCAAGAAATCTAGATATGCCAGCCCAATAATTAAATGACAAAAGTCACATCAATCATTGATGTAGCTGCTTCCATTGATTACAGAGTCCTATATAAAATAACTAGATTTACAAGCAGAAACTAGAACAATGTGGGATAAAGACATCAAGACAGTTCTAATATTAATAGAAGCAACAGAGCTAATAAGCTAATAATGCTGAATTTCTAAGTGTACATACATTTTATACCAATAGATGTAAGTCTGTATGATGCAGAAGGAAGCAATTTTGGGTACATTGCCATTGCAGAGAAGAACACTCTTGTAAACATGAAAAACTGAAGCAATACTAATTTCTTGAACTCTAATCTTACCCTGACTCAGGAATGGGGTCCATTCCTCTCATGATGATAGAAACCCAAAACATTTAAAGAAATTAAGAGAGAGGAATACTTATTGCAGTTATGATATATGCTTGCATATGAATAGTTCCGTGTGTTAGAATTTGAGAGATAACTATATCTTCACATAATAAAGGATTAAATTAAAAAATATTATATAAAATCAAGATACTGCAATACCTCAGTCATTCAAATGACTTTTATAAACTATCACAAAAGGTTACATATATCAACAGTGTCTTCATCATGGTATTGCTTTAATTCTTGGTTCTTTTTTTAAACTCATGAAAACATTAATAACTGTCTGTGTCTTTTGGCTTTTCCCGGTTAGGGGTCGCCACAGCAGAACTCCGGTCCGCTAATGATTGGTAGTGAATTTTTACGTACCGGGTTAACAGCTCAGATGCACAACCTTCAATGAAGGCACGCCCCATTCATGTATGCCTCCACACAGAAGACGGTCTAGCTGAGAATCGAATGGGGCAACGTCTTGCTATGAGGCGACAACGCTACTGCAGCACCACCACTGCAGTTGAAAACATTAATAACTAAAGCATTTAATTTTATAAATGTCAGACAAAAGTAAGGGCTTCATCTGATTGGTCACAGGTACTTATGGTTCATTTAAATGTGTTAGTGTAATGCAGAAGAAAACACGAACACTTGAGATGTGTAAATAATATTTTATCTTCATTCATAACTTTCAGGTGCAAACAGCATGGCAGTTAGATGCATGTCAGAAACACATTTACTTGCATTCATAAGCCTTACTTTAACATTCAACAAAGTGCATCAAAGATCACTGCAGAACATGTACAAAATATTCATTATGATGATAGAAGGGTATGATACTCTATGTAAGTCAGGACATTATTTTATGTGAAAGAAGTGAATGGAATGGCCTACGGGGGTGGTGGGGGGAGTATATATGTATGCATTTGCATGCACCACTGCCTTCCTCAGCTCTTCCAAGTGAGAGTTTAAACAATTTTGAGGAGATTTCTGACTAATTGCTTAAGAATTTTATGCCATTCTAGTCTTTGTTATATAGTTGCCATTACTGCATTCGAGAAGTCACAACTTGACTGCTTCTGTATCTCTTCATACAGTAATGTATCTGTATATGGATTGCTAAAATGAGGGAACGAGTTATGATGAAATGCATTGGTCATATTAGAGAGGTTTGTCAACCATAATATAATAAGCTTTTATCAGATCAGCAAGCTATATTATTATTTTAGGGATACATGATTTCTATTATGTACCATATTTTGCTGTACTAAAATGGAGTATAAATTTATTATTATGGAGTACTTAATATATTATATATTATATCATTCATTAGCAAACAATGCTTGTGGAAAAAATCTTCTACATGTGAATGATTCAAAACCAAAAGCACTCTGGGAATAGCAATGTACTATATCCAAGATACAACAGTCCAGATTTTATTACACTTAATTTAGGAGGTGCTGGAAAAGCTTACTGCACAGAAGAGAAGTAAATCGTTTTGCCATTCACAAAGCAGACTTTGTTAAAACACTGGTTAATCCAAAAATAACATCTCTTCATAAAATATGTGCTCAGATTCTCAGATGTAAAAATGAAAAAAAAAAGAAAGACAAAAAAATCCAGAATCATGACTTATACACTTGGAAAGTATAAAAATGTCAAATCCTTGAGCATACATTTCTATTTACACAACTGGTAGCAACTATCCATCTGTTAGTCATTTTATTTGGTTTGATAACTCATGATTGGTACAAAACAGCAGCACTAGCCTTTAAGCCTGGCCAGCAATGTCACACTATACATTATTGAAATCATGTTTACCGTATTAAAGAAATTCAGGTTCTTCCAGTAAATGACATGCCATGGCACCATGCCTCTGTAAGCAAAATCATTGTTGGAAATGAGTGTGATTAGTGAGATATTATTTTAATTTATGTTCAGCATGGGCAGACTTAGACACTTTTTCACATTATTTATGAAATGTATGTATTACTCTGGAGGCATGTGTGTGCACAAGTATGTATGTACATTTCAGAGAGAGAAAGAAGAATACAGGTAATAAAAGGGGACAAAGAGAAGTCTGGATAAAACTAAAGTTTTGCTGTAACACCAACTTATCAAGATACATAGGGTCACTAAGAATATGTACGTGCACTATAATAATGTTCTTTAGTTTCAGATAAAATGAGACAATTAAGAGCTGCAGTCAGTGAGCTAAGTGAAAATAACAACTGACAATCACTGTTTTACTAAAAAAAGAAAATAATGTAGCACTCATATGAGACTGATTTTTACAATTCCCCTTGTCAGTAAAATGTGTTTCTTTTCCTTTCTCTTTGACATTAAAGAATGCAAGTAATGTTAACTGTAGCCTAATTTTATGAAAGGTATAGAAAAAATTCTGAGGATCTATAATATTCAGGCTGAGTTAAAATATATGACCAAATCTAAGGAGATGGAGAAATGGGAATGTGACAATTCAAATGTTTAGCTTCTAATTTACTACAAAAAGATGAAACTTGATTAAAATATTTTTATAACTTCATAAATGATACATTTATGATGCCTGTATGAAATGTTTACCTACTTATTTGTTTAATAAGCAAGTGCATTGATCTGTATCATATTTAAAGAATGAAGCATTCTGCTGCACCACTCAGAAGATTAATATATAAAAACTTTCATAAAAGCAGGAGTGCCAATATCCCTGTATTAGGGAGGCTATTTAAAGGCATTGGTACTACTAGTCCATACCTATGAGGAATAAAAAAAACAAAAAAAACAAAAAAAAATTCTTTCCCCAGTTTATTTAAGTCCAAACTTTTTCTTAGCAGGCATAGCTGAAAAACATTACACATAACAGGTATTTTAAAACACAGAGGCTGGATTTTATAAAGATATACTTTGTAATGGAGCAAGGCTTGTGACACATATAAAAAATACACTGCAGTCCTCATTATAAATGAATAATTATACGGTATCATAGTATGAAATTAAGCTTCTGTCTGTGCTTTGATGATGAAATCAGAGCAATGCAGAAAACCAGTAGTAAACCTCAGTGAATGTCGGAAACCAGTAGGAAATCACAGTGGTGCAGGCCAAGAAGTAAGCTGCAGAGCAAGTGAGTGACCATGTGTAGCCAACAGAAACTCTACAAGACAGAACACACCAGTTAGTGCAAGCTATATTGTGATAGAGCAAGTTTCTAGCATGTGCTTCACGTTATTAACTTACAACACAGCAACAATACCAAGCACCAGGTTTCAAGTCTTCTGGAAACTTACAGTTCTATGAAAATGGAGGGTAAAGAAAAAAAAGACAAGAAGAATTTATTTATTGCATTTATTTATTATAGTTATAATTACTAATATCAATTTGGCTGGCTGGAGTTCCCCCACCATCTCTCATTCACCCAGCTAACTACAGAGCACAAAATAATCTACAGACTCACGGACTGTCCTGCTTTCTCAACACTACTCACTCAATACCAACCCAGCAGACAACTAAAATCTGAAAATCATCTACTTCTAAAAGTAGAAAAGCCCACCTTACCTGCTGGTCAACTCCACTATTCCTTCACCATCGCCAAACTATGGAACTCACTTCCACCTTCTATAAGGAACACAGGCAGCACTACCACCCTCAAACAAATACTGAAAAACCATCTCAACTCTTCCTAGCTATGTACCTGCCCTATAACCTAACCTACTCCTTCTCCTTATATGATAACTAAACTCCTATGTTTTTTGCTACTGTTGACTGATGATATTTTCTCCATAATTATTATTTTTATCACTTACTGATACTGGTACAATAATGCTGATTAATATATCTCTGTTTATACCTCTTTGATTTAATTAATCTGGCAACCAACAACATTCCTGCTTTTATGTATATAATCTGTATATATTAATGTAATCATCTGTAACACTGAATCTACTTGTGTACCAATTAATGTTTATTTTTTTTCTCTATCTATATTCTTGTCAGAGGTTTTCTCCCCGGGTCTCCACTGAAAATGGGCTCTTTTAGGCCCAGTGGACTTTCCCAGTAAACAAATACAATAAATAAATTAAATAAATAAATAATATGGAGACAACACTCATACAGACATTACACAAGACGCATCACACAGGCACACCCTTTTCTCAACCACTACCACATTTTCAAACAGACCACACTAAAATGTTATATGCTGACACCATAAGTAAATCCATATCAAAGCCTCCTAAAACTTGTAAGAGCATACCTCTGTGGAAGTCCCTCAAGTCTTCTAGTCCATCCACACCTACAACAAAATGGCATCAATAGTATAGCTGATGCTACTCAAGTAATGATTAACTAGCATCTGATAAGAATGTGTTTATAATTAACGACTCATTTGTTAGGCATACTGACTTCCCTCACTGGACTTGACAAGGATATGGTTATTGTAAGCTGCCTGTCTTCTGACAGAATCACAGAAATTACAAGGTTCATAGGTTCATAGGTTCATACTAGGCTATCTGCCCTGGGGCAATTATAAGCCTAGCCCGATTTTGTTTGGCTTACGCCACCTCTTGATTTGAGTATACTGTGCCCTTTTTAAGGTTTAGTTTGCTGTGCCTCTGTCTAATAGTGACACGGAAGTAATCCCTGGGACAAACCTACGATCCCCCATCCACTCATCAAGATTCTTCTTGAAGAGATTCAGTGAGGTGCTCTGCCTAACATGAATTGGAATTCTGTTCCAGAGAGAAGGGAGCCTCTGGGTTATGAATCTGTCCCTCCAGCAAGTTCTATTTATTTCAGTGCTGAGGTTCAAGTCTCTCGAGCATGTGGCTCTAAGGGATTTAAATTTATTGAGGTGGAGCATGTCCATTAATTCTGGATTGGACATAGCTTTATATGTCAGGCATAGATCGCCTCGAAGTAGGCGGTATGCAACTGAGTAGAGCTGGAGTTTTTTAACCGAGCAGCATATGGCATCTGTTTGAGTCCCTTGATCCTCTTGGTGAGGTACTTTTGGGGTCTTTCTAATTGCTGCAGGTGTCGGGTAAGGTACATCCCAAAAGGGGCATTGTATTCTATGATGGGCCTGATGAGGGATGAATAAAGGGCACGATTACCTCTCTTGATCTAGATGTGAATCCTTTCATGATGAGGTGGGCTATGTAAAGGTCTTTCTAACCACTTTGGCAATGTGGTTGTCAAAGGAGAGATTGCTATCAACTTGGGTCCCCAGATCCCTAATTACTTTCTCTGTACTTAATGGGTTACCACCTATGTGGTAATTTGTGGGCACATTGTTTTGCCAAAGGGTATGACTATACACTTTTGGCATTTAGCTTTAGACCATGGCTCTGGCACCAGTTATCCGTCTCTGTGAGACCTTTTGAAGGATGTTTGTGTCAGCTAGAGAGTTGATTATGGCGCCTAGTTTGCAGTCGTCTGAACTTGGTGAGCCATAGTCCTCCCACGTTGGCCTGTACCTCGGAAAAGTATATACCAAACAAGAGCGGTCCCAGGACAGAACCTTGTGGGATGCCACTTGTGACCGGTTTCGAGTCTGACATGGCTCCAGCAACTCTCACTCTGTGGGTTCTGTCTTTGAGCCAGTTTGTGACCCATCTTGTGACATAGGGGTTTATATTTAAGCTGGATAGCTTATCTATGATGCCCAAGTGGGGTATTGTGTCAAATGCCTTTGCTAGGTCCAGATAGGCTGTGTGGACTACCTTCCCTTCATCTATGGCTTTGGTGACTGTTTCGAAGAAGTCAACCAGGTTCAAAAGGCAGGATCTGCCCTTGGCGAAGCCGAACTGGGTAGGATCTAGTGTCTTTAGGTCCCCAATGTCTTTGTTTATGAGCTCCATGATGATCCTCTCCATAGCCTTGCAGACTAAGCTAGTCAGGCTTATGGGGCAATAGTTTCCAGGGTCCGTGGAAGCTCCACTTTTGTGGAGTGGGACCACTGTTGCTGTACACCATTCTGTGGGCACATATCCTGTAGTGAGGCTGAGATTGTACAGCTGTTTTATTTGAGGGATTAGTTCTTCTTGGAGTTCATGTAGGATGCAACCTGGGACGCCATCTGGTCCCATGGAAGCAGTGTTTTTTGCTTTGGAGAGGGCAGCCTTCACCTGAGCATCAGAGATGTTTGGGAGGCAGCCCTCTGCTGGGATCGATACTTGCTCTTTTTTTGGGGGGGAGGGGGTGGAAAAGCTTGCACTGAACCTGTCTGCCAGGATATTGGCGATGTCTGTGGGTTCAGTGCATTTTTTGTCGTTTAGAATCCACTCAGAACAAGTCTGGGAGTTGCATCCCAGGTTCCTAACATAACTGAAAAAAGCCTTATGATTGTCTTTAGTGTCCTGAGCAATTTTTCTCTCGAAGCTGGCCTTGGAGGATTTTATGAGGGATCGTAATTTTTTGCTAGTACTGATCAGGGATGCCTTCCCTATTAGGGATTTTGCTCTATTATGTAGTATCTTCCTCCTTCTGTTGTACAGTTTATTTATGGCTGGGGTCCACCAGACTGGACGCCTGCCTTTGGACAAGGGGTCTCAGGATCCTTTCTTGAGACAAGTATGACTATGAATGACATGGTGTTTACCCTGTGGGTGTGAATAATGTAGGACACAAAACCCTATGAGCCAGAGTGACATGACAGAACTTTCTATAGATGAAATAGATGCAAGTTAAGACTCTGGTCCTCAAATAAAGAAAAAATAATCAGGTTTAACAATTGGCTGAATAACTGGTGTCATTCCAGGAAGATCTAATATCCAACTTGGATTACATAAATAGTCTTACATGTTTGCAAAGGATGACTTACATTTTTCATTTGCAGATTTCTTTGTCCTGGAAAAAGACCTTGCTACCCCCAGTGTGCCTTTTTTAGGCAGAATCAATTCAATGGACAACCCAACCTAACAAATTCTTCAAGCCCTAACTGTGGCACCATTACGGTGGTCCTTCTCAATGCCAGACATTTCAATAACAAATTATTAATTTTTGTGGTGCTCCTGCATGTGAAGCTTATCCACGTATGTTCAGTAGCAGAGAAAGCATTCTCTGCATACCGTTGATTTACACTTACTGAAACTGTAGTTGTACTTCCATATTTGTCAGGAACCAAATCTTATATAGACTGAAACCCGGGTACCCAGAGACCATTCTCAAATAACTTCAGAATACCATGGACAAGACAAGCTACAAACTCATATCATGCTATAAAACCCCCACTCCATGTCTTCAGATGATCGTATTAGATTCCTGGAAGGTTTAGAAGAAATTCTTATAAGCAATAACTCCATAATCCTAAATTACTTCAGTTACCCAGCCATAGATCAAAGCACTTCTACCTCTAATGTAAGATTTGCGTAGAGATTTCTGGATCTGCTAAATAAGAATTCCCTGGAACAAATAGTTAATGGACCCACTACAGGCCAAAATATTCTGGGTCTAGTTCTCAATAATATTGGCTCTTCATGTTCCACTCTCCTCAATAAGACTTCCTTTTCTTGTTCTACCCCCCTAGTCTCACTCTTTCTCCAGTTAAATTAGTCGATAAACTCATGATATTTATTCACAAAACTACCATGTTCCCATAACCAACATCTACTTATTTAAGGACTTCAGATTATTCTTATTCAGTTATAAGATGAAAACCCTAAATTTCCCATGACATCATGACCATTGGCACCGACACAAAAGCCAACTTCACTAATGAGTTTTATCCCCACTTAAACAAATGCATAGATCTAGCAGTCCGAGCTAGTGGTGAATACAATGGATGGGAAATTTAAGATTAACAACCCCCCCATGATCAACTGGCATAAAATAACTTTATAATTAAAGTTTATAGTTAGAAACAGGTGCTGACTTTGTGGGAACATGGGCAAAGTTCTTGGCTAGGCTTATAAGGACCTCCAGGCCAATAGCCTAGTATCAGGGTTTATATCATATGTTCGACTTTTGAAAACATTGAATGTTAATTTATCAAAATTAAATGTTCAAAGTTTCAAACATCAAACATATGAAAAAAAAAAAGAAAGGGAACTTACCTGACTGGTGTAAGCAGGGGGCAAACCCCCATGCACCCCTCACACCCCAGCTCTTTAAATATACCAACTCTGAGACTGCACTACAGTGCAGTAAAGGGCCCTTTACTGCACAGTAGTGTGGTCTCGGAGTTGGTATATTTAAAAGCAGGGGGATGGGGGGGTGCAGGAGGGCTTGCCCCCCTGCCTACAACAGTTTGTTTTGGGTTTGGATTTTTTTTTAATGCATATGTTCGAAGTTTTAAAACTTTGAACATTTTAAATTTGATTTTATGATGTTCAAAGTTATAAAATTTTGAACATATAATATAGACCCTAGTATTATCCTATGAACATATGAACCTATAACAAGAGAAGAAAGGTTCATATACTACACAGTAAGATGAGAATAGTATAAAAACTATTACCAAGAAAATCAAAATCAATTTAAACATTAATGGAGATTAATTTCCAAAGTAAAGGATAACTGCAAATCCTTCATTAGCTTTCAGATTGCAGTCAGCATTGCTCTGAACTTCTTAATAGGACCGCTGACTCTCAGTGAAATATCATTGTAAATATATTACTAAAAAAGCTTGCTGCAGAATTTACCCATGAAACACCCATCCTAACATCACTCATTTCACATAAATAAGCTTAACTGATGAGAATGAATTCCTACCATCCCTGCAAGGATCTTCTTCTTCTTTTTCTTTTGGCTGTTCCCATTAGGGGTCGCCACAGTGTATCATCTGTTTCCATTTCTGTTTCCATTTCTTCCTGTTCTCTGCATCTTGCTCTGTCACACCAACCACCTGCATGTCCTCTCTCACCACATCCATAAACCTTATCTTAGGCCTTCCTCGTTTCCTCTTACCTGGCAGCTGCATCCTTAGCATCCTTTTCCCAATATACCCATCATCCCTCCTCAGCACATGTCCAAACCAATGCAATCTCGCCTCTCTGGCTTTGTCTCCAAACCGTCCAACTTGGGCTGACCCTCTAATAACCTGCAAGGATATTGTTAGTTTTCTCGATCCCACAATTTTGCAAAGTTTGTGTGATGTTTTACCATTAATGTTTTCAAGAAATACTGTAAGAAGAATAGTTTGTGATCCAGGACTAGTATGCTGACAAGCTTTTTATATAAAAATGTTCTTAAAGGACAAATGCTTAGGGATGCTCATTTAACAGACAATGATAATGAGCTGTATAATTCTTTGTAGTTGTAGAAAAGGATATTCAGAATGTGATGTTGATAAATCTATAAAGTGGTCTGAAAGATATAAAAGGAAATGTTACCTCCATTTTAGGTCAGTTAAAGATACTGGAAACAGTAAGTTTACTAATTTGTCAATTAAAAGGCATATAATCTCCTTGACTTCTGCAGTGATATTAATTTAGTGTGTCAAAGAAAAACTGGTGAATTTTTGCAATATATTCTAATATTAAGGATGTTAGTACAAACAACCATCATTTATGTTTAAAAATAACTAACATCTATGAAGATAATTCTGTTACAAGCATGTATCTGGATCATCAAAAAATATGTGCATGTATCTGGATTGTCTCATAAAAGGGCAGAAAAAATACTTTACTGTTCTAGGATTGTAACTATTGTACTTGAATTCTTGAACAATATGCATTCTTACATCCTGATTCCAGCATGTGCTATAATATAGTATGTTGACTGTAATATATACCATTTAATATATGCAGAGATTTCTGGATCTGCTAAATAAGAATTAATAGTTAATGGACCCACTACAGGCCAAAATATTCTGGGTCTAGTTCTCAATAATATTGGCTCTTCATGTTCCCTCTCCTCAATAAGAAATTTCCCATGACATCATGACCATTGGCACCGGCTACAAAGCCAACATCACTAATGAGAAACAAATGCATAGATCTAGCAGTAAATTTAAGATTAACAACCCCCATGATCAACTGGCATAAAATAATTTTATAATTAAAGTTTATAGTTAGAAACAGGTGCTGACTTTGTGGGAACATGGGGTGTGTTCTTGGCTAGGCTTATAAGGACCTCACTCAAATAGCCTAGTATTATTTGAAAACATTGAATGTTAATTTATCAAAATTAAATGTTCAAAGTTTCAAACATCAAACATATGTTTAAATATACCAACTCTGAGACTGCACTACAGTGCAGTAAAGGGCCCTTACCTGCACAGTGTGGTGTCGGAGTTGGTATATTTTTTTTAATGCATATGTTCAGTTTCAAGACTTTGAACATTTTAAATGATTGATTTTATGATGTTCAAAGTTATAAAACTTTGAACATATAATATTATCCTATGAACATATGAACCTATAACAAGAGAAAAAAGGTTCATATACTACACAGTAAGATGAGAATAGTAAAAAAACTATTACCAAGAAAATCAAAATCAATTTAAACATTAATGGAGATTAATTTCCAAAGTAAAGGATAACTGCAAATCCTTCATTAGCTTTCAGATTGCAGTCAACATTGCTCTGAACTTCTTAATAGGACCGCTGACTCTCAGTGAAATATCATTGTAAATATATTACTAAAAAAGCTCGCTGCAGAATTAACCCATGAAACACCCATCCTAACATCACTCATTTCAAATAAATAAGCTTAACTGATGAGAATGAATTCCTACCATCCCTGCAAGGATCTTCTTCTTCTTTTTCTTTTGGCTGTTCCCATTAGGGTCGCGTCACGTGTATCATCTGTTTCCATTTCTGTTTCCATTTCTTCCTGTTCTCTGCATCTTGCTCTGTCACACCAACCACCTGTATGTCCTCTCTCACCACATCCATAAACCTTATCTTAGGCCTTCCTAGTTTCCTCTTACCTGGCAGCTGCATCCTTAGCATCCTTTTCCCAATATACCCATCATCCCTCCTCAGCACATGTCCAAACCAATGCAATCTCGCCTCTCTGGCTTTGCCTCCAAACCGTCCAACTTGGGCTGACCCTCTAATAACCTGCAAGGATATTGTTAGTTTTCTCGATCACACAATTTTGCAAAGTTCGTGTGATGTTTTGCCATTAATGTTTTCAAGAAATACTGTAAGAAGAATAGTTTGTGATCCAGGACTAGTATGCTGACAAGCATTTTATATAAAAATGTTCTTAAAGGACAAATGCTTAGGGATGCTCATTTAACAGACAATGATAATGAGCTGTATAATCCTTTGTAGTTGTACAAAAGGATATTCAGAATGTGATGTTGATAAATCTATAAAGTGGTCTCTGAAAGATATAAAAGGAAATGTTACCTCCATTTTAGGTCAGTTAAAGATACTGGAAACAGTAAGGATACTAATTTGTCAATTAAAAGGCGTATAATCTCCTTGACTTCTGCAGTGATATTAATTTAGTGTGTCAAAGAAAAACTGGTGAATTTTAGCAATATATTCTAATATTAAGGATGTTAGTACAAACAACCATCATTTATGTTTAAAAATAACTAACATCTATGAAGATAATTCTGTTACAAGCATGTATCTGGATCATCAAAATATATGTGCATGTATCTGGATTGTCTCATAAAAGGGCAGAAAAGATACTTTACTTTTCTAGGATTTTAACTATTGTACTTGAATTCTTGAACAACATGCATTCTTACATCCTGATTCCAGCATGTGCTATAATATAGTATGTTGACTGTAATATATACCATTTAATATATGCAGTGGCGGCTGGTGACTTCAAATCACAGGGGGGCTGCAGGAGACACTGAATGGGTGGGGTCAAAGGGAAGGGGTGTGGTCAACAATAAAGGGGAGGAGCTATGCACAAAACCACAAAAAACTAACTTTAATTAAATACGCTGCCCTGGGTGGCAAACCATCATTATGAAAGTCCAATCAAGACAAAAATAAGTGTAGAAGAATAAAAATATTTCAATGCATTGGCTGCATGACAGATGGAAACAAAAGGTTGTGAGGCATGAAAAAATAAATTACGTTTTAAATACATTACTGGAATGCCAGTCAAAATCAAGTATAAGAAAAACCAGAAGCACTCAACTCAAACCACTTCCCCTTGCACTGCAGTTCTAATGATAATATATTCACCTTTACTAAAGTACCAAGGAACACGCTGAAAGTAGAAAACTATGCGATGCCCCCACTTGTAAAAATGTTTCTTATCCAAAAAGACCTGCTGCCTGACAACTTGTTTCATGGGGAAAACATGATAAAATGAAAAGCAAACAAGAAACAAGCTCAAGATACATTGCTTAAAGGATTACTGTACAGGTTATGGACCACACATGATTGGCATTCTGTTTAGTTTACGGTAAAGTCTGTAGAGATGACTGGAAGTCTCCAACAAGTGTAATGAGCTTTTTAAAATAATGGAATCCTGTCCTTTAATACATTATCTAGTCAAGTATTCTCTGCATGGCAACAACAGAAAGGCTTTCAATGTTGGCAATTCTTTAACAGTATGCTTATTAAAGCTTACTTGCATCTTACGATGTCAGACAAGCTTACCTTATGGTCATTAAAGCATTGCTACTTAAACACAGAGCAACAGGCACTTTGAGTAATAAGCATAAATCAGAGTAATAAGCATAAATCAACAGTACAAAAATATGACAGAAACCAGACCATTCTGCAAAATCAAGGACAGATGAAAAGCCACTGTAGTACTTATGCAGTGTGTCCTCCCCATCCAAGGTAGATACAACTACTCCTTGCCTTGCTTGGACACATCCAGAGTCGCTACATGGGGAGCAACAAGCATGTCACAATTTGAAGTCTCTCTGGCTGACTGTGATGGCCCTGACACATTTGTCATACCTCTCAACCTCAAGAGCAAGAAATCTGGACAAAGCCATACACAGAAGTGGGACAAAGGCACAACAATAAGGACAATTTTTAAATATTGCTCTAATAAACTTAGAAAGATAATAGAATAGGTCTTGCATTAGTATGAATTTTCTGAAGGGTATAAAATCTGAAACTCAAATGTCTGTCATTTTCTAACATCAGTCTTTAGTGATTTGTCACTAATTTGCCAAAAAACACAATTTTATGAAAAATGGCCCAAAATGTGATGCAAAAATATAAAATAGACACACAATACAGCTGCTACCTGTCAAAGAAGGGACACTTTAATATTAGTTCTGCTACCTTGAGCAGCTGACAAAATAAAAGAATCTACATGCATTTCAAGCAATCTATAACTTTGATTATTACAGTTATTTCTTAATTGTAAACCCTCCATGTTTTCTTCCAAAATTGCTATTTGGGAAGAGCAACATTTTGAGCCAAAAATTGGGGACAGTTGAGAGGTTGGCTATGCCTAATTCTATAAAGCAATTTATTTGCATGTACCTCTCAACCTGTTAATGCAGTAAATCTGAACAAGGCCAAATATATTGGGGGCACATATAAACAGTACTAAAAATTGCTCTTGTATAAATTGAGACAGTTGATAGAACGGCTCTTACTTTAACATGCATTTTTATGAAGGTTATGAAGTCTGAAACTTATTATTTAGTGACTTCTGGCAAATCATTTAGGAATTAAAACTACAAATTTTATGAACAACAAACCAAAAATAAGAAGCAAAAATCTATTCATTCTTTGAAAATCTGGACAGTTGGGAGGTATAGTTCAGCTGGGCCTGTCTGAGTTTGCTGCCCCCCCCTGACAAAATAATGGTTGAATGGAGCCTCTGCAGCCATTCCAATGAGCCATTACTTGGCTATTTCACTCCATTTACCATAAACACTAATGTGCATACTGCTTTACTTCAATGATGAGTTGGACTTCATTTGAAAGTTTTATTTTGTATTTTACAGCACAAACATTAAGTCATCTGTTAAACAAAGCAATGCAGTCTCACAATGAAAACTTAGCATTAAAACTTCTCTGCCCTTGAAACTCACATTCACTGAAACAGCATTGAAACCCACATTCAAAGAAAATACATTTTGCCAGTGGCAGATAAAGATTAATTTTGGGCTGTTTTCGAATCATAGGCCCCTTGCATATGAAACATACATGTGCTCTTTGATACACCTTCCTCATTGTACTAAAATTATATTCCTTGTACAATACAGTAAACTTGTTAGAGGGTGTCTTAAATTTGTTTTGAACATTTTTCCAGTAAGCAATGAAACAAAACATATGCACCCATAATGGCAAAACTGCCCAGTTGAGAACATTTATCATAAAAAAGTCTACTCAGACTTCCACAGTCCACCATTATTAGTAAATATACACAATTCTACAGTCCACCATTATCAGTAAATATGCACAATTCTACAGTGCACCTTTATCAGTAAATATGCACAATTCTACAGTCCATATTCAGTGAATTCAGTTCTTGCCATAGCTGTCAACCTTAGCACAAAACCTGACAAAGCCAATAATGGGGAATACAGTCCCAAAAATAGGGACAAATTTAAAATATTCATCTTATAAACTTAGAAAATTGCTAGAAAAAGGTTGTGCTACTATGTATTCTGAAGAACATGAAGTTTGAAATTCAAATGCCGGTCAATTTTACTGGACAGAACAAAACAATTTTCAGCAGAGACGGGGATTAAAACTGCAAACACGTCTTTGTAAAATGGCAGGGCACCAGAGCAAATCCACACAAACACAGGAGGAGATGCAGACTCCACACAGAAGCCACCCCAACCAAGAATCAAACCAGAAAACCTATAGCTGTGAGGCAACAATACTACCACTGCACCATCAAATCTGCAAGGAATTAAACATTCAGAAACCTGAAGTCTGAAATTCAAATGGTCAATTTTACTGTGGACAGAACAAAACAATTTTCAGCAGAGATGCAGGGATTAATACTGCAGACACGTCTTTGTAAAATGGCAGGGCACCAGAGCAAATCCACACAAACAGAGGGAGAAGATGCAGACTCCACACAGAAGCCACCCCAACCAAGAATCAAACCAGAAAACCTATAGCTGTGAGGCAACAATACTACCACTGCACCATCAAATCTGCAAGGAATTAAACATTCAGAAACCTGAAGTCTGAAATTCAAATGCCGGTCAATTTTACTGCGGACAGAACAAAAACAGTTTTCAGCGGATTAATACTGCAGACACGTCTTTGTAAAATGGCAGGGCACCAGAGCAAATCCACACAAACACAGGGAAAAGATGCAGACTCCACCCCAACCAAGAATCAAACCGGAAAACCTATAGCTGTGAGGCAACAATACTGCCACTGCACCATCAAATCTGCAAGGAATTAAACATTCAGAAACCTGAAGTCTGAAATTCAAATGCTGGTCAATTTTACTGCGGACAGAACAAAAACAATTTTCAGCAGAGGGATTAATACTGCAGACACGTCTTTGTAAAATGGCAGGGCACCAGAGCAAATCCACACAAATACAGGGAGGAGATGCAGACAGAAGCCACCCCAACCAAGAATCAAACCAGAAAACCTATAGCTGTGAGGCAACGATACTATCACTGCACCATCAATTATGCAAGGAATTAAACATTCAGAAACCTGCAGTCTGAAATTCAAATGCCTGTCAATTTTACTGCAGACAGAACAAAACCAATTTTCAGCAGGGATTAAAACTGCAGACACGTCTTTGTAAAATGGCAGGGCACCAGAGCAAATCCACACAAACACATGGAGGAGATGCAGACTCCACACAGAAGCCACCCCAACCAAGAATCAAACCAGAAAACCTATAGCTGTGAGGCAACAATACTACCACTGCACCATCAAATATGCAAGGAAGTAAACATTCAGAAACCCTTAAGTCTGAAATTCAAATGCCTGTCAAATTTATTTAACATTTTTTAATCAGGACAGTCTGACTTGGAACAATTAAACAATTTTCAGCAGAGGCCCAGGAAGAAATAATGCAGACATGTCTTTGTAACATGGGAGGACACAAAAGCAAACCCACACAAACACAGGGAGAAGATACAGACCCCACAAAGAAGGAACCCCAACCAAGAATCAAACCCAAGAACCTGCAGCTGTGAGGCAACAATGCTACTACTACACCATCAAATATCAAGCATTGCAACATTTACAAACCACAGATATTATGAGGAACAGATCAGATCGAATATGAGGCAAAAATCTGAAATTTTTTTTACAAATGGTGGTGGGTAGGGAACTCAAGTCTTTAACACCTGCATACAGGGTACAGGGTTCAAGCCTGAGGCATTCCCTACCACACCACCATAAGCACCTGGGGCATTTTCACACACACACACACACAAATAAACAAATAAACATGCACCACAAACTCCAGTAAATCATAAGCACCATACACAAACTACAATTTTTGTAAATTAAAACGCATAAGCACCATACACATTGTAAATAACGCATAAGCACCATACACAAACTCTAAACATTGTAAATTAAAACGCATAAGCACCATACACATTGTAAATAATGCATAAGCACCATACACA
The DNA here is from genome assembly GCF_019279795.1 of Protopterus annectens. Lineage (NCBI taxonomy): Eukaryota > Metazoa > Chordata > Ceratodontiformes > Protopteridae > Protopterus > Protopterus annectens. Next base: position 1,871,635,230 of record NC_056739.1, read on the forward strand.
AATAAACATTGTAAATTAAAAGGCACCTTAACATGCACCACAAACTCCAGTAAAGCATAAGCACCATACACAAACTCTAAACATTGTAAATTAAAACGCATAAGCACCATACACATTGTAAATAACGCATAAGCACCATACACAAACTCTAAACATTGTAAATTAAAACGCATAAGCACCATACACATTGTAAATAATGCATAAGCACCATACACAAATAAACATTGTAAATTAAAAGGCACCTTACCTCCTGCGCAATACTGAAGGACCCGCGAGATCCTAATGCTCCTGCCCGACGAGATCCTAATGCTCCTTCCCGACAAGATCCCTAATGCTCTGTCCCGAGTCCCTGCTGCTGCTCCTGCAGTCCGGACACGACCCATAATCCTGGCGAGTCTGTGCACTGTAAAAGTGCACAGACGACTCCTTGTGTCCCCCTATGGGGACGGCCGGACTGCCTTGAGCATGCGCATAGACCGACAGTAATCGGGACTACTGCGCATGCGCGAAGTCCGCGAATTTCGAAAAATAAATTTTTTTTCATTTTTCTTTCTCTTTTTTATTTTTGAGGGGGCTGCAGTCCGGCAGCCCTATGCCACGAGCCGCCACTGAATATATGCAGCAGTATGTATGGGATACTCTGGATTTTACATAGGAGTGACAAATAAACATTTTAAAGAAACAATGCATGAATGTTTTATGAAATTAAGAAACAGAATACTACTAACAATTTTTTCAGATGCATTATTCAAGAAGGCATGATGTATAAGTTTGTTTATGAAGCTGCAAGTTCATTTGTGTTTTAGAGGTTTTGGTATAAGAGACGGTGCAGACTATACTTAGTTCTGATCTATATAGCCAATATTCAAAGGCTTCAAGACCAGCCCAATGTGGAATATTCATGTAAAGAGCTTTGACATCAGCCACCAACCAGGTTCAAGTTGGTCAACAAATGTAAAATAAATAAAATAAATAAATAAAATAATACTTGGATTACAAGACTTAATTAGACTAAAAAAATGGTTTGAATGATTGTTATAGTCTCAAACTGGCTTTAAAAAATACCAAATATATGACCAGCAGACCATGGAGACAAAAATAAAGTGTATCAAACAGACCGGTTTCGGCTTGTATATTACAAAGCCTTTATCAATGTGAAAAAAGAACAAAAAAATACACCCCATTTATAGTGTGTCATCAATCCAAAGGCCAATCATAGATGTTCATTTAAGCCAGGTGCAAAAAGACATCCTAATTTGATTATCCATTTTTTCTCCTTGACATTGAGCAATTCATGCCATCCAGATTTATTTTATTGCAAACCAATGATTTTATCTATAATTGTAAATTGGAAGCATGATGTCTTGTGAGTTAAAGTGTGTTTATAGAGAGCGTTAGTGTCACGCTGGTTCCGGGGTTTTTTGTATCTGAAGAACCCTTTGCAAAAGATGTTATTGATTTTTGTCAAACTCTTAATTTGAGATTGTTTTTTCAATCGGATGTAGAATCATGTGATGATGACCAGTTTAGATACCATAAGTCCTATTTTGTTCCGCCCATGAATCACAATGTGTTATTATTTCAAAATTCTACTTTAAAGGATCTGCATTTTCAATCCAGTTCTTTTCAGGCTAAGTCTAGTAATGTTACAAAACAGGAAATGGCAGTAATTTCCAAGTTGGCTGAAAATCATAACATTGTGATTCTAAAGGCGGACAAAGGAGGAGATGTGGTTGTACAAAATTGGGATCAATATAATTTGGAAGCCAATAAGCAATTGAATGAGCATAGGTACTATTTACAACTGGATTATAATCCCACTAAACTTTTTCAAAAACAAATTGATGACTTCCTCACATTAGCGGTGGAGGAAGGAATCATTACTGACAGGGTAAAAAACAACTCACAATTGTTAACCCCAGGGACCAATATATCTATTTCCTGCCTAAAATTCACAAAAATTTATATTGTCACCCTGGTAGGCTGATTGTCTCTGGAAGAGGCTCTTTGACAGAACCTCTATCGCAATATCTGACTAAATATTTGAAACCTTTGCTTGTGTGGGTTAGATCCAGATTTAAGAATACCACAGAATTTTTACAGGTCGTCTCGGAAATGCAACTTGAACCTGGTTGGTGTCTGATGTCAAAGCTCTTTACATGAATATTCCACATTGGGCTGGTCTTGAAGCCTTTGAATATTGGCTATATAGATCAGAACTTTACCGACCAGGTTTTATTACTCTTCTTCTTGGTCGGGCTGAGCATGTATTAACTAAAAATGTGTTCTTCTATCGTGAAACATGTTTTTTACAGATTAAAGGGACAACAATGCGTGCCTCATTTGCCCCCATATATGCAGATATTTTTATGGCATATATTGAGGAACAAATTCGGTATGATCAATCTCATAATCTGTATATTGATCAGATTGACATTTGGAGAAGATATCTGGATGATTGCTGGATGGTTTGGAGGTCAGATGAGGAATATCTTGGGGAATTTGTTGACTATCTTAATGAAAATAAGTGGGGGATCGAATTTATGGTCAATTGCAACCAGGAGAGGATCACCTTTCTGGATGTAATGGTTACCAGGGCCCCAGATAATACCCTCACTACTGAAGTATATAGAAAATTCCCCGAGTATAACTCTCTGCTCCATGCCTCCAGTTATCATCCTCCTCATATATGCAAAAATATCCCTAAATCACAGTATATGAGGGTAAAACGTATATGCTCAGCCGAAGATTTGTATTTACATTTCCGAGATGACCTAACTAACAGGTTTAAGGAAAGGGGTTATCCAACAGGACACATTACACAAGCATTGAATGTGGTTAATGAGATGAACAGGGATGAACTCTTACAATATAAACAGAATGACTTAGACACAAGCATTGAATGTGGTTAATGAGATGAACAGGGATGAACTTTTACAATATAAACAGAAGGACTTTGACACCACAGCAAAACTTAGGTTTGTGACGACATATGGGCGGAACACAGTGGCACTTATTGATAGTGTTTGTCGGAATTAGAATATTCTTATGGCAGAAAATAGACTATCAGGGTTCCTTGGGGACAGGTGCTGTTTCTCATATAGAAATGGGAAACATTTAGCATCATATTTCAATCATTACAAACAAAGTTGTCCTATACCAAGGGAGAAAAAACAAAGTAACTTTGAAGTGGGGTTTGTTAAGGGGGGGCCATCCATGTGGGCAGTGTAGGCATTGTTGTAGAATGCTGAAAACCACCTGCTTTAGTAGTAAGAATACTAGCATAGTATTTGAGATTCCTTTTTTCGCCAATTGTAGTTCTTAATGGGTTGTTTATTTAACGTGTCAATGTTCAGCCTTTTATGTTGGACAAATGTCCAGGGCTGTGAGACATAGGATATCTGAGCATATGAGTGAAATTAGGAACCAGCGTGACACTAACGCTCTCTATAAACACACTTTAACTCACAAGACAGTATGCTTCCAATTTACAATTATAGATAAAATCATTGGTTTGCAACAGAATAAATCTGGATGGCATGAATTGCTCAATGTCAAGGAGAAAAAAATGGATAATCAAATTAGGAGGGCTTTTTGCACCTGGCTTAAATGAACATCTGTGATTGGCCTTTGGATTGATGACACACTATAAATGGGGTGTATATTTTTTTTTCCACATTGATAAAGGCTTTGTAATATACAAGCCGAAACTGGTCTGTTTGATAAACTTTAATTATTTTTATTTTTGCCTCCATGGTCTGCTGGTCATATATTTGGTCTACAGTGTGTTTTAGGACCCTGCAGATGCCTTACTTGCAGAGGCTTGTTTTGGGATTGCTGTTTTGAAAAAGACCCCAGATTTACCAAACTTCCATGCAGGACTAGCTTAGTCCTGCACGGAAGTGACTGTTTAGGAGCAGGACAGCAGCAGTGCACCATGCATATTAATAAGGCACATTGCCCGAGCTCCTAGGTTTACACAGAGCATGTAAGAGGGCAGGGGGCATGTCTGAGAGCAGAGCTTTCAGAATAAACACTCCCCTACAATGTAGAACAATAGGAAGGGGAATGCAATGAGCGAGACCGCTCACAGGTGTCCGCATATCCCCACCAACAGTCCCCTTGTGTATAACAGCAACAGAATGTAGTAATGAAATGAAGAAACACTAATTTTTTGTTTAAAATCCAATTGAAGATAACTGTAGGTGGGCGAGTGTGCCCATTGCTTAGCTATGGTTAATGCAGCTTAAAAACTGAAGAGGATAACAAGGAAGATATAGGCAAATGAAGCAGCACAGTAATAGTGTAGTGGGCAGAGCATTCGCCTAACGAGCAGGCATTCCCAATCTGAGTCCCACTGCAGCACATTCTATTTTACATGGCAAAGCACATTATGACTAATACTTTTGTTGCATAACCCACTAAATAACATATATTTATGAACTGGAGTACTGCAGTAAATGCACATGTGAGATGTCAGTATCATAATGAATAAGGCACTAGTAAGCAGTTTTAAGCAAAAATAAGCAATAATAAGCATAATTAAGCACTAGTTAGTGGGCGTAAGCCTGTTTGCGTGGCAGTAAGCAATGCCTACACTGGCTAAGCAATTATAAAGCTAACTCTCTGTAAGCAGATGTTAAGGCAGGCTAGCAGTGCCTACCATCATGCAAACCCTCTTACAACTGCTCAAAACTGCCTTAATCCCTCGGTATCCAACGGCCCTTGTTCTGCCCACGAACAAAATAAACAGCTATGCAGGTCTCAAACTCAGGACCCTACACACCATAGTCCCAGTAATTATCCATCAAGCCATCACAGAAGTGCAGAAGAATGATGTAGTGGTAAACATGTCCCCACCATAGTGTAACCAAACTGAACCTGTGAAATGCATCAGTATACAGTCATATGGGCCATAACCCACTACATAACATAAATATGTGAACTGGAGTACAGCAGTAAGCCCAGAAGTGAGGTGTAATTGTAATAGAGTGTTGAAGTCACCAATAAAACACAAGGACCCCACAGAGTGTACGTACACATCAATCATGGATACCAGGCATACATATCAGGCATAATGAATAATAACACAATGCCAAAAAGGCATTATAAAGAAGGTCTAAAGTAAGCAATTCTAAGCATTGCACAGGTCAGCTTAGGAGGTGTGAGGAATGTGTAGACCAGCTAACTCTTTGTGCCCAGTGGTATACCCCTTTAAACAATGCCAACCTTAGGTAAGCAGGTTTGCCCATAGCGTAGCCTTTTCAAAACCAGCCAATCATGGAAAAGTGTGGGAAACTGACCCTACTTAACCTTCTTAAACCCAAGAGTTGGGAATACATCTAATAACTGGTTGTAGCTCCCCTTGCAGGCACTATGGCAGTAAGGGGAGAAGGAGTACACTTCTGGGCACAGCGCTGGTGCAGCCAGGAGTCCAAGGTCATGGGAGGACTGCTAGTTAAAGATCATGCACAGAGACTGCTGCAGAGCTTGAACCAGGGATCCACCTTGTATTGGGAGCCTTGTGCCAGGGCTCCCAATACAAGGTGGAGGCCTGGAACCATCTCGCCCGTGACCTCAGCAGTGCCACTGGCATACCTCAAACTGGTGAGCAGGTCAGGCACCACTATGCCGACCTGAAGCAGTGGAAGGGGGACCTCTTGGAGGAGAGGCTCCAAGAGGCTAGAGCATCAGGGGATGTACTAGAAGTATGTAAGTATCACCCCAGTATGTGTGTAATAAGTGCCAACTCAGGTATATCATGGACATGTATGGCTAAATATTCCTCTTATGTCACCCACAGCTGCAACGGAGTGGGCCGCGAACCAGGAGGCCCACATCTGCCATTTGGCGTGGTTGCGATGTGAGGCAGGTCAGTAATACTCATGCTTTTACTGTCATAGGAAATAAAAATAAAAGTAGTAGTAAATTAATTGCTAGTATAAAACCTGTATTTTTCAAGGCAAGTACTGCATACACTAGAGAATATGACAGGAAAAGTCTCATATTGTTTGTATGGCAATAAAAACATAATATCCTGACAAAACAAGTTTAACTGCTGGATTACATATGTATATTCTGGTATCATATGGTAATGTAGATTTGCAAACATGTAATAGTACTCTAGTATTAAGCACTGTTACCCACACCATGTACCATAAATTGAATGTATACGAATGCCTGTATATGACAGGTGTAATCCCCAGAGGCCATTTAGTACAACTGAGAGACATATAGACAGTAAACTGGGAAAATTCAGACAACAAAAACTGAATTGCACATGCGATTGAAATGTGAACTGTTGTTTTCTTAGCACACACAGCCACGGTTCGAATCCTGTCAGTGGTAGTCAGCATACAGAATCATACCCCGCAACTGTACAGATATGTCCAGAATGTCTATTAAAGTGGCCCATATCTATTGCCTATCAACCTGT